>NC_041388.1:73900521-73969463 GCF_002162155.2 Triticum dicoccoides
GGAGTCGGCCGCCGCCTGTTGTGTTGGTGTAGTCTCCGGGCCGACTACCGCAGTCCTCGAGCCGGGTGAGGCAGTCCCCGGGTTGGGCGTGACTACGGAAGTCCCCGAGCCGCCTGCTGATACCCCCTGGCCAACTATCGAGGTCCCCAGGTCACCTGCTTGGTTCTTCGAGCTGGCTGCGTCGGGGTTAGGCGGCACGAAGATGGAATCGGACTCTGGAGACGGCTTGATAGACGGCTTGAGTAGGCATTGTAGAGAGACACCGGTTGGTATTGCTTGCCGAGTGGAGCCTATTCGAGCCAGGGCATCAGCTGGCTCGTTGTCGGCTCGTGGTACGTGGAGGAACTCGCATCCTTCAAAATACCCACTGATCTGCTGAACGAGGAAGCGGTAGCTTGCCATATTTACGTCCTTGGCATCCCAGTCGCCGGATGATTGCTGGACCACCAAGTCTGAGTCGCCATAGCATAGGATCCAGTGAATGCCGAGTTCTTTGGCAAGCCGGAGCCCGTGTATGAGCGCCTCGTACTCGGCCACATTGTTGGAGGCGGCAAAGTGAATTTGCAGCGTGTATCTGAGCTTGTCGCCTTTGGGAGAGGTGAGGATGACGCCGGCTCCCAAGCCGGTGCACATCTTGGACCCATCGAAGTGCATGCGCCAATGAGTGGAGTCGGGAGCCGGCGGTAGGTACTGGGTCTCGGCCCAGTCGATGAGGAAGTCGGCCAATGCTTGGGACTTGATGGCGGTGCGAGGCTGGTAGAAGATCGTATAGGGGGCCAGCTCGATGGCCCATTTCGCCACCCGGCCGGATGCATCCCGGCTGCCTATGATCTCGGCCAGCGGGGCGGTGCATACAACCGTGATGGGATGCTCTTGGAAGTAGGGCTTCAGCTTCTTGGCGGCGAAGTACACGCCGTAGCACATCTTCTGGTAGTGCGGGTAGTTCTGCTTCGAGGTAGACAACACCTCGCTCAAATAGTACACCGGCCTCTGGACCGGCTGGGCTCAGCCTTCTTCTGGTTGTTGGACTACGATGACGGTGCTGACCACCCGGCTGGTTGCGGCAATGTAGAGGAGCATGGGCTCTTTCTCAGTCGGCGCCGCCAGGACAGGCGGCGTGGCCAGCATCTTCTTCAGCTCGTGAAAAGCTTGATCGGCTTGGTCATTCCACTTGAAGTGGTTGGTCTTCTTCATGAGGCGGTAGAGGGGAAGAGCTTTATTTCCGAGCCGGCTGATGAAGCGGTTCAGGGAGGCCAAGCATCCGGTAAACTTCTGGACGTCTCGAAGTTTGGTGGGAATCGCCATTCTCTCAATGGCCTTGATCTTTACTGGGTTGCATTCGATGCCGTGTTCGGAGACTAGGAAGCCTAGGAGCTGGCTGGTTGGCACTCCGAACACGCATTTCTCGGGGTTAAGCTTGATTTGGAACCGGCGTAGGTTCTCAAATGTTTCCTTGAGGTCTTCCAGCAAGGTGCCGTGCTTCTCCGTCTTCACCACAATGTCGTCTACGTAGACGTTGGCATTTTTGCCGAGTTGCTTGAGGAGGCACTTCTGCATGCAACGCTGAAAAGCGGCACCGGCATTTCTCAAGCCGAATGTCATAGTCAGGTAGCAGAAGGCTCCGAATGGCGTGATGAAGGCGGTCTTCAGGTGGTCTGCCGGATCTAACTTTATCTGGTGATACCCTGAGTAAGCATCCAAGAAACTCAATAGCTCGCATCCGGCCATGGAGTCTATCACTTGGTCAATCCTTGGCAGGGCAAAGGGATCTTTGGGGCAGGCCTTGTTGAGGCTCGTGTAGTCTATACACATGCGCCACTTGTTGTTCTTATTTAGCATGAGGACCGGATTGGCGAGCCATTCTGGAAAGAAAGCTTCCATAATGAAGCCGGCTGCCAGAAGCTGGGCTATCTCCTCTCCCACAATCCTGCGTTTCTCCTCCGACAATCGGCGGAGGGGTTGTTTGACTGGCTTTGCGTCTTCTCGGACGTGTAGTTTGTGCTCAACGAATTCCTTCGGAACGCCCGGCATGTCCTTGGGGGACCATGCAAAGATGTCCCGATTCTCACGGAGGAAATCGGCGAGCTCGCCTTCCTATTTGCTGTTTAGGTTTGCCCCGATGACGGCAAACCTCTCTGGGTGCTCAGGGTCAAGAGGTATCTTCTTCGTCTCCTTGGCCAGCTGGAAAGATCCTTGAGCATCATGCTACTTGGGATCGGGGAACAAGGCCGACTGCTCATCGGCCATGGCCACGACTCGGTCCAACATCTTCTTTTCTTCGGCAATCACAAGGGACTCGGCCAGCCGGCTGCTAGCTGCTGCGCACTCAAACGACTTCTTGCAATCGCCGGCTACGGTGATGACGCCTTTGGTGCTCGGTATCTTCATCTTGAGGTAGGCATAGTGGGGAACTGCCATGAACTTGGCCAAGGCAGGCCGGCCAAGCAATGCATGGTAAGGGCTCTCCAGGTCCACCACTTCAAACTAGATCGCTTCCCGGCGGAAATGCTCCTTGTCCCCAAAAAGTACATCAATCTTGATCTTGCCAATGGGGGCGCAGGACAGGCCGGGTACGATGCCATGGAACACAGTCCGAGTAGGCATGAGTTGCTTCGTCTTGACATTCAGCTTCTCCATGGTGTCACGGTACAGGATGATGATGCTGCTCCCGCCGTCTATTAGCACGCGGGAGAATCGGGCAGCGCGTCTATCCATTGCAAGGGTGGCATCCAAAACCAACGCATAAGAGCCGGGAGACGGCATCACCTCTAGGTGGTCAGTCCGGCTCCAGCTGATAGGTTTCTCTGACCAGTGCATGTGCTCGGCGGGGTTGGCAGCAACCATGCTGACTTCTTGGTGCTCTCGGCGTTTGCTGCGCCGGTCTTCGGGCTGACTTGTAAAGATGATATAGGCGGCATGCTCGTCGGGGAACTCATCGTGCACGGCTCCGACTGCGGGCCGAGCGGCCGGCGACTGCGGAGCCGGAGGCGGCGGACCGGCAGGCGGAGGCGGTGCGAGCCCTTCGCCTTTAGAGATTCGGGTGAGCTAGTGGCACTTCCGGGTCGTGTGGTTGGACGGCTTCGCGCCGCTGTGGAACTTGCACGGGGCGTCCAGAGTCTGCTCGTAGGAGAAGGCCGGCTGCCAAGCCGGCTTGCCGCCCCTCTGCTTCTTGGGTGCGGGCCGCGCTTCGGGCTGCTCATCTTCGACTGTGGCCACCTGCCGACTGGTGGAGGGCGGCACCGGGCCCTTGCGCTTGTGGTCGTTCTGGTGGGGGCGTCGGCCGGAGTCCCCAGCCGGCGTCTTGGGCGCCGGGTTGAGTACCTTTCCGGACGTGTCTACCCGGAGTTCGGTCTTCATCGAGGAGTCGGCGGTGGCGTACTTGTCCGCTATGATCAGAAGCTCGTCGAGGGTAGTCGGCTCGTCGCAGAGGAGCTTGTGCTTGAGGAGGGTGCCTTCTCGGCACCCGACAGTGAAGTATTCTATGGCTTGCACCTCGTGCACCCCTTTGCAAGAGTTGCGGAGCTCGGCCCAACGCGTGAGGTAGTCGCGAGTGGACTCGGCGGGGCCTTGTACGCACAAGGAGAGCTGTCTGGGCTTGGGAGCCCGCTTGTAGGTGCTGGTGAAGTTGCGGACGAAGGCTTCTATGAAGTCTAGCAAGCTGTTGATGCTGCATGGCTTGAGGCTGTTGAGCCAGGTCCGCACCGTGCCCTGCAGCATGAGGGGCACATACTTCACGGCTACGCGCCTGTTGCCGTTGGCTATGCTAACTGCCGTGGAGTAGTCGATCAGCCAATCTTCCGGCTTCATGGAGCCATCGTACTTGGGCGTGTCTCTTCGGAGCGAGAACCCTTTGGGGAAAGGCTCGTCGCGGATGCGGGGGCCGAAGCAAGGCAGGCCGACATCGTATTCTTCTTCTAGCACCAGGGATCGCGCCAGGCGGTCGATCCGATGGCGGGCGTCATTCTCGTCGACTCCTTCGCGGTGACCTAGCCAGCCGCTGAGAGTCGGATGCACAACAGGCGGCGGGGTGGGAAATCTCTCTCCACAGGGCCGGGGCGGAGGCGGGTTACCCCGCCACTCCATGGCCCGGGGGTGGCCTTCTGCGTCTCGGTTGATGGAGATTCGGGTTCGGCTTCGGCTGGCAGTCGGTTCTTTCTCGCGCCGCGCGCGGGCTTTACCCGTAGTCGGCGTCCGGGACGTCGCGCCGTGATCTCGGCGCAGGGGAGGGCTTTCCGCGCGGGCGTCGGCTTCGTGCCACTGCGCGGCTGCATCGATCAGCTGCTGGATGCGTCGGATCATGTGGGGGAGTTCTTCGGCCCCCAGTCCATCTAGCTCGTCTACGGCCGCCTGGGCGGCGCACAGGTTCTCGAGTGGAGTAGCGTAGACTGGGCAGTCGACTCCTAGCGTATCGGCGACGACAGCGCCGCGCTGTTTGACAACGCCGGCCCGGCTAGGCCCGCCTGGGGGCAGCGTAACAAGGGCGGCACGGTCGGCCTCACGTCGGTGGGCCTCAGCGAGGCGTCTCATGGAAACCAACTTCCGACCCTCCGCGAGGAGGGCAAGGCGGCGAGCTTCCAGTGCTTCAGCGTCGGTATCGGCCGGGAGGGGGATGGACAAGTCATGGACCGCCGCGTGCGGGGCGTCGTGGGCGCTCTCATCAGAAGCGCTGCCGTGGCCGATGACCATCACCTCGGTGGTGACAGTGTCGCAGCCATCGGCCCGGGGAAGCGGGTCGTTGTAGATTGCGACGTTGGTGGGGAACGTGTCGAGTGAGGCCGTGTCGGAGTCGACAGGCATCGGGAGCCAACCGACTCCAAGTCCACGGCAGCCTCACTGGAGACGTGGAGCTGGCCGAGGAGGTTGACGAGGTGGTCGGTGCCCGCGTCGGAGGCGAGCTCGTCAGAGATGAGAGTCTTGTCAAGGAGATCGGCAAGGCTGCTCGCCGCACAGATGTTGGTGACGCCTTGTAGCGTGTCGTGGCAAGCTCCATCGGGCGTGCCGGGCTGGCTAGGCTCGCGGGGGAGGAAGAGGGTTCCCGTCCAGAACAGGTCTCCGGACGGCGGTGCACCTGGCCCCACGGTGGGCGCCAAAAGTCGGGTGGTAGGTGCGACATATGCCAACACGTGGCTTATCATTGTGGGAGACAGTAAGACGTCGCCGGTGCCTGGAAACGGGGTGAGGCGAAGACATGCACGCCGGCGAATCTTACCCAGCTTCGGGGCTCCCCATGGAGATAACACCCCTACTGCTGCTCTGCGGGGTCTCCGCATGGTCACTAGATGAACAAGTAGCTACATGGTGCTCCTTGAGCTGTTTGGTGAGAGGAGGAAGAAGGGAACGACTTGCTCTCTTCTCCTCCCTATGTGGTGTCTGAGACCAGCAGGGATTGATCTCTCTTTGCATGGATGCCCCAGGGGGTTTATATAGGCCTACCCCCCGGGGGTACAATGGTAATCCGGCTGGGCGCGGGGCCCAGCCGTCTGTGTCTACGCTCTCCGGCTTCTGCGCCGGCTGCTGGGGCCCGCCGGCTAGTGGGTCCCGCCGGCTGCCGGCTCCTTGGTCGATAGGCAGGCCCCACTGTCAGAGCCTTGTCGGCGGCTGGTTACTGTTGCTCAATCTTGGTGGCGAGGGCTTCGCCGAAGTGGGCGTGGCTACAGTGCCGCCGCCCGGTGGGCGATCACTGTAGCCCCATCGCGTCTTGTCTCCTTAATGGGGCGTCTTCTTTGAGGGAGGTGGCAAGCTGGCTGTGGGGAGCCGGCTCTATCTTGGGCTGACTGGGGGAGGTCTGGCCGCCTTCGGGTGTCTCTCTGCCCGAAGGGGCCCACCGCCCGTGGGCCGTACTGGTAGCCCGTCGTGGATGACATCAGGGTCAATCGTGGCAACAGTGCTGCGTCGGACGGGTCATGGCCACCCGTACGGCGCACTGTGCCAGGCGTGCTCCGGGATTCAGGGGTGGCAGGCTTCACAGTAGCCACGCCCCGTCACATCGCTGTTATGTGGATGCAGACTTCAAGGGTACGATCTTGACCACTTTATGGGAGCCGGCTTCCTGGAGTCGGCCTTCTCGCGGCCGGCTTCTCGGAGCCGGCCCTCCCATGGCTTTTCTTCATGAGGGCTGAAGTCGGGCCGCCTTCCGATAGCCGGCCTGGAGACAGCCGGCAAGGGGAAGGCGGCCCTGTGTCTTGGATTCTTGAGGGCCGAATCGGCTCGTAATTTTTTCAGAAGGGCCAGGGGAGCCGGCTAGGCTACCCATGGTTATTTACTCCGACAATATGTGTATGACTACGATCGAGATTCAATAAACCATTCACTTTGGGTGTATGACCGTAGAAGGTTTTATTCATGTAAACAATATAACAATTATTATTTAACTTAAATGAATAACCGTATTGCAATAAACTTGATCCAATCATATTCATGCTCAACGCAAACACCAAATAATATTTAATTTAAGGTTTAACACTAATCTCGAAGGTAGAGGGAGTGTGCTATGGTGATTGTATCAACCTTGGAATTACCTCCAACACACATCATCACCTCGTCCTTAACTAGTCTCTGTTCATTCTGCAACTCCCATTGTGAGTTACTAAATTAAGCAACTGAACTGGTATCAAATACCTAGGGGTTGCTATGAACACTAGTAAAGTACACATAAATAATCTGTATATCAAATATACATTTGTTCACTTTGCCATCCTTCTTATCTGCCAAATATTTGGGGCAGTTTCGCTTCTTGTGACCATTTCCTTTGTAGTAAAGCACTCAGTTTCAGGCTTGGGTCTAGCTTTGGGCTTCTTCATGGGAGTGGAAACTTGCTTGCCATTCTTCTTGAAGTTCCCTTTCTTTCCCTTTCCCTTTTACTTGAAACTAGTGGTCTTGTTAACCATCAACACTTGATATGATTTCTTGATTTCTACCTTCGCTGATTTCAGCATTGCGAAGAGCTTGTCAATCGTTTTCGTCATCCCTTGCATATTATAGTTCATCACGAAGTTCTAGCAACTTGGTGATAATGTCTAGAGAACTCTGTCAATCATTATTTTGTCTAGAAGATTAACTCCCACTTGATTCAAACGATTGTAGTACCCGACATTCTGAGCACATGCTCACTAGCTGAGCTATTCTCCTCCATCTTGTAGGCAAAGTATTTGTCGGAGGTCTCATACCTCTCGACATGGGCATGAGTCCGAAATACTAATTCAACTCTTGGAACATCTTATATGCTCCATGACGTTCAAAACATTCTTAAAGTCCCGGTTCTAAGCCCTAAAGTATGGTGCACTAAACTATCAAGTAGTCATCATACCGAGCTTGTCAAACATTCATAATGTATGCATCTCCTCCTGCAACATGTCTGTCACCTAGCGGTGCATCAAGGACATAATTGTTCTGTGCAGCAATGAGGATAATCCTCGGATCATGGACCCAGTCCGCATCATTGCTACTATCATCTTTCAACTTAGTTTTCTCTAGGAACATACCAAAAATAAACAGGGAGCTACATCGGAAGCTATTGATCTACAACATAGATATGCAAATACTATCAAGAATAAGTTCATGATAAATTAAGTTCAATTAATCATATTACTTAAGAACTCCCACTTAGATAGACATCCCTCTTGTCATCTAAATGATCACGTGATCCATATCAACTAAACCATGTCCGATCATCACATGAGATGGAGTAGTTTTCTATGGTGAACATCACTATGTTGATCATTTCTACTATATGATTCACGTCCGACCTTTTGGTCTTAGTGTTCCGAGGCCATATCTGCATATGCTAGGCTTGTCAAGTTTAACCCCACTATTCTACATGTGCAAAAATTGGCTTGCACCCGTTGTATGTGAACGTAGAGCTTATCACACCCGATCATCACGTGGTGTCTCGGCACGACGAACTGTAGCAACGGTGCATACTCAGGGAGAACACTTGTACATTGAAATTGAGTGAGGGATCATCTTATAATGCTACCGCTGTACTAAGAAAAATAAGATGCATAAAGGATAAACATCACATGCAATCAAAATATGTGACATGATATGGACATCATCATCTTGTGCCTTTGATCTCCATCTCCAAAGCACGTTCATGATATCCATCTTCACCGGCTTGACACCTTGATCTCCATCGTAGCATCGTTGTCGTCTCGCCAACTATTGATTCCACGACTATCGCTACCACTTAGTGATAAATTAAAGCAATTACATGGCGATTGCATTTCATACAATAAAGCGACAACCATCAGGCTCCTGCCAGTTGCTGATAACTTTTACAAAACATGATCATCTCATACAACAATTTATATCTCTTCACGTCTTGACCATATCACATCACAACATGCCGTACAAAAACAAGTTAGACGTCTTCTACTTTGTTGTTGCAAGTTTTACGTGGCTGCTACGGGCTTCTAGCAAGAACCATTCTTACCTACGCATCAAAACCACAATGATTTTTCATCAAGTGTGCTGTTCTAACCTTCAACAAGGACCGGCCGTAGTCAAACTCGATTCAACTAAAGTTGGAGAAATAGACACCCGCCAGCCACCTGTGTGTGAAGCACATCGGTAGAACCGGTCTCATGAACATGGTCATGTAATGTTGGTCCAGGTCGCTTCATCCAACAATACCGCCGAATCAAAATAAAACGTTGGTGTTAAGCAATATGACTATTATCACCCACAACTCATTGTGTTCTACTTGTGCATATCATCTACGCATAGACCTGGCTCGGATGCCACTGTTGGGGAACATAGCATGCAATTTCAAAAAAAATTCCTACAATCACGCAAGATCTATCTAGGATATGCATAGCAATGAGAGGGGGAGAGTGTGTCCACGTACCCTCGTAGACCGAAAGCGGAAGCGTTAGGTTAACGCAGTTGATGTAGTCGAACGTCTTCACGATCCAAGTACCGAACATACGGCACCTCTGTGTTCAGCACACGTTCAGCTTGATGACATCCCTCGAACCCTTGATCTAGTAGAGGGTGGAGGGATGATGAACCACAAGTATAGGGTATCTATGGTAGTCCTTTCGATAAGTAAGAGTGTCGAACCCAACGAGGAGCAAAAGGAAATGATAAGCGATTTTCAGCAAGGTATTCTCTGCAAGTACTGAAATTATAGGTAATAGATAGTTTTGTGATAAGGTAATAAAAGTAAATAAGGTGAAGCAATATGGTCCAATCCTTTTTGTAGCAAAGGACAAGCCTGGATGAACTCTTATATGAAGGAAAGCGCTCCCGAGGACACATGGGAATTATTGTCAAGCTAGTTTTCATCACATTCATATGATTCGCGTTCGGTACTTTGATAATTTTGTATGTGGGTGGACCGGTGCTTGGGTACTGTCCTTACTTGGACAAGCATCCCACTCATGATTAACCTCTATTGCAAGCATCCGCAACTACAACAAAAGTATTAAGGTAAACCTAACCATAGCATGAAACATATGGAGCCAAATCAGCCCCTTACAAAAGCAACGCATAAACTAGGGTTTAAGCTTCTGTCACTCTAGCAACCCATCATCTACTTACTACTTCCCAATGCCTTCCTCTAGGCCCAAATAATGGTGAGGTGTCCTATAGTCGACGTTCACATGACACCACTAGAGGAGAGACAACATACATCTCATCAAACTATCGAAAGAATACCAAATTCACATGACTACTAATAGCAAGACTTCTCCCATGTCCTCAGGAACAAACGTAACTACTCACAAAGAATATTCATGTTCATAATTAGAGGGGTATTAATGTTCATATAGGATCTGAACATATGATCCACCAAGTAAACCAACTAGCATCAACTACAAGGAGTAATCAACACTACTAGCAACCTACAGGTACCAATCCAAGACTTAAAGACAAGAATTGGATACAAGAGATGAACTAGGGTTTGAGAGGAGATGGTGCTGGTGAAGATGTTTATGGAGATTGGCCCCCTCCCGATGAGAGGAGTGTTGGTGATGACGATGGTGATGATTTCACCCTCCCGGAGGGAAGTGTCCCCGGCAGAACAGCTCCGCCAGAGCCCTAGATTGGTTCCGCCACGGTTCCGGCTCGTGGTGGCGGAGTCTCGTCCCAAAAGCTTTCTTATGATTTTTTCCTCAACAAAAGACTCCATATAGCAGAAGATGGGCATCGGAGGGCCACCAGGGGGCCCATGAGGCAGGGGGCGCCTAGGGGGGTAGGGGGCGCCCCAACCCTCGTGGCTGGTGAGTGGCCCCCTCTGGTACTTCTTGCGCTCAGTATTTTTTATATATTCTGAAAATAACTTCCGTGAAGTTTCATGACTTTTGGAGCTGTGCAGAATAGGTGTCTAATATTTGCTCCTTTTCCAGCCCAGAATCCTAGCTGCCGGCATTCTCCCTCTTTTATGTAAACCTTGTAAAATGAGAGAGAATAGGCATAAGTATTGTGACATAATGTGTAATAACAGCCCATAATGCAATAAATATCGATATATAAGCATGATGCAAAATGGACATATCAACTCCCCCAAGCTTAGACCTCTCTTGTCCTCAAGCGAAAGCCAAAATCGAAAAATATGTCAACATGTTTAGAGATAGAGGTGTCGATAAAAATAAAATACGGACATGAGGGCATCATGATCATTCTTAGAACAACAACTTATATAATTATTGTCATATGATCTCTTATGCTAGAGTAACAATTCAATCACAATTTCAAGTATGAATCATCAACTTCATTGAAAACTAACAAACTATAGTCTCAGACGTTGAAGCAATTGCAATTTATCATAACATAGGAAAGAGTTAATATAAGAGGTTTTCAGCAAGTCCACATACTCAACCATCTTTTAGTCTTTCACAATTGCTAACACTCACGCAATATTTATGGGTATGAAGTCTTAATCGGACACAGAGAAAGATAGGGGCTTATAGTTTTGCCTCACAACGTTTTACCTCAAGGTTAATGTCAACAATAATAGTTCATGAAAAATCACATCCAATTAGCCATATATACCAGGATCTTTCCAACATATTGTGCTTGCCAAAATATAAAATGCAAAAAGGAAAGGTGAAGATCACCATGACTCTTATGTAAGGTGGGAGATAAGAGTAAAAGATAGCCCCTTCGCAGAGGGAAGCAGAGGTTGTCATGCGATTTTATGGTTGGATTCTGAAAATCTTAATGCGAAAGAACACCACTTTATATTGCCACTTGTGATATAGACCTTTATTATGCAGTCCGTCGCTTTTACTTCTTCCACATCACAAGATCGTATAAAGCTTATTTCCTCCACACCAATCAATCATACATATTTAGAGAGCAATTTTTATTGCTTGCACCGATGACAACTTACTTGAAGGATCTTACTCAATCCATAGGTAGATATGGTGGACTCTCATGGCAAAGCTGGGTTTAAGGGTATTTGGAAGCACAAGTACTATCTCTACTTGGTGCAAAGAATTTGGCTAGCATGAGGGGGAAAAGCAAGCTCAATCATGTTGGATGATCCATGACAATATATTTTATCTCAGATGTAAGAAAACATAACCCATTACGTTGTCTTCCTTGTCCAATGTCAACTCTTTAGCATGTCATATTTTAATGAGTGCTCACAATCATAAAAGATGTCCAAGATAGTGTATTTATATGTGAAGACCTCTCTTTCTTTATTACTTCCTATTAATTGCAACGATGACCAAAGCTATGTTTGTCAACTCTCAACAATTTTTAATCATCATACTCTTTCTATGTGAAGTCATTACTCTTCATAAGATCAATATGATCTCTTTTTATTCTTTCTTTTTCTTTTACTCACTCAAGATCATAGCAAGATAATCAAGCCCTTGACTCAACACTGATCTTTATTATATAGCTCACGGACTCGATTCCATAGAGGGATCATAAAGCAAAACTCAAAACTATATCATACCAAAAACTTTATTCTACTAGATCAACATATTTCTAAAAGGATCGAACTAAGAAAAACGGTAAAGATAAAAGTGATGGTGATACGATACCGAGGCACCTCCCCCAAGCTTGGCATTTGCCAAGGGGAGTTCCCATACCCATATAATTATGTCTCCTTTGTTGGTGAAGAAGATGGTGGTGATGATGAAGTAGGCTTGTCGTCCATCTTCCAAGGCATAGGCTCACCATCATACAAGGATGAACGAGTCTCCGGGATACTCAAATCTGCAGCCAAACTCATACTCTTGAATCTATATTCATACTCACAGTTTTGGTTTTGCAGGTCATAGACTTGGGCTTGGAGGTGCTCGATTCTTCTCGTGAATCTTGAAGATGGTCTCCCCAATGTTCTTGGCATCCAGCTTGTGGTTGTTGGTGAACTCCGCGATCATCATATGGTTGGCGTTGAGTCCGCGTTCCACCATCTCCTGGCACTTGAAAACTTGTTGCTCCATTGCCTCGAGCCTTGTCTCCATGCTTCCAGTCCTCCTTGGTCCCTCAACATCACGGATGTGCAGCACCCCTCATGCATCTCAATGGTTTGAGGGTGTTGCAGCATGATACGTCTCCATCGTATCCATAATTTTTGATTGTTCCATGCCAATATTCTACAACTTTCAAATACTTTTGGCAACTTTTTATACTATTTTTGGGACTAACATATTGATCCAGTGCCCAGTGCCAGTTCCTATTTGTTGCATATTTTTGTTTGCAGAATATCCATATCAAACGGAGTCCAAACGGGATAAAAACTGACAGAGATTTTTTTGGAATATATATGATTTTTGGGAAGAAAAATCCACGCGAGACGGTGCCCGAGGTGGCCATGAGGCAGGGGGCGCGCCTGCCCCCTGACCCTCGTGGGCCACCCATAAGGCGGTTGATGCCCTTCTTTCGATGGAAGAAAGTTAATATCCGGATAGAGATCGTGTTAAAATTTCAGCCCAATCGGAGTTACGGATCTCCGTGGATATAAGAAATGGTGAAAGGGAAGAATCTGGGAACGCAGAAACAGAGAGAGACAGAGAGACAGATCCAATCTCGGAGGGGCTCTCGCCCCTCCCGTGCCATGGAGGCCATGGACCAGAGGAGAAACCCTTCTCCCATCTAGGGAGGAGGTAAACAAAGAAGAAGAAGGAGGGGGGCTCTCTCCCCCTCACTTCCGGTGGCGCCGGAACACCGCCGGGGGCCATCATCATCACCGTGATCTACACCAACACCTCCGCCATCTTCACCAACATCTCCATCACCTTCCCCCCTCTATCTACAGCGGTCCACTCTCCCGCAACCCGTTGTACCCTCTACTTGAACATGGTGCTTTATGCTTCATATTATTATCCAATGATGTGTTGCCATCCTATGATGTCTGAGTAGATTTTCGTTGTCCTATCGATGGTTGATGAATTTCTATGATTGATTTAATTTGCTTGTGGTTATGTTGATGTCCTTTGGTTCCCATCATATGATTGCACGCGTGGATCACACCATAGGGTTAGTTGTATGTTGATAGGACTATGTATTGGAGGGCAAGGGTGACAGAAGCTTCAGTCTAGCATAGAAATTGATGCATACGGGATTGAAGGGGGACCAATATATCTTAATGCTATGGTTGGGTTTTACCTTAATGAACGTTAGTAGTTGCAGATGCTTTCTAATAGTTCCAATCATAAGTGCATAGAATTCCAAGTCAGGGATGACATGCTAGCAGTGGCCTTCCCACATGATACTTGCTATCGGTCTAGTAAAGTAGACAATTGCTTAGGGGCAATTTCGCAACTCCTACCACCACTTTTCCACACTCGCTATATTTACTTTATTTTTTCTTTATCTAAGCAGACCCTGCTTTTTATTTACGTATTCATTATTATATTGCAAACCTATCCAACAACACCTACAAAGTACTTCTAGTTTCATACTTGTTCTAGGTAAAGCGAACATCAAGCGTGCATAGAGTTGTATCGGTGGTCGATAGAACTTGAGGGAATATTTGTTCTACCTTTAGCTCCTCGTTGGGTTTGACAGTCTTACTTATCAAAAATTGTTGCGATCCCCTATACTTGTGGCTTATCACAGCACTTCCATGAGGTAGGGGTTGATGACCTTCTCGAAAAACTTGTCCTTACGGGCACTTGGAGACGTCATGATGATCTAGATCTGTCAGAAAAATAGCTCGAAACAAGAACAGAGGACAATTGCGTGATACGGGAGTCAAAACCTTCGGGAGATTATATAATGAATTTTTACCAACCAAAATACGTAACATGCAAGAAAACGGAGTCCGGAGAGCGCACGAGGTGCCCACGAGGCAGGGGCGCGCCCAGGGGGTAGGG
Organism: Triticum dicoccoides; assembly: GCF_002162155.2. NCBI lineage: Eukaryota > Viridiplantae > Streptophyta > Magnoliopsida > Poales > Poaceae > Triticum > Triticum dicoccoides. The sequence goes on from NC_041388.1 coordinate 73,914,798, forward strand.
CACGCCCTCCACCCTCGTGGAGCCCTCGTGTCCTTCCCGGACTACTTATTATTTTTCTAATTTTCTAAATATTCCAAAACGGAGAAAAATTGCCATTATAACTGTTTTGGAGTCGGTTTACTTACCGTACCACATACCTATTCCTTTTCGGAGTCTGAAACGTTCCGGAAAGTGTCCCGTATGTATTCCTCCGGGGTTACGGTTTCAATAACATTGGTTTCAACATTTATAGGATTACCTGAGATATAATGTTTGATTCCTTGACCGTTCACCACCTTTGGATTTGTGCCTTCGAAGTTGTTGATTTTTATGGCACCGGAACGATAGACCTCCTCGATAACGTAAGGACCTTCCCATTTAGAGAGAAGTTTTCCTGCAAAAAATCTTAAACGAGAGTTGTATAGCAATACATAATCACCTACATTAAACTCACGCTTTTGTATCCTTTTGTCATGCCATCTTTTAACTTTTTCTTTAAACAAGTTGGCATTCTCATAGGCTTGGGTTCTCCATTCATCAAGTGAGCTAATGTCAAATAACCTTTTCTCACCAGCAAGTTTGAAATCATAATTGAGCTCTTTAATAGCCCAGTAAGCCTTATGTACTAGTTCAAGAGGTCAGTAACATGCTTTTCCATAAACCATTTTATACGGAGACATACCCATAGGATTTTTATATGTAGTTCTATAGGCCCATAATGCATCATCAAGTTTCTTGGACCTATTCTTTCTAGATCTATTAACAATCTTTTGCAAAATTAATTTGAGTTCTCTATTACTCAATTCTACTTGACCACTAGACTGTGGGTGATAAGGAGATGCAATTCTATGATGAACATCATACTTAGCAAGCATTTTACGGAAAGCACCATGAATAAAATGTGAACCACCATCAGTCATTAAATATCTAAGGAATCCAAACCTCGGAAAAATAACTTCTTTAAGCATCTTAATAGAGGTGTTATGATCAACACTACTAGTTGGAATAGCCTCTACCCACTTAGTAATGTAATCAACAGCAACTATGTATATCCATTGGAGGCAGGAAACGGTCCCATATAATCAAAGCCCCAAACATCAAATGGTTCGATAACAAGTGAATAATTCATAGACATTTCTTGATGTCTGCTAATATTACCAATTCTTTGACATTCATCACAAGATACAACAAATTTATGGGCATCCTTGAAGAGAGTAGGCCAATAAAAACCAGATTGCAATACCTTATGTGCAGTTCTATCTCCAGCGTGGTGTCCTCCATAAGCTTCGGAGTGACACGTAGGATCTGTTCCTATTCATGCTCAGGTACACAACCTCTAATAACACCATCTACTCCTTCTTCATAAAGGTGTGGGTCATCCCAGAAGTAATGTCCTAAATCATAGAAAACATTTTCTTTTGCTGGTATGTGAAACTAGGTGGTATAAACTTAGCAACAATGTAATTAGCATAATCAGCATACCATGGAGCAGTGTGAGAAGCATTTATGACATTTAATTGTTCATCACGAAAGCTATCGTCAATAGGTAGTGGGTCATCAAGAACATTTTCCAACCTAGACAAGTTATCTGCAACGGGGTTCTCGGCTCCCTTTCTATCAATAATATGCAAATCAAATTCTTGTAGCAAGAGAACCCATCTAATAAGTCTAGGTTTAGCATCTTTCTTTTCCATAAGATATTTAATAGCAGCATGATCAGTGTGAATAGTTACTTTAGAATCAATAATATAAGGTCTGAACTTATCACAAGCAAATACAACTGCTAAGAATTCTTTTTCAGTAGTAGCATAATTTCTCTGGGCATTGTCTAGAGTTTTACTAGAATATTGAATAACATTTAATTTCTTATCAACTCTTTGCCCTAGAACAACACCCCCATCATAATCACTAGCATCACACATAATTTCAAAAGGTAAATTCCAATTAGGTGGCTAAACAATAGGTGCATATATCAATGCTTTCTTAAGTATTTCAAATGCTTCTACACAATCAATATCAAAGATGAATAGTATATCTTTTTGTAATAAATTAGTTAGAGGCCGAGAAATTTTTGAGAAGTCCTTAATGAACCTCCTATAAAAACTGGCATGACCAAGGAAACTTCTTATACCTTTGATGTCCTTGGGACACGACATCTTTTCAATAGCATCAACTTTAGCTTTATCAACTTCAATGCCTCTTTCAAAAATTTTGTGCCCCAAGACAATACCTTCATTAACCATAAAGTGGCATTTCTCCCAATTCAAGAAAAGGTTAGTTTCTTCACATCTCTGCAAAACTCGATCAAGGTTGCTTAAGCAATCATCAAAAGAGGATCCATAAATGGAGAAATCATCCATGAATACCTCACATATCTTTTCACAAAAATCAGAAAATATAGCCATCATGCATCTTTGAAAGGTAGCAGGTGCATTACATAAACGAAAAGGCATACGCCTATAAGCAGAAGTACCGAAAGGGCAAGTAAAAGTGGTCTTAGATTGATCATCAGCTGATACAGGTATTTGAGAGAAACCAGAATAACCATCTAGAAAGCAAAAATGTGTATGTTTGGATAATCTTTCTAGCATTTGATCAATAAAAGGTAAGGGGTAATGATCTTTTTAGTAGCCTTATTTAATTTGCGGAAATCTATTACCATCCTATAATCTGTAATAATTCTTTGCGGAATCAATTCATCTTTATCATTAGGAACGACAGTAATACCTCCCTTCTTAGGAACACAATGGACATGACCTACCCACTGACTATCAGCAACGGGATAAATTGTACCTGCCTCAAGGAGCTTTAGTATTTCTTTTCTTAGAACTTCTTTCATCTTAGGATTCAGTCGTCGTTGGTGATCAATAACTGGTTTGGCATCTTTTTCCAAATTTATTTTGTGTTGACATAGAGTGGGACTAATTCCCTTAAGATCATCAAGAGTATATCCAATAGCAGCATGGTGCTTCTTCAGAGTTTTCAATAATTTTTCTTCCTCCTTCTCTGAAAGGTTAGCACTAATAATAACATGATATATCTTCTTTTCATCAAGATAAGCATATTTAAGAGTATCAGGCAATGGTTTAAGCTCAAACACGGGATCACCCTTGGGTGGAGGAGGATCCCCTAAGATTTCAACAGGCAAGTTGTGTTTCAAAATAGGTCCCTGTTTAAACAACACCTCATCTATTTCCCTTCTTTCATTCATAAACATATCATTTTCATGGTCTAGCAAATATTGCTCTAAAGGATCACTAGGAGGTATGGCAATAGAAGCAAGACCAATAATTTCATCTTTACTAGGCAATTCCTCTTCATGTTGTTGTCTACGAAATTTACAAAAGTTGAACTCATGAGACATATCACCTAAACCAATAGTAACAACATCCTTTTTGCAGTCTATCCTAGCATTAACAGTGTTTAAGAAGGGTCTACCAAATATAATGGGACAAAAGCTATCTTGTGGGGAACCAAGAACAAGAAAATTAGCAGGATATTTAGTTTTCCCACACAAGACTTCAACATCTTTAACAATCCCAATTGGTGAAATAGTATCTCTATTGGCAAGTTTAATTGTGACATCAATATCTTCTAACTCAGCAGGTGCAATATCATGCATAATTTCTCTGTATAAGTCAATATGTATTGCACTGGCACTAGCACCCATATCACACAAGCCATGATAACAATGATCTCCTATTTTAACAGAAATAACAGGCATGCCTACCACAGGTCTATGTTTATCTTTAGCACAAGGTTTAGCAATTCTAGCAGTTTCATCACAGAAATAAATAACATGCCCATCGATATTATCAGCCAAGAGATCCTTAACAATAGCAATATTAGGTTCAACTTTAACTTGCTCAGGAGGTGTATAGGTTCTAATATTGCTTTTACGAACCACAGTTGAAGCTTTAGCATGATCTTTTATCCTAACAGGTAAAGGTGATTTCTCAACATAAGCACTAGGAATAATAGGATCATTATAAGTGATAGTCTTTTCTTCAACTTTAATAGGTGCAACTACTTTTACTTCTATGGGTGGGTGATATTTAAACCACTTCTCCTTAGGGAGATCAACATGAGTAGCAAAAGATTCACACAAGAAGCTACTATCTCAGAGTCAAGTCCATATTTAGTGCTAAATTTATGGAAAACATCGGTATCCATAAAAGATTTAACACAATCAAACTTAGGTGTCATACCTGACTCCTTACCTTCATCGAGATCCCAATCTTCAGAGTTGCATTTAATTCTTTCCAATAAATCCCATTTGAATTCAATAGTCTTCATCATAAAAGAGCCAACACAAGATGTATCGACCATGGTGTGATTGTTATCAGAAAGCCGAGCATAAAATTGTTGGATAATCATTTCTCTTGAGAGCTCATGATTGGGGCATGAATATAACATTGATTTAAGCCTCCCCCAAGCTTGAGCGATGCTTTCTCCTTCGCGAGGCCAAAAATTATATATATAATTACGATCACGATGAACAAGATGCATAGGATAAAACTTGTGATGAAATTCCAATTTCAATCGTTTGTAGTTCCATGATCCCATATCATCACATAGCCTATACCATGTCAATGCATCTCCCTCCAAATATAAAGGGAAGACCTTCTTCTTGATAACATCATCGGGCATACCTGCAAGCTTAAATAATCCACACACTTCATCCACATATATTAGGTGCTCATCAGGATGTAATGTTCCATCTCCTGCAAAAGGATTAGCTAGCAGTTTTTCTATCATACCCGAAGAAATTTCAAAGTAGACATTTTCATTTTCAGTAGGTTCAGTAGGTTGAGTAGGTTGAGGAGAAACTCTTTACTCTACTGGCCGAGGTGAAGATACCCCGAACAAGCCCCTCGGAGGATTACTTTCCATAGTAACAAGTGACAGTAAATTTCAGCACACTATATAAAATTTTTCCTTACCAAATTCCACCTACCAAAGGCGCTTCACTCCCCGGCAACGGCACCAGAAAAGAGTCTTGATGACCCACAAGTGTAAGGGATCTATCATAGTCCTTTCGATAAGTAAGAGTGTCGAACCCAACGAGGAGTAGAAGGAAATGATAAGCGGTTTTTAGCAAGGTATTCTCTGCAAGCACTGAAATTATAGGTAATAGATAGTTTTGTGATAAGGTAATAAAAGTAAATAAGGTGCAGCAAGATGGCCTAATCCTTTTGTAGCAAAGGAAAAGCCTGGATGAACTCTTATATGAAGGAAAGCGCTCCCGAGGACACATGGGAATTATCGTCAAGCTAGTTTTCATCACATTCATATGATTCGCATTCGGTACTTTGATAATTTGGTATGTGGGTGGACCGGTGCTTGGGTACTGTCCTTACTTGGACAAGCATCCCACTCATGATTAACCTCTATTGCAAGCATCCGCAACTACAACAAAAGTATTAAGGTAAACCTAACCATAGCATGAAACATATGGATCCAAATCAGCCCCTTACGAAGCAACGCATAAACTAGGGTTTAAGCTTCTGTCACTCTAGCAACCCATCATCTACTTATTACTTCCCATTGCCTTCCTCTAGGTCCAAATAATGGTGAAGTGTCATGTAGTCGACGTTCACATAACACCACTAGAGGAGAGACAACATACATCTCATCAAAATATCGAACGAATACCAAATTCACAGGAACAAACATAACTACTCACAAAGCATATTCATGTTCATAATCAGAGGGGTATTAATGTGCATATAGGATCTAAACATATGATCTTCCACCAAGTAAACCAACTAGCATCAACTACAAGGAGTAATCAACACTACTAGCAACTTACAGGTACCGATCCCAGACTTAGAGACAAGAATTGGATACAAGAGATGAACTAGGGTTTGAGAGGAGATGGTGTTGGTGAAGATGTTGATGGAGATTGGCCCCCTCCTAATGAGAGGAGCATTGGTGACGACGATGGTGATGATTTCCCCCTCCCGGAGGGAAGTTTCCCCGGTAGAACAGCTCCGCTAGAGCCCTGGATTGGTTCCGCCAAGGTTCCGCCTCGCGGTGGCGGAGTCTCGTCCCGAAAGCTTTCTTATGATTTTTTTCCTCAACGAAAGACTCCATATAGCATAAGATGGGCATAGGAGGGCCACCAGGGGCCCACGAGGCAGGGGGCGTGCCCAGGGGATAGGGCGCGCCCCCACCCTCGTGGCTGGTGAGTGGCCCTCCTCTGGTACTTCTTGCGCTCAATATTTCTTATATATTCTGAAAATAACTTCTGTGAAGTTTCATGACTTTTGGAGCTGTGAAGAATAGGTCTCTAATATTATCTCCTTTTCCAGCCCAAAATCCCAGCTGCCGGCATTCTCCCTCTTTATGTATACCTTGTAAAATGAGAGAAGATAGGCATAAGTATTGTGACATAATGTGTAATAACAGCCCATAATGCAATAAATATCGATATAAAAGCATGATGCAAAATGGACGTATCAAGGGAGAGTTCCATCAGCACGACGGCGTAGTGATGGTAATGGTGATGTGACCCATGTAGGGCTTCGGCTAAGCACTACATTGCTATGACCGGAGGAGTAAACTGTGGAGGGGGCACCACACACAGCTAAGAACAATTGTCGTGCCTTTGGGGTGCCCCCACCCCCTGATAACCCACAAGTATAGGGGATCGCAATAGTTTTCGATAAGTAAGAGTGTGGAACCCAATGAGGAGCTAAAGGCAGAACAAATATTCCCTCATGTTCTATCAACCACCGATACAACTCTACGCACCCTTGACGTTCACTTTACCTAGAACAAGTATGAAAACTAGACGTACTTTGTAGGTGTTGTTGGATAGGTTTGCAAGATAATAAAGAGCACATAAATAAAAAGTAGGGGCTGTTTAGATAAAGACACAACTAAGTTAGTTTTAGTAAAGAGCTTTTTGTTACGAGAAAGTTATTTGTCCCTAGGCAAATGATAACTAGACCGATAATCATTATTGCAATTTTATATGAGGGAGAGGCATCAGCTAACATACTTTCCCTACTTGGCTCATATGCACTTATGATTGGAACTCTAGCAAGCATCCGCAACTACTAAAAATCATCAAGGTAAAACCCAACCATAGCATTGAAGCATCAAGTCCTCTTTATCCCATACGCAACAACCCCCTTACCCGGGTTTGTGTTTCAGTCACTCACGCAACCCACTATAAGTGAATCATAAACGTATTGCAACACCCTACATCGGGAATCCCTAACGCTTGCGCGACACGGAGAGCACCACAGGACAGCACCAATAATAAAACATACAACTCAAACCAATCATGATCATCAAACAACCCATAGGACAAAACGGATCTACTCAAACATCATAGCATAGCCATACATCATTGGGAAATAATATATAGCATTTAGCACCATGTTTAAGTAGAGATTACAACGGGTAAGAGAGAGCTTACACCGCTTCATAGAGGGGGAAGAGTTGGTGATGATGGCGGTGAAGTTGTTGGTGAAGATTGCGGTGATGATGATGGCCCCCGGTGGCACTTCGGCACCACCGAAAGCAAGGGGGAGAGAGAGCCCCCTCCTTCTTCTTCTTCCTTGACCTCCTCCCTAGATTGGAGAAGGGTTTCCCCTTTGGTCCATAGTCTCCATGGCATGGGAGGGGTGAGAGCCCCTCCGAGATTGGATATGTCTCTTTGTCTCTCTCTCTGTTTCTGCGTTCTCAGATTCTACCCTTTCACCATTTCTTATATTCACAGAGATCCGTAACTACGATTGGGATGAAATTTTAACACGGTCTCTATCCGGATATTAGCTTTCTTACGGCAAATAAGGGCACCAATGGCCTTACGGGGTGGCCACGAGGGTCAGGGGCGCGCCCCCTTCCTCATGGGCCCCTCGAGCATCGTCTCGCATGGATTTTTCTTCCGAAAAATCATATATATTCCAAAAAAATATCTATCAATTTTTATTCCGTTTGGACTCCATTTGATATGGATATTCTACGAAACAAAAAACATGCAACAAAACAGGAACAGCACTGGATCAATATGTTAGTCCCAAAAATAGTATAAAATGTTGCCAAAAGTATATGAAAGTTGTAGAATATTGGCATGGAACAATAAAAAATTATAGATACGATGGAGACGTATCAGCATCCCCAAGCTTAGTTCCTGCTCGTCCTCGAGTAGGTAAATGATAAAAAAGATAATTTTTGATGCGGAATGCTACCTAGCATAATCTTGATCACATATCTAATCATGGCATGAATATTAAGACACGAGTGATTCAAAGCAATAGTCTATCATTTGACATAAAAACAATAATACTTAAAGCATACTAATAAAGCAATTATGTCTTTTCAAAATAACATGGCCAAAGAAAGTTATCCCTACAAAATCATATAGTCAGGCTATGCTCCATCTTCACCACACAAAATATTCACATCATGCACAACCCCGATGACAAGCCAAGCAATTGTTTCATACTTTTGACGTTCTCAAACCTTTTCAACTTTCACGCAATACATGAGCGTGAGCCATGGACATAGCACTATAGGTGGAATAGAATGGTGGTTGTGGAGAAGACAAAAAGAAGAAGATAGTCTCACATCAACTAGGCGTATCAATGGGCTATGGAGATGCCCATCAATAGATATCAATGTGAGTAAGTAGGGATTGTCATGCAACGGATGCACTAAGAGCTATAAGTGTATGAAAGCTCAGACTGAAACTAAGTGGGTGTGCATCCAACTTGCTTGCTCATGAAGACCTCGGGCATTTGAGGAAGCCCATCATCGGAATATACAAGCCAAGTTCTATAATGAAAATTCCCACTAGTATATGAAAGTGATAACTCAAGAAACTCTCTATATGAAGAACATGGTGCTACTTTGAAGCACAAGTGTGGTAAAAGGATAGTAACATTGCCCCTTCTCTATTTTTCTCTCATTTTTTTATTTTTTTTGTTTGTTTTTTTGGTGGGCTTCTTTGGCCTCTTTTTTTTATTTGGGCTTCTTTGGCCTCTTTTATTTATTTTTAAAGTCCGGAGTCTCATCCCGACTTGTGGGGGAATCATAGTCTCCATCATCTTTTTCTCACTAGGGAAATGCTCTAATAATGATGATCATCACACTTTTATTTACTTACAACTCAATATTACAACTCGATATCTAGAACAAAGATATGACTCTATATGAATGCCTCCGGTAGTGTACCGGGATGTGCAACGATCTAGCATAGCAATGCCATCAAAAAACGGACAAGCCATGAAAACATCATGCTAGCTATCTTACGATCATGCAAAGCAATATGACAATGAATGCTCAAGTCATGTATATGATGATGATGGAAGTTGCATGGCAATATATCTCGGAATGGCTGTGGAAATGACATGATAGGTAGGTATGGTGGCTGTTTCGAGGAAGGTATATGGTGGGTTTAAGGTACCGGCGAAAGTTGCGTGATACTAGAGAGGCTAGCAATGGTGGAAGGGTGAGAGTGCGTATAATCCATGGTCTCAACATTAGTCATAAAGAACTCACATACTTATTGCAAAAGTCTATGAGCTATCGAAACAAAGTACTATGCGCATGCTCCTAGGGGGATAGATTGGTAGGAAAAGACCATCGCTCATCCCCGACCGCCACTCATAAGGAAGACAATCAATAAATAAATCATGCTCTCACTTCGTTACATAACGGTTCACCATACGTGCATGCTATGGGAATCACAAACCTCAACACAAGTATTTCTACAATCCACAACTACCCACTAGCATGACTCTAATATCACCATCTTTATATCACAAAACTGTTGCAAGGAATCAAACATATCATATTCAGTGATCTACAAGTTTTATGTAGGATTTTATGACTAACCATGTGAATGACCAATTCCTGTCATCTCTCTAAATAGATATAAGTGAAGAAAGAGAGTTTAATTCTTTCTACTAAATATATGCCCATGCTCTAACAAATATAAGTGAAGCAAAAGAGCATTCTACAAATGGCGGTTTTCTATGTGAAGAGAAACAGGCAATCCAAACTTCAAATGATATAAGTGAAGCACATGAAGCATTCTATAAAGCCATACTCAAAAGATATAAATGAAGTGCATAGAGCATTCTATAAATCAACCAAGGACTATCTCATACCAGCATGGTGCATAAAATAAAAATGAAAACTAAATGCAAAAGACACTCCAAGATTGCACATATCGCATGAACGAAACGAATCCGAAAACATATCGATACTTGTTGAAGAAAGAGGGGATGCCTTCCGGGGCATCCACAAGCTTAGACGCTTGACTCTCCTTGAATGTTTACTTGGGGTGCCTCGGGCATCCCCAAGCTTCAGCTCTTGCCTCTCCTCCTTCTTCTCACATCGAGACCTTCTCGATCATCGAACACTTCATCCACACAAAACTTCAATAGAAAACTCGGTAAGATCCGTTAGTATAATAAAGCAAATCACTACTCTAAGTACTATTGCAAACCAATTCATATTTTGTTTTGCATTGTGTCTACTTTAATATAACTTTTCCATGGCTTATTGCACTGATATTAATCATTAGTTTCATCAAAACAAGCAAACTATGCATCAAAAACAGAATCTGTCTAAAATAGAACAGTCCATAACAATCTGAACATTCACCATACTTATGGTACTTGAAAAATTCTTCAAAAATTAGGACAAATAAAACATTTGTATAGAAAGACAGTGCAAAAACAATCAGAACCATTTGACATTCCAGCTAAAAACGTAAAATCGCGCACTATAGCCAAAGTTTTTGTCCTGCACCTCACAAACCAACAAGCTTTGTAAACATCCTAAAGGAAAACCTTGGCACATTATCTTTTATAATACAATGGAATTGTACAAGGGTATAATTATTTTTGTTGAAAAGTTTCTGTAATTAAGATTCAAAAAGTTTCAGTGAGCATGAACAAAGTTCAAGGAGCTCTCCCACTTCAACAATGCTTATCTTTCTCACTTTCACTTTCCTTTTTTGAAAAAGTTTTGGGTTCCACTCTTTATTTTTGTTGTTTTTAAACTATATGAAAGCAATCAACAGAAATAAATGACTCTCTAAAAATTCTGGGTTGTCTCCCTGGCAGCGCTTTCTTTAAAGCCATTAAACTAGGCAAATAGTGCTCAAGTAATGGATCCACCCAGATCCCAAGGTATATCAAAGCAAATTTTAATTAACAATGATTTGTAATTTAGTAATGAGAACAAAGCAACATATATCATGCAACAACGAAGTCTAACTCTCTTCCTATGCATCGGCATGTCATAAAAGAACAATTCATGCACACATAGTAAAGGCCAATGCATAGTATAAACAGTTTCTTGCAATTTTGTTGTATTGGAAACATAGAGAGGTGGAGATGAAGTTCCTCTCTCATAATAATTGCAAGTAGGAGCAGAAAGCACATGCATATTATATCTATCAAAATCATCATGTGTAATAGTAAAACGCAACCCATCAATATAATCCTTAATAAGGGTAAACTTCTCCGATATAGTGTAATTGGGAGAATTCAAAAAGATAGTAGGACTATCATGCGTGGGTGCAATAGCAACAATTTCATGTTTAACACAAGGAACTATAACAAGTTCATCTCCATAAGCATAATTCATATTGGCATCTTGGCCACAAGCATAGCAAGCATCATCAAAAAGGGATATTTCAAAAGAATCAACGGGATCACAACAATTATCATAGCATTCATCCTTCGGTAACATGAAGGGAAATTAAACAATGTATGAGTTGAAGAGTTACTCTCATTAGAAGGTGGGCACGGATGATCAATCCGCTCTTCCTCCTTTTGTTCTTCGCTCTCTTCCTCATCTTTTTCATCCAATGAGCTCACAGTTTCATCAACTTCTTCTTCCATAGATTCCTACAAAATATTAGTCTCTTCGTGGACAGCGGCAACTTTCTCAATAAGTGCATTAATATAGGAATTATTTTCATCAATATTATAGCAATATTTTAGGATAGCTAAATTTTCAGGCCTATAAACATCATCATCAAAAGCTTCATACTTTTCAAACAAAGATTCAATTTCATAAGCACCCTTAAAAGCAACAAATTCTTCTATTTGTTCCACATCATAGTAATCATATATACCTCTAGCATAAGAAGCCAAGGTTTTATTATCATTAAATTCGCATAAAATGGGAAGGTGTGGAGCCTTCATCCTAGAGCAACAAGTATAATCATATCTCAAGCATAGTTGCCTAGCATACCAATTCAATATATGAATTTGATCCCATAATAGTTTCCCTCTTTGTGTCAAGCGGTAATCCCTAAAGTATTCACGTTGATCCAACGTTACTCCCATTACATAATTGAATGGGGTTTTCTCAGGATTATTGAAGTAGTACATAATATCTTTCACATAACCAGCATCGAGGGTTTTAGGAGGTTCCCCATCTCCGTGAGCAAAAAGTACACCTAATTTTTTTGGTATTTCGTGTTCCATATCCATAACTAAAGATAAAGAACAACTAAGAACATCAAATAAAAATTACTTAGAGATAAAGAAAACAAGCACACATGAGAATATTCACCCCACGCTATTGCTCCCCGGCAACAGCGCCAGAAAAAGGTCTTGATATCCCACAAGTATAGGGGATCGCAACAGTTTTCCATAAGTAAGCGTGTCGAACCCAACGAGGAGCTAAAGGCAGAACAAATATTCCCTCAAGTTCTATCGACCACCGATACAACTCTACGCATGCTTGACGTTCGGTTTACCTAGAACAAGTATGAAAACTAGAAGTACTTTGTAGGTGTTGTTGGATAGGTTTGCAAGATAATAAAGAGCACGTAAATAAAAAGTAGGGACTGTTTAGATAAAGACACAACTAAGTTAGTTTTAGTAAAGAGCTTTTTGTTACGAGAAAGTTATTTGTCCCTAGGCAAATGATAACTAGACCGGTAATCATTATTGCAATTTTATATGAGGGAGAGGCATAAGCTAACATACTTTCTCTACTTGGATCATATGCACTTATTATTGGAGCTCTAGCAAGCATCCGCAACTACTAAAGATCATTAAGGTAAAACCCAACCATAGCATTAAAGCATCAAGTCCTCTTTATCCCATACGCAACAACCCCCTTACTCGGGTTTGTGTTTCAGTCACTCACGCAACCCACTATAAGCGAATCATAAACGTATTGCAACACCCTACGACGGGAATCCCTCACGCTTGCGCGACACGGAGAGCACCATAAGACAGCACCAATAATAAAACATGCAACTCAAACCAATCACGATCATCAAACAACCCATATGACAAAACGGATCTACTCAAACATCATAGGATAGCCATACATCATTGGGAAATAATATATAGTGTTGAGCACCATGTTTAAGTAGAGATTACATCAGGTAAGAGAGAGGTTACACCGCTGCATAGAGGGGGGAAGAGTTGGTGATGATAGCAGTGAAGTGGTTGGTGAAGATTGCGGTGATGATGATGGCCCCCGGTGGCACTCCGGCGCCACCAGAAGCGAGGGGGAGAGAGCACCCCCTCCTTCTTCTTATTCCTTGACCTCCTCCCTAGATGGGAGAAGGGTTTCCCCTCTGGTCCATGGTCTCCATGGCATGGGAGGGGCGAGAGCCCCTCCGAGATTGGATCTATCTTTCTGTCTCTCTCGGTTTGTGCGTTCTCGGATTCTACCCTTTCACCATTTCTTATATTCCCGGAGATCCGTAACTCCGATTGGGCTGAAATTTTAACACAGTCTCTATCCGGATATTAGCTTTCTTGCGGCGAAAGAAGGGCACCAACCGCCTTACAGGGTGGCCACGAGGGTCAGGGGCGCGCCCCCTGCCTCGTAGGCCCCTCGAGCATCATCTCGCATGGATTTTTCTTCCCAAAAATTATATATATATTTTCCAAAAAAAACTCCATCATTTTTTATTCCATTTGGACTCCGTTTGATATGGATATTCTGCAAAACAAAAAACATGCAACAAACAGGAACTGGCACTGGGCACTGGATCAATATGTTAGTCCCAAAAATAGTATAAAATGTTGCCAGAAGTATATGAAAGTTGTAGAATATTGGCATGGAACAATCAAAAATTATAGATACAACGGAGACGTATCAGAATCCCCAAGCTTAATTCCTGCTCGTCCTCGAGTAGGTAAATGATAAAAAAGATAATTTTTGTTGTGGAATGCTACCTAGCATAATCTTGATTACATATCTAATCATGGCATGAATATTAAGACACGAGTGATTCAAAGCAATAGTCTATCATTTGACATAAAAACAATAATACTTCAAGCCTACTAATAAAGCAATTATGTCTTTTCAAAATAACATGGCCAAAGAAAGTTATCCCTACAAAATCATATAGTCTGGCTATGCTCCATCTTCACCACACAAAATATTCACATCATGCACAACCCCGATGACAAGCCAAGCAATTATTTCATACTTTTGATGTTCTCAAACCTTTTAAACTTTCACGCATTACATGAGCGTGAGCCATGGACATAGCACTATAGGTGGAATAGAATGGTGGTTATGGAGAAGACAAAAAAGGAGAAGATAGTCTCAGATCAAATAGGCCTATCAAATGGGCTATGGAGATGCCCATCAATAAATAATAATGTGAGTATGTAGGGATTGCCATGCAACGGATGCACTAAGAGCTATAAGGGTATGAAAGCTCAGACTGAAACTAAGTGGGTGTGCATCCAACTTGCTTGCTCATGAAGACCTCGGGCATTTGAGGAAGCCCATCATCGGAATATACAAGCCAAGTTCTATAACGAAAATTCCCACTAGTATATGAAAGTGATAACTCAAGAGACTCTATATATGAAGAACATGGTGCTACTTTGAAGCACAAGTGTGGTAAAAGGATAGTAACATTGCCCCTTCTCTCTTTTTCTCACATTTTTTTATTTATTTTTGTTTTTTTGTTTGTTTTTTTGGTGGGCTTCTTTGGCCTCTTTTTTTATTTGGGCTTCTTTGGCCTCTTCTATTTATTTTTAAAGTCCGGTGTCTCATCCTGACTTGTGGGGGAATCATAGTTTCCATCATCCTTTCCTCACTAGGGCAATGCTCTAATAATGATGATCATCAAACTTTTATTTACTTACAACTCAATATTACAACTCAATATCTAGAACAAAGATATGACTCTATATGAATGCCTCCGGCGGTGTACCGGGATGTGTAACAATCTAGCGTAGCAATGACATCAAAAAACGGACAAGCCATGAAAACATCATGCTAGCTATCTTACGATCATGCAAAGCAATATGACAATGAATGCTCAAGTCATGTATATGATGTTGATGGAAGTTGCATGGCAATATATCTCGGAATGGCCGTGGAAATTCCATGATAGGTAGGTATGGTGGCTGTTTTGAGGAAGGTATATGGTGGGTTTAAGGTACCGATGAAAGTTGCGCGATACTAGAGAGGCTAGCAATGGTGGAAGGGTGAGAGTGCGTATAATCCATGGTCTCAACATTAGTCATAAAGACCTCACATACTTATTGCAAAAGTATATTAGATATCGAAACAAAGTACTATGCGCATGATCCTAGGGGGATAGATTGGTAGGAAAAGACCATCGCTCGTCCCCGACCGCCACTCATAAGGAAGGCAATCAATAAATAAATCATGCTCCGACTTTGTTACATAACGGTCCACCGTACGTGCATGCTACGGGAATCACAAACCTCAACACAAGTATTTCTGTAATCTACAACTACCCACTAGCATGACTCTAATATCACCATCTTTATATCGCAAAACTATTGCAAGGAATCAAACATATCATATTCAGTATCTACAAGTTTTATGTAGGATTTTATGACTAACCATGTGAATGACCAATTCCTGTCATCTCTCTAAACAGATATAAGTGAAGCAAGAGAGTTTAATTCTTTCTACAAAAGATATGCCCACTCTCTAAAAAATATAAGTGAAGCAAAAGAGCATTCTACAAATGGCGGTTTTCTACGTGAAGAGAAACAGGCAATCGAAACTTCAAATGATATAAGTGAAGCACATGAAGCATTCTATAAAGCCATACTCAAAAGATATAAGTGAAGTGCATATAGCATTCTATAAATCAACCAAGGACTATCTCATAACAGCATGGTGCATAAAATAAAAATGAAAACTAAATGGAAAAGACGCTCCAAGATTGCACATATTGCATGAACGAAACGAATCCGAAAACATACCGATACTTGTTGAAGAAAGAGGGGATGCCTTCCGGGGCATCCCCATGCTTAGACGCTGGAGTATGCTTGAATGTTTACTTGGGGTGCCTCGGGCATCCCCAAGCTTGAGCTCTTTCCTCTCTTCCTTCTTCTCACATCGAGACCTTCTCGATCATCGAACACTTCATCCACACAAAACTTCAACAGAAAACTCGGTAAAATCCGTTAGTATAATAAAGCAAATCACTACTCTAAGTACTGTTGAAAACCAATTCATATTTTGTTTTTGCATTGTGTCTACTGTAATATAACTTTTCCATGGCTTAATCCCCTAATATAAATCATTAGTTTCATCAAAACAAGCAAACTATGCATCAAAAATAGAATCTGTCTAAAACAGAACAGTCTGTAACAATCTGAACATTCACCATACTTATGATACTTGAAAAATTCTTCCAAAATTAGGAAAAATAAAAAATTTGTACAGAAATACAGTGCAAAAAGAATCAGAACCATTTTGCATTCCAGCTAAAAATTTAAAATCACGCACTATAACCAAAGTTTTTGTCCTGCACCGCACAAACCAACAAGCTTTGTAAACATCCTAAAGGCAAACCTTGGCACATTATTTTGATAATACAATGGAATTGTACAAGGGGATAATTATTTTTTCTGAAAAGCTTCTGTAATTAAGATTCACAAAGTTTCAATGATCATGAACAAAGTTCAAGGAGCTCTCCCACTTCAACAATGCTTGTCTTTCTCACATTCACTTTCCTTTTTTTGAAAAAGTTTTGGGTTCCCCTCTTTATTTTTGTTGTTTTTAAACTATATGAAAGCAATCAACAGAAATAAATGACTCTCTAAAAATTCTGGGTTGTCTCCCTGGCAGCGCTTTCTTTAAAGCCACTAAGCTAGGCAAATAGTGCTCAAGTAATGGATCCACCCAGATCCCAAGGTATATCAAAGCAAATTTTAATTAACAATGATTTGTAATTTAGTAGTGAGAACAAAGCAACATATATCATGCAACAACGAAGTCTAACTCTCTTCCTATGCATCGGCATGTCATAAAAGAACAATTCATGCACACATAGTAAAGGCCAATGCATAGTATAAACAGTTTCTTGCAATTTTGTTGTATTGGAAACATAGAGAGGTGGAGATGTAGTTCCTCTCTCATAATAATTGCAAGTAGGAGCAGCAAGCGCATGCATATTATATCTATGAAAATCATTATGTGTAATAGTAAAACGCAACCCATCAATATAATCCTTAATAAGGGTAAACTTCTCCGATATAGTGTAATTGGGAGAATTCAAAAAGATAATAGGACTATCATGCATGGGTGCAATAGCAACAATTTCATGTTTAACATAAGGAACTATAGCAATTTCATCTCCATAAGCATAATTCATATTGGCATCTTGGCCACAAGCATAGCAAGCATCATCAAAAAGGGATATTTCAAAAGAATCAACGGGACCACAACAATTATCATAGCATTCATCCTTCGGTAATCACAAAGGGAAATTAAACAATGTATGAGTTGAAGAGTTACTCTCATTAGAAGGTGGGCACGGATGATCAATTCGCTCTTCCTCCTTTTGTTCTTCGCTCTCTTCCTCATCTTTTTCATGCAATGAGCTCAAAGTTTCATCAACTTCTTATTCCATAGATTCCTGCAAAATATTAGTCTCTTCTTGGACAGCGGAGACTTTCTCAATAAGTGCATTAATATAGGAATTATATTCATAATTATCATAGCAATATTTTAGGATAGCTAAATTTTCAGGCCTATAAACATCATCATCAAAAGCTTCATACTTTTCAAACAAAGATTCAATTTCATAAGAACCCTTAAAAGCAACAAATTCTTCTATTTGTTCCACATCATAGCAATCATATATACCTCTAGCATAAGAAGCCAAGGTTTTATTATCATTAAATTCGCATAAAAAGGGAAGGTGTGGAGACTTCATCCTAGAGCAACAAGTATAATCATATCTGAAGCATAGTTGCCTAGCATACCAATTCAATATATGAATTTGATCCCATAATAGTTTCCCTTTTTGTGTGAAGTGGTAATCCGTAAAGTATTCACATTGATACAACGTTACTCCCATTACATAATTGAATGGGGTTTTCTCAGGATTATTAAAGTAGTACATAATATCTTTCACATAACCAGCATCGAGGGTTTTAGGAGGTTCCCCATCTCCATGAGCAGAAAGTACACCTAATTTTTTTGGTATTTCGTGTTCCATATCCATAACTAAAGATAAAGAACAACTAAGAATAGCAAATAAAAATTACTTAGTGATAAAGCAAACAAGCACACACGAGAATATTCACCCCACACTATTGCTCCCCAGCAACGACGCTAGAAAAAGGTCTTGATAACCCACAAGTATAGGGGATCGCAATAGTTTTTGATAAGTAAGAGTGTCGAACCCAATGAGGAGCTAAAGGCAGAACAAATATTCCGTCAAGTTCTATCGACCACCGATACAACTCTACGCACGCTTGACGTTCGCTTTACCTAGAACAAGTATGAAAACTAGAAGTACTTTGTAGGTGTTGTTGGATAGGTTTGCAAGATAATAAAGAGAACATAAATAAAAGTTAGGGGTTTTTTAGATAAAGACACAACTAAGTTAGTTTTAGTAAAGAGCTTTTTGTTACGAGAAAGTTATTTGTCCCTAGGCAAATGATAACTAGACCGGTAATCATTATTGTAATTTTATATGAGGGAGAGGCATAAGCTAACATACTTTCTCTTCTTGGATCATATGCACTTACGATTGGAACTCTAGCAAGCATTTGCAACTACTAAAGATCATTAAGGTAAAACCCAACCATAACATTAAAGCATCAAGTCCTGTTTATCCCATACGCAACAACCCCCTTACTCGGGTTTGTGTTCCAGTCACTCACGCAACCCACTATAAGAGAATCATAAACGTATTGCAACACCCTACAGCGGGAATCCCTCACGCTTGCGCGACACAGAGAGCACCATAGGACAGCACAAAAAACATGCAACTCAAACCAATCACAATCATCAAACAACCCATAGGACAAAATGGATCTACTCAAACATCATAGGATAGCCATACATCATTGGGAAATAATATATAGCATTGAGCACCATGTTTAAGTAGAGATTACAGCGGGTAAGAGAGAGGTTACACCGCTGCATAGAGGGGGGAAGAGTTGGTGATGATGGCGGTGAAGTTGTTGGTGAAGATTGCGATGATGACGATGGCCCCCCGTGGCACTCCGGCGCCACCGGAAGCAAGGGGGTGAGAGCCCCCCTCCTTCTTCTTCTTCCTTGACCTCCTCCCTAGATGGGAGAAGGGCTTCCCCTCTGGTCCATGGTCTCCATGGCATGGGAGGGGCGAGAGCCCCTCCGAGATTGGATCTGTCTCTCTGTCTCTCTCTGTTTCTGCGTTCTCAGATTCTACCCTTTCACCGTTTCTAATATTCCCGGAGATCCGTAACTCCGATTGGGCTGAAATTTTATACCGATCTCTATCCGGATATTAGCTTTCTTGCGGCGAAATAAGGGCACCAACCGCCTTACGGGGTGGCCACGAGGGTCAGGGGTGCGCCTGCCCCCTTGGGGCGCGGCCCCCTGCCTCGTGGGCCCCTCGAGCATCGTCTCGGGTGGATTTTTCTTCCCCAAAATCATATATATTCCAAAAAAATCTCCGTCCGTTTTTATTCCGTTTGGACTCCGTTTGATATGGATATTCTGCGAAACAAAAACATGCAACAAACAGGAACTGGCACTGGGCACTGGATCAATATGTTAGTCCCAAAAATAGTATAAAAAGTTGCCAAAAGTATGTGAAAGTTGTAGAATATTGGCATGGAACAATCAAAAATTATAGATACGACGGAGACGTATCACCCCCATATATAAAGGAGGGGAGGAGGAGGCGGCCGACCTAGAGGGGGCGCGCCAAGGGGGGAGTCCTACTAGGACTCCTAGTCCTAGTAGGATTCCCCCTTCTTTTCCTTCTCATGGAGGTGGAAAGGGGGAAGGAGAGGGAGTAGGAGAAGGAAAGTGGGTGGCGCCCCCCTTCCCTAAACCAATTCGGCCTCCTCCCTTGTGGGGGGCACACTAGCCCCTTGTGTGCTGGTTAGCCTCCCTCCTATGGCCCATATGAAGGAAATATGCCCTGGAAGCAATAATAAAGTTGTTATTTATATTTCCTTATATCATGATAAATTTTTATTATTCATGCAAGGATTGTATTAACCGGAAACTTAGTACATGTGTGAATACATAGAAAAAACAGAGTGTCCCTAGTATGCCTCTACTTGAGTAGCTCGTTAATCAAATATGCTTATGTTTCCTGACCATAGACATGTGTTCTCATTTGATGAACGGGATCACATCATTGGAGAATGATGTGATGGAAAAGACCCATCCGTTAGCATAGCATAATGATCATTTAGTTTTATTGCTATTGCTTTCATCATGACTTATACATGTTCCTTTGACTGAGATTATGCAACTCCTGAATACCAGAGGAACACCTCATGTGCTATCAAATGTCACAACGTAACTGGGGATTATAAAGATGCTCCACAGATGTCTCTAAAGGTGTTTGTTGGGTTGGCGTAGATCGAGATTAGGATTTGTCACTTTGTGTAGCGGAGAGGTATCTCTGGGCCCTCTCGGTAATGCTCATCAGTATAAGCCTTGCAAGCAATGTGAGTAATGAGTTAGTTGCGAGAGCATGCAATACGGAAAGAGTAACGAGACTTACCGGTAACGAGATTGAACTAGGTATGATGATACCGACGATCGAATCTTGGGCAAGTAACATACCGATGACAATGGGAACAACGTATGTTGTTATGCGGTTTGACCGATAAAGATCTTCGTAGAATATGTAGGAGCAAATATGAGCATCCAAGTTCCACTATTGGTTATTGACCGGAGATGTGTCTTGGTCATGTCTACATAGTTCTCAAACCCATAGGGTCCGCACGCTTAACG
Organism: Triticum dicoccoides; assembly: GCF_002162155.2. NCBI lineage: Eukaryota > Viridiplantae > Streptophyta > Magnoliopsida > Poales > Poaceae > Triticum > Triticum dicoccoides. The sequence goes on from NC_041388.1 coordinate 73,935,975, forward strand.
TTCGATGACGATTTATATTATGAGTTATGTGTTTTGATGACTGAAGTTTGTTCGGAGTCCCGGATGAGATCACAGACGTGACGAGGAGTCTCGAAATGGTTGAGACATAAAGATTGATATATAGGTCCATGTTACTCGGGCACCAGAAGTGTTCTGGATAGTTTCGGGTAAAAACGGAGTACCGGAGGGGTTATCGGAACCCCCCGGGGGAACTAATGGGCCAACATGAGCCTTGTTGGAGAGAGAGGAGGGAAGCCAGGGCAGGCCACGCCCCCCTTAGAAATCCGAATTGGACAAGGGAAGGGGGCTGCGCTCCCTTTCCCACTCCCTCTCCTTCTCATTCCTTCCCTCTCTCTTCCTTGTGGAGTAATCCTACTAGGACTAGTAGTCCTAGTAGGACTCCCTCTCCTTGGGCGCGCCCTTAGGGCCGGCCGGCCTCCCCCTCCCTCCTTTATATATGTGGGGAGCGGGCACCCTAGAACACACAAGTTGATCATTTAGCCGTGTGCGGTCCCCCCCTCCACAGTTACACGCCTCGGTCATATCATCGTAGTGCTTAGGCGAAGCCCTACGCCGGTAACTTCAGCATCACCGTCACCACCTCATAGTGCTGACGGAACTCTCCCTCGGCCTCAACTAGATCAAGATTACGAGGGACATCACCGAGCTGAACGTGTGCTGACCGGGGAGGTGCCGTACGTTCGGTACTTGGATCGGTTGGATCGCGAAGACGTTCGACTACATCAACCGCGTTACTAAACGCTTCCGCTTTCGGTCTATGAGGGTCATGGACACACTCTCCCCACTCGTTGTTATGCTTCTCCTAGATAGATCTTGTGTGATCGTAGGGAAAGTTTTTGAAATACTACGTTCCCCAACAGTGGCATCCGAGCCAGGTCTATGCGTAGATGTTATATGCATGAGTAGAACACAATGAGTTGTGGGCGATAATAGTCATACTGCTTACCAGCAACGTCTTTACTTTGATTCGGCCGCATTGTTGGATGAAGCGGCCCAGACCAACATTACATGACCGCGTTCATGATGCTGGTTCTACCAATGTGCTTCACACACAGGTGGCTAGTGGGTGTCTATTTCTCCAACACTAGTTGAACCGAGTTTGACTACGCCCGGTTCTTGTTGAAGGTTAAAACAACACACTAAATTTCAAGGTATACGTGTTCTCCCTGAGTTTCACCATTGCTACAGTTCGTCGTGCCGAGACACCACGTGATGATCGGGTGTGATAAGCTCTACGTTCACATACAACGGGTGCAAGCCAATTTTTGCACATGTAGAATAGTCGGGTTAAACTTGACAAGCCTAGCATATGCAGATATGGCCTCGGAACACTAAGACCAAAAGGTCGGACGTGAATCATATAGTAGTTATGATCAACATAGTGATGTTCACCATTGAAAACTACTCCATCTCACGTGATGATCGGACATGGTTTACTTGATATGGATCACGTGATCATTTTGATGACTAGAGGGATGTCTATCTAAGTGGGAGTTCTTAAGTAATATGATTAATTAAACTTAACTTATCATGAAGTTAGTCCTGATAGTTTTTGCATATCTATGTTGTAGATCAATAGCTCACATTATAGCTCCCTGTTTATTTTTGATATGTTCCTAGAGAAAAATAAATTGGAAGATGATAGTAGCAATGATGCAGACTAGATCCGTGATCTGAGGATTATCATCATTGCTCCACAGAAGAATTATGTCCCTGATGCACCGCTAGGTGACGAACCTATTGCAGGAGAAGATGCAGACGTTATGAACATTTGGCAAGCTCGGTATGATGACTACTTGATAGTTTAGTGCGCATGTTTTACGGCTTAGAACTGGGACTTCAAAAACATTTTTGAATGCCACGGAGCATCTAAGATGTTCCAAGAGATGAAATTGGTATTTGAGTCTCATGCCCGAGTCGAGAGGTATGAGACCTCTGACAAGTATTTTGCCTACAAGATTGAGGAGAATAGCTCAACCAGTGAGCATGTGCTTAGAATGTCTGAGTACTACTATCGCTTGAATCAAGTGGGAGTTAATCTTCCAGATAAGATAGTGATTGACAGAATTCTCTAGTCACTATCACCAAGTTACTGGAACTCCGTGATGAACTATAATATGCAAGGGATGACGAAAATGATTCCCGAGCTATTCATGATGCTGAAATCGGCGAAGGTAGAAATCAACAAAAGCATCAAATGTTGATGGTTGACAAGACCACTAGTTTCAAGTAAAAGGGCAAGGGAAAGAAAGCTAACTTCAAGAAGAATGGCAAGCAAGTTGCCTCTCCCATGAAGAAGCCCAAAGCTAGACCCAAGACTGAAATTGAGTGCTTCTACTGCAAAGGAAATGGTCACTGGAAGCGGAACTGCCCCAAATACTTATCGGATAAGAAGGATGGCAAATTGAACAAAAGTATATATGATATACATATTATTGATGTGTACTTTACTAGTGTTCATAGTAGCCCCTGTGTATTTGATACCGGTTCAGTTGCTATGATTAGTAACTCGAAATAGGAGTTACAAAATGAACAAAGACTAGTTGAGGGTGAGATGATGATGAGTGTTGGAAATGATTCCAAGGTTGATAACATCACCATCGCATACTCCCTCTACCTTCGATTAGTATTGGAACTATATAAATGTTATTTTGGTGTTTGCGTTGAGCATAAATATAATCGGATCATGTTTATTGCGATACGGCTATTCATTTAAGTCAGAGAATAATTGATGTTCTGTTTACATGAATAAAACCTTCTATGGTCTTACATCCAATGTAAATGGTTTACTGAATCTCGATCACAATGATACGCATAATATTGATGCCAAAATATGCAAAGTTAATAATGATAGTGCAACTTATTTGTGGCACTGCCGTTTAGGTCATATTGGTGTAAAGTGCATGAAGAAACTCCATGCTGATGGGATTTTGGAATCACTTGATTATGTATCACTTGATGTTTGCGAACCATGCCTCATGGGCAAGATGACTAATACTCCGTTCTCCGGAAGAATGGAGCGAGCAACTGACTTGTTGGAAATAATACATGCTGATGTATGCGGTCCGATGTGTGTTCGCGGCGGGTATCGTTATTTTTTTACTTCCATAGATGATTTGAGTAGATATGGGTATATCTACTTGATGAAACATAAGTCTGAAACATTTTAAAAGTTCAAAGAATTTCAGAGTGAAGTAGAAAATCATCGTAACAAGGAAATAAAGTTTCTATGATTTGATCGTGGAGGTGAATATTTGAGTTACGAGTTTGGTCTTCATTTGAAACAATGTGGAATAGTTTCGCAACTCACACGACCTAGAACACCACAGCATAATGGTGTGTCCGAACGTCGTAACCGTACTTTAGTAGATATGGTGCGATCTATGATGTCTCCTACTGATTTACCACTATCGTTTTGGGGTTATGCATTAGAGACAGCTGCATTGACGTTAAATAGGGCACCATCTAAATCCATTGAAAGGACACCATATGAACTATGGTTTAGCAAGAAACCTAAGCTGCCGTTCCTTAAAGTTTGGGGTTGCGATGCTTATGTGAAAAAGTTTCAAACTGATAAGCTCGAACCCAAATTGGAGAAGTGTGTATTCATAGGATACCCAAAAGAAACTGTTGGGTACACCTTCTATCACAGATCCGAAGGCAAGATATTTTGTTGCTAAGAATGGATCCTTTTTCTAGAGAAGGAGTTTCTCTCGAAAGAAGTGAGTGGGAGGAAAGTAGAACTTGATGAGGTAATTGTACCTTCTCCTGAATTGGAAAGTAGTTCGTCATAGAAGTCAGTTCTACTGATTCCTACACCAATTAGTGAGGAAGCTAATGATGATGATCATGAAACTTTAGATCAAGTTACTACCGAACCTCATAGGCCAACCAGAGTACGGTTCGCACTAGAGTGGTACGGTAATCCTGTTCTGGAAGTCATGTTACTAGACCATGATGAACCTACGAACTATGAGGAAGCAATGATGAGCCCAGATTCCATGAAATGGCTTGAGGCCATGAAATCTGAGATGGGATCCATGTATGAGAACAAAGTATGGACTTTGATTGACTTGCCCGTTGATCGGTGAGCAATTGAGAATAAATGGATCTTCAAGCGGAAGACGGACGCTGATAGTAGTGTTACTATCTACAAAGCTCGAATTGTCGTTAAAAGTTTTCGACAAGTTCAAGGTGTTGACTATAATGAGAGTTTCTCACTCATATCTATGCTTAAAGTCTGTCCGAATCATGTTAGCAATTGCCACATTTTATGAATTTGGAAAATGGATGTCAAAACTGCATTCCTTAAATGGATTTTTAAAAGAAGAGTTGTATAAGATGCAACCAGAAGGTTTTATCAATCCTAAAGGTGCTAAAAAATGTGCAAACTCTAGCAATCCATCTATGGACTGGTGCAAGCATCTCAGAGTTGGAATATACGCTTTGATGAGTTGATCAAAGCATATAGTTTTATACAGACTTGTGGTGAAGCATGTATTTATAAGAAAGTGAGTGGGAGCACTACATCCTTTCCGATAAGTATATGTGAATGACATATTGTTGATCGGAAATGATGTAGAATTTTCTGGAAAGCATAAAGAAGTGTTTGAAAGGAGTTTTTCAAAGAAAGACCTCGGTGAAGCTGCTTACATATTGGGCATCAAGATCTATAGAGATAGATCAAGACGCTTGATAAGATTTTTCAATGAGTACATACCTTGACAAGATTTTTGAAGTAGTTCAAAATGGAATAGTCAAAGAAGGAGTTCTTGTCTATATTGCAAGGTGTAAGTCTCAAAACACGACCACGACAGAAAATAAAAAGAGAATGGAAGTCATTCCATATGCCTCGGCCATAGGTTCTATAAAGTATGCTATGCTATGTACCAAACCTATTGTGTACCTTGCCATGAGTTTGGCAAGGGGGTACGATATTGATCCAGGAGTGGATTACTTGACAGCGGTCAAAATTATCATTAGAAGAATAAGGAGATATTTCTCGGTTATGGAGGAGATAAAGAGTTCGTCGTAAAGAGTTACACCAATGCAAGCTTTTACACTGATCCGGATGACTCTGAGTCTCAATCTGGATACATATTGAAAGTGGGAGCGATTAGCTAGAGTAGCTCCATGCAGAGTATTGTAGACATAGAAAATTTGCAAAATACATACGGCTCTGAATGTGACAGACCCATTGACTAAGCTCCTCTCACAAGAAAAACATGATCACACCTTAGTACTCTTTGGGTGTTAATCACATAGCGATGTGAACTAGATTATTGACTCTAGTGAAACACTTTGGGTATTAGTCACATGGCGATGTGAACTATTGGTGTTAAATCACATGGCGATGTGAACTAGATTATTGATTCTAGTTCAAGTGGGAGACTGAAGGAAATATGCCCTAGAGGCAATAATAAAGTTGTTATTTATATTTCCTTATATCATGATAAATGTTTATTATTCATGCTAGAATTTTATTAACCGGAAACTTAGTACATGTGTGAATACATAGAGAAAACAGAGTGTCCCTAGTATGCCTCTACTTGTCTAGCTCGTTAATCAAAGATGGTTATGTTTCCTGACCATAGACATGTGTTGTCATTTGATGAATGGGATCACATCATTAGAGAATGAGGTGATGGACAAGACCCATCCTTTAGCTTAGCATAATGATCGTTTAGTTTTATTGTTACTGCTTTCATCATGACTTATACATGTTCCTTTGACTATGAGATTATGCAACTCCTGAATACCGGTGGAACAGCTTGTGTGCTATAAAACATCACGACGTAACTAGGTGATTATAAAGATGCTCTATAGATGTCTCCAAAGGTGTTTGTTGGGTTAGCATAGATCAAGATTAGGATTTGTCATTCCGTGTATCAGAGATGTATCTCTGGACCCTCTCGGTAATGCTCATCACTATAAGCCTTGCAAGCTATGGGACTAATGAGTTAGTTGCGGGATGATGCATTACAGAACGAGTAAATAGACTTACCGGTAACGAGCTTTAACAAGGTATGATTATACCGACGATCGAATCTCGGGCAAGTAACATACCGATGACAAAGGGTACAACGTTTGTTGTTATGCGGTTTGACCGATAAATATCTTTGTAGAATATGTAGGAACAATATGAGCATCCAGGTTCCACTATTGGTTATTTACCGGAGATGTGTATCGGTCATTGAGGGAGTCCTGGATTAGGGGGTGTCCGGATGGCCGGACTATACCTTCAGCTAGACTCCTAGACTATGAAGATACAAGATTGAAGACTTCGTCCCGTGTCTGGAAGGGACTTTCCTTGGCGTGGAAGGCAAGCTTGGCGATACGGATATGTGGATCTCCTACCATTGTAACCGACTTTGTGTAACCCTAACCCTCTCCGGTGTCTATATAAACCGGAGGGTTTTAGTCCGTAGGACGACATACAAAACAACAATCATACCATAGGCTAGCTTCTAGGGTTTAGCCTCTCCGATCTCGTGGTAGATCTACTCTTGTACTACCCATATCATCAATATTAATCAAGCAGGACGTAGGGTTTTACCTCCATCAAGAGGGCCCGAACCTGGGTAAAACTTCGTGTCCCTCGCCTCCTGTTACCATCCGGCCTAGACGCCCAGTTCGGGACCCCCTACCCGAGATCCGCCGGTTTTGACACCGACATTGGTGCTTTCATTGAGAGTTCCTCTGTGTCGTCGCCGTCAGGCTTGATGGCTCCTATGATCATCAATAGCGATGCAGTCCAGGGTGAGACCTTCCTTCCCGGACAAATCTTCGTCTTCGGCAGCTTCGCACTGCGGGCCAATTCACTTGGCCATCTGGAGCAGATCGAAAGCTATGCCCCTGGCCGTTAGGTCAGATTTGGAAGTTTAAAGTACACGGCTGACATCCGCGGGGACTTGATCTTCGACAGACTCGAGCCACTGCCGAGCGCGCCGCACTGTCACGACGAGCATGATCTAGCTCTGCCGCCGAACAGTGCCCTGGAGGCCGCACCCGCATCGGCTTCGACCCTTAATTCGGAGCCAACTGCGCCGATCGAGGACGGGTGGTTGGACGCCGCCTCGGGTGCTGCGATCTCAACAGCGATCAAGCCGAACACCAGCCCCGCACTCCGTGAGACTCGTGACTCTAAGGAGCCGGACTCCTCTCCGGACTCCGAACCCTCCGCGCCCCTGCCAATCGAATCCGATTGGGCGCTGATCATGGAGTTTACTGCCGCAGACATCTTTCAGCACTCACCTTTCGGCGATATTTTGAAGACACTAAAGTCTCTCTCTTTATCAGGAGAGCCCTGGCCGGACTACGGTCAGCAAGGTTGGGATACGGACAATGAAGAAATTCAAAGCCCACCCACCACCCACTTTGTAGCCACTGTCGACGATTTAACCGACATGCTCGACTTCAACTCTGAAGACATCGACGGTATGGACGCCGATGCAGGAGACGATGAAGAACCAGCGCCTATTGGGCCCTGGAAAGCCACCCCGTCATATGACATATACATGGTGGACACCCCAAAAGAAGGAGATGGCGATGGAACAGCGGAGGATGACCCCTCCAAGAAACAGCCTAAGCACCGGCATCAGCGGGGCCGCTCAAAATCCTGCCAAAGCAAATACGGTGATTCCAGCACCAGGAGATAATAATACTCCGGAGAGTGCCGAAGAAAACCCCCTCCAGCAAGATTCAGCACAGGAGGATGGAGAAGCCAGCCCTCATGAGAGAGCGGCAGACAGAGAGGTCGAGGGCGATAATTATATGCCTCCCTCCGAAGACGAGGCAAGCCTCGACGACGACAAATTCGTCGTGCCAGAGTATCCCGTCGAGCAAGAGCGTTTTCAACGCAGGCTTATGGCCACGGCAAGAAGCCTCAAGAAAAAACAGCAACAGCTTAGAGCTGATCAAGATTTTCTAGCCGACAGATGGACTGAAGTCCTTGTGGCCGAGGAGCATAAACTTGAACGCCCCTCCAAGAGCTACCCAAAGCACAGGTTGCTACCCCGATTAGAGGAGGAAGCACTTAAACCTACATCACCAGCACTTGATACGACCGACCAGCCACCTCGTGACCGCGACAGAGAGGCCTCTCGGCCCTCCACTCAAGCCGCACCCCGTACCAAGGCACGGGAAAATGCGCCTGACCTGCGAGATATGTTGGAGGATAAGGCAAGGTAAACAAGATCGATCTACGGATCGCGTGGGCGCCCCACGACTCGAGACGGTAACAGTCACGCCGGACACAAATCCGGTAGGGCCGAACACAGTAGACAAAGCTCATTGGAGCTACGTCGTGATATAGCCCAGTACAGAGGCACCGCACACCCACTATGCTTTACAGACGAAGTAATGGATCATCAAATCCCCGAGGGTTTCAAACCCGTAAACATCGAATCATATGATGTCACAACAGATCCTGCGGTATGGATCGAGGATTATCTCCTTCATATCCATATGGCCCGCGGCGATGATCTCCACGCCATCAAATACCTCCCACTCAAGCTTAAAGGACCACCTCGGCATTGGCTTAATAGCTTGCCAGCAAGATCAACCAGCTGTTGGGAGGACCTGGAAGCCGCATTCCTCGACAATTTTCAGGGCACTTATGTGCGACCCCCAGACGCAGATGACCTAAGCCACGTAATTTAGCAGCCAGATGAATCGGCCAGGCAATTCTGGACACGGTTCCTAACAAAGAAAAATCAAATAGTCGACTGTCCGGACGCAGAGGCCCTAGAAGCCTTCAAGCACAATATCCGAGACGAGTGGCTTGCCCGGCACCTTGGACAGGAAAAGCCAAAATCTTTGGCAGCACTCACGACACTCATGACCCGCTTTTGCGCGGGAGAAGACAGCTGGCTTGCTCGTAGCAACAATATGACCAAGAACCCTGGTAATTCGGATACCAGGGACAGTAGTGGCAGGTCGCGTTGCAACAAGCAGAAGCGCCGCATTAACGGCGACAATGCTGAGGATACGACAGTTATTGCTGGATTCAGAGGCTATAAATCCGGTCAGCGGAAAAAGCCATTCAAAAGAAATCCTAGGGGCCCGTCCTGTTTGGACCGAATACTCGACCGCTTGTGCCAGATACATGGCACCCTCGAAAAGCCGACCAATCACACCAACAGGGATTGTTGGGTGTGCAAGCAGGCAGGCAAGTTAAATGCCGAAAATACTGACAAGGGGCTGCATAGCAATGACGACGAAGAGCCCCGGCCACCGAACAACAGTGGACAGAAGGGTTTTCCCCCACAAGTGCGGACGGTGAACATGATATACGCAACCCACATCCCCAAGAGGGAGCGGAAGCGCGCGTTAAGGGACGTATACACGGTAGAGCCTGTCGCCCCAAAGTTCAACCCATGGTCCTCCCGCCCGATCACCTTTGATCGAAGGGACCATCCCACTAGCACCCGTTATGGCGGATTCACCGCATTGGTTCTAGACCCAATTATTAACGGATTTCATCTCACTAGAGTCCATATGGACGGCGGCAGCAGCCTGAACCTGCTTTACCAGGATACGGTGCGGAAAATGGGCATAGATCCCTCGAGGATTAAGCCCACCAAAACGACCTTTAAAGGCGTAATACCAGGTGTAGAGGCCAACTATACAGGCTCAGTCACACTTGAAGTGGTCTTCGGATCTCCGGATAATTTCCGAAGCGAGGAGTTAATCTTCGACATAGTCCCATTCCGCAGTGGCTATCACGCACTGCTCGGGCGAACCGCATTCGCCAAGTTCAATGCGCTACCGCACTATGCATACCTTAAGCTCAAGATGCCAGGACCTCGAGGGGTAATTACGGTCAATGGAAACACCGAACGCTCTCTTCGAACGGAGGAGCACACGGCGGCCCTTGCAGCGGAAGTACAAAGCAGCCTCTGCAGGCAGTTCTCTAGTCCGGCCATTAAATGTCCGGACACCGTCAAGCGCGCCCGGAGTAACCTACAACAAGACCGCTTGGCACGTTCCGAGCAGGCGTAGCAATGCAGCCCCAACCCCAGCCCTCACAAAAATGCGACGCCAGTGCTTCGCGTACATAACTACGCTCTAGAAATACCATGGGTACAGGGGGAGGGGCACCATCACGGCACGCCCGAAACACGGCTTAAACCGCACCAGGGGTTGCCGATTTTTTAATTTTCTCTTGCTTTCAGGACTCCATTCTTCGGAAGGCCTGTTCGGCAGTTCAATTGCCGCACAAACGATGCAAGAACCAGGGAAGCAGACAAGCCATGCCGCATTACGGAACTCCCAGGTGGTCTCTATCACGAGCAGTATACCTGTTTCGCATACCATTCCGCAGCCTGCCCCTGGAACGGACATGTTAAATAGTCCAACCTTTTTGCTTATCGCATTATTTTCTATCGTTCTGCTTTGATCGCAGCCCTTTTTAATAAACAATGCATAGCTTTTGTCTATTTTTGCATTACTCTTTTTTTACAAATATATGTTCCTTAACGACATGTTGCACCTGTACACTTTGGTACGGCCAAAATGCGCCAGGGGCTTTAGTACCCCTCAATATGGTGTGAGAAGTCTGAACACTTTAGCAAGTGCGGCACCCCGAAGTTATAGCATTATATGCATCGGCTCCGAATCATGTCTTGTGTCAATAGTTGGGTTTGCCCGGTTCCTATGTTTTGGTGCCTTACGTTCCGCTATATCGGCTAAGGTAGCACTAGGAGAACTACTGCGATTGTGCCCCAGCTGAGCTGGATCGAGCACCTTAGTAGACAAAGCTAAAACTGACTATCATGATGAAGCGAGAGCCGGTCGCTGTTCGAGAGGTTTTTCGAGTCCCTAAAGACTTATGCCGCTTAGAGCGAGGAGTCGGCTCTGTCCGGCCAAGGCGTGGACAGCGCCCCGAACTCGGTCTTCCGAATACCAGGGGCTTCGCCGAAATTTAAAATTATAGAATTCTATGGCTAAGTGAGAGTGTTCATGCATTATAGTCCGATTGCCTTGTTCGTTGTGCTGAGCGCCTCCCTCGAAGGACCCAAACATGGGAAAAAGAGCGCTCAGGTTTATCCCCGAACACCCCAGCACTAGCGGCACAGGGACAGAAGCCGACGACTCGCCATCTCTCAGAATTGATAAACAGCCGCACAGAAGGTAATATTTTAAATTCCAACAGCATTGCTTAGCGCATATGAACAAGTTTTCAGCGCACAGGACAAAACGAGCGAGTTTTACTCAAAAATTACATCCCTGGAACATTCATCCGCCACAAGGCGTGCACCCTTCAGAACATCCGTATAATAATTCTCGGGCTTCTGATGCTCTTTTCCCGGCGGTGGCCCGTCCTTCACAAGCTTCTTAGCATCCAGCTTGCCCCAGTGCACATTAGCACAGGCAAGGGCCCTATGGGCACCTTCAATGCAGATGGAGCACTTAATGACTTCGAGCCTTGGACAGGCCCCCACCAGCCGCCGCACCAGCCCGAAATAGCTCCCAGGCAGAGCCTCTCCAGGAAACAGCCAAACTATGAGGCCCTTCATGGCCTGTTCGGCCGCCTTGTGGAGCTCGACCAGTTGCTTCAACTAGTCGCTCAGGGGCACGGGATGTCCGGCCTCAGCATACTGAGACCAGAATACCTTCTCTGTCGAGCTGCCCTCCTTGGCTCGATAGAATGCGGCGGCATCGGACACGCTACGAGGAAGATCTGCGAATGCTCCTGGAGAGCTCCGGATTCGGGTAAGTAACAAGTAACTCATGCTTATGTGTTTGCTTTGCATAAAGAATGCCTTACCCACTGCTATCTTTTTCACCGCATCCAAGTCCTGGAGGGTCCTCTGGGATTCGGCCTTGGCAGACTTGGCATTTTCAATAGCCATCGCGAGCTCGGACGCTTGCGTCTTTGAGTTAAGCTCCAAACTCTCATGTTTTTCATGAGAGCCTGGAGCTCTTGCTGCACCTTGCCAACCTAGGCCTCATACTTCTCCCGCTCAGTGCGCTCCGTGGCCGCCCTATTCTCGGCCTCGACCAGCGCTTGCTTAAGGGTCGCCACCTCCGACGTGGCCCCTACAATAGCCACAATAATCCTGTCATTTTTTGCAATTGCACCTTTTTTATATATTTAAACAAGGTATTTCTTACCTTCCTTGTCCTCAAGCTGTTTCTTGGCACGCCCGAGCTCTTGCTCGGACTGCTCGAGGTTCTGCTTTAGCGTGTCCACTTCCGCAGTCAGTGCGGTGGACGCCAGCAGAGAAGCCTGCATACGCATATTGACTCCTTTTTGTTAGACTCCTGTGAATTTTATTTGATCCTCTCTTTGGCTTTTCTTCCCGAACGCCAAACAGAGCATCAGGGGCTACTGCATTTGCGATAAAAGCCTGTTAAAAGGCTAGTACAAGCTTCAGTCAGTCCGCTCTTGGCGGACTAAACCTTCTGGACCACCGCACTCATAATGGTGCGGTGCTCCTCGTCGATGGAGGCGCCTTTGAGCACCTCCAACAGATTGTCCGGCGCCTCTGGTTGGACGGGGGTCACCGGCACGGTGGGCTTGCTCCTCTTGGAAGGAGTTCGCCCGCCGGACTCTGGAACCTTTGAAGGTTACGGAGCGGTGTACGGCCTAGAGCCAGACTTGGAGCCCTGGGGGGTTTTATCCCCTTTACTCCTGGAGTCCGGGAGGTCGCCTTGCGGCGCCTCCAGGACCACCTCTTCCTGGCTTGGAACCTGTTGGGACAACACTTCGGCATCGTCCGTAGGGCGGGGGGAGGAAGCCGTCGGAAGCGAATTCACATCCGACGAGTCCAGTGAACCGCTCGACGACGCGTCGAGCCGGTCTTTGGGTGGGCTGCATAATCATATTCGACATAAGGGAAAGTTGTGCAATAAAGGAATACTATGAATTACTCTGGTATCCAGATACTTACGATTTCTCTAGGGGCTTGGCCCTGAGCGGCCACTCCTCTCCGCCATCGTCGGCGTCGGTGGAGTAGTCCGGAGGAAGGGTTTTCCCCTTCTTGGACCCTTCGGCCTCCTCAATAAGGGCGGCCTTCCTTTTCTTCTCTCCCGCCACTGGAGGGGGAGAGGTCTCTTCTTCCTCCTCCTCGTCTTCATGGGAGGAATGCTCCTTGGAGCCGTCGGATGATGAACCCGACACCTCCTGGCGCCGGGCACTTTTTCGAGTCCCCGTGGCCCTCTTCGTGGCCTTCTTCTCCGGCACCACATAGGGTGCCGGAACCAGCAGCTTCGCCAAGCGGGCATCGGCTGGGTCTTCGAGCAAAGGAGCTGGACAGTCGATCTGTCCGGACTTCGCCTGCGAAACCTGTCGTAGGTAAGGGAGCTTAGATCCCGCATAGAATTAAACTATGAAAAACTAATACCCTGTAAAAGGTACAAACAACTTACCATGCTAGCGTGACGCTGCGCGCTGAATCCGCGATCCTCGGTAGCGGATGCGGGAGCCTCGGCGCCCTTGAAAAGCACCTTCTAGACATCTTCGTACGTCGTGTCGAAGAGCCTGCTCAGAGTTCGGTGTTGCGCCGGGTTGAACTCCCACAGATTGAAGGCCCGTTGTTGACACGGGAGGATCCGGTGGATGAGCATGACCTGGACAACATTGATGAGCCTGAGCTGCTTGTCCACCAGGGTTTGGATGCATGTTTGCAGTCCAGTCACCTCTTCTTTGCTGCCCCACAACAGGCCCGTCTCTTTCCAGGACGTGAGCCGCGTTGGGGGTCCGGACCGGAACTCGGGGGCTGCGACCCACTCAGGGTCGCGCGGCTCGGTGATGTAAAACCACCCCGATTGCCACCCCTTCAGGGTCTCCACAAAGGAGCCCTCGAGCCATAAGACGTTGGGCATCTTGCCCACCATGGCGCCTCCGCACTCCGCCTGGTTTCCACGCACCACCTTCGGCTTGACATTGAAAGTCTTGAGCCATAGGCCGAAATGGGGGCGGATGCAGGGGAAAGCCTCGCACACGACGATAAACGCCGAGATGTTGAGGATGAAGTTCGGGGCCAGATCATGGAAATCCAGGCCGTAGTAGAACATGAGTCCCCGAACGAATGGGTGGATAGGAAAGCCCAGTCCACGGAGGAAGTGGGGAAGGAACACTACCCTCTCATGGGGCCTTGGGGTGGGGAGGAGCTGCCCCTCTTCGGGAAGCCGGTACGCGATGTCGTTAGACAAGTATCCAGCCTTTCTTAGTTTTTTGATGTGTCCCTCCGTGACGGAGGAGACCATCCACTTGCCTCCCGCTCTGGACATGGCTGGAGAAGGTTGAGGTGGGGAGTGCAGACTTGGGCGCTGGAGCTCGAGTGCGCGAAAATGGATAGGCAAAGAAGGAAGAAGGCGTAGTTGAAAAGGTGGATCCTTATCCCCTTATATGGGTGGACGCAACTATGTGTCCCCACCAGCCTGGTAAAACTCGCTTATCTCCAAGCGCCGTAATCAATGGCGGGGTTGGGTTAGCCACGCCCGTATTGATGAGAATCCCGGAATAAGGGGACACGATCTCTGCTTTAACAAGACGTGCCAAGGAAACCGCCTCGCGTGACACACTGAGGTGGGATAATAAAATGATTCGAATAAAGGCTTGGCCGTGGTGCGTCACACTACGGAATACGTTAGCAGATTAGATTTGTGTAAATATTATTCTCTCTATGGCAATATGTGGAAACTTATTTTGCAGAGCCGGGCACTATCTTTCTGTTCAAAATCTTCTATGAAGTACTTGGAGGAGGAACCCGCCTTGCAATGCCGAAGACAATCTGCGCGCCGGACTCGTCGTCATTGAAGCCTGGTTCAGGGGCTACTGAGCGAGTCCTGGATTAGGGGGTGTCCGGATGGCCGGACTATACCTTCACCCGGACTCCTGGACTATGAAGATACAAGATTGAAGACTTCGTCCCTTGTCCGGAAGGGACTTTCCTTGGCGTGGAAGGCAAGCTTGGCGATACGGATATGTGGATCTCCTACCATTGTAACCGACTTTGTGTAACCCTAACCCTCTCCGGTGTCTATATAAACCGGAGGATTTTAGTCCGTAGGACGACATACAGAACAACAATCATACCATAGGCTAGCTTCTAGGGTTTAGCCTCTCCGATATTGTGGTAGATCTACTCTTGTACTACCCATATCATCAATATTAATCAAGCAGGACGTAGGGTTCTACCTCCATCAAGAGTGCCCGAACCTGGGTAAAACATTGTGTCCCTCGCCTCCTGTTACCATCCGGCCTAGACGCACAGTTCGGGACCCCCTACCCGAGATCTGCCGGTTTTGACACCGACAGTCATGTCTACATAGTTCTCGAACCCATAGGGTCCGCACGCTTAACGTTCGATGATGATTTATATTATGAGTTATGTGTTTTGATGACTGAAGTTTGTTTGGAGTCCCGGATGAGATCATGGATGTGACGAGGAGTCTCGAAATGGTCGAGACATAAAGATTGATATATTGGACCATGTTACTCGGACACCGGAAGTGTTCCGGATAGTTTCTGGTAAAACCGGAGTACCGGGGGGGTTACCGGAACCCCCCGGGGGAACTAATGGGCCACCATGGGCCTTGCTAGAGAGAGAGGAGGGCTGCTAGGGCAGGCCGC
The DNA here is from genome assembly GCF_002162155.2 of Triticum dicoccoides. Classification (NCBI taxonomy): domain Eukaryota; kingdom Viridiplantae; phylum Streptophyta; class Magnoliopsida; order Poales; family Poaceae; genus Triticum; species Triticum dicoccoides. Next base: position 73,951,579 of record NC_041388.1, read on the forward strand.
CCCCCCTTAGCAGTCTGAATTGGACAAGGGAAGGGGGGCGGCACCCCCTTTCCTCCTCCCTCTCTCTCTCTCCTTCCTTCCCCCCCTCTCTTCCTCGTGGAGGAACCCTATTAGGACTAGTAGTCCTAGTAGGACTGCCTCTCCTTGGGCGCGCCCCTAGGTCCGGCCGGCCTCCCCCTTCCTCCTTTATATATGTGGGGGGCACCCTAGAACACACAAGTTGATCTTTTAGCCATGTGCGGTGCCCCCTCCACCGTTACACACCTCAGTCATATCGTCGTACTGCTTAGGCCCTGCGCCGGTAACTTCATCATCACCGTCACCACGCCGTCATGCTTACGGAACTCTCCCTTGGACTGAACTGGATCAAGAGTACGAGGGACGTCACCGAGCTGAACGTGTGTTGACCGCGGAGGTGACGTACATTCGGTACTTGGATCGGTTGGATCGCGAAGACGTTCGACTACATCAACCACGTTACTAAACACTTCCGCTTTCAGTCTACGAGGGTACGTGGACACACTCTCCCCGCTCATTGCTATGCTTCTCCTAGATAGATCTTGCATGATCGTAGGCAATTTTTTTGAAATACTACGTTGCCCTACACCATATGGCCCATATCTTCCCCCGGGGGGTTCCGGTAACCCCTCTGGTACTCCGGTATGTACCCGATACACTCCAGAACCATTTCGGTGTCCGAATACTACCTTCCAATATGTCAATCTTTACCTCTCGACCATTTTGATACTCCTCATCATGTCCGTGATCTCATCCGGGACTCTGAACAAACTTCGGTCACCAAAACACATAACTCATAATACAAATCGTCATCGAACGTTAAGCGTGCGGACCCTACGGGTTCGAGAACTATGTAGACATGACCGAGACACATCTCCGGTCAATAACCAATAGTGGAACCTGGATGCTCATGTTGGTTCCTACATATTCTATGAAGATCTTTATCGGTCAAATCATAATGACAACATACGTTATTCACTTTGTCATCGGTATGTTACTTGCCCGAGATTCGATCGTTGGTATCTTCATACCTAGTTCAATCTTGTTACCGGCAAGTCTCTTTACTCATTTCGTAATGCATCATCCCGCAACTAACTCATTAGTCACATTGTTTGCAAGGCTTATTATGATGTGCATTACCGAGAGGACCCAGAGATACCTCTCCGATACTTGGAGTGACAAATCCTAATCTCGATCTATGCCAACCCAACAAACACCTTCGGAGATACCTGTAGAGCATCTTTATAATCACCCAGTTACATTGTGACGTTTGATAGCACACAAGGTATTCCTGCGGTATCCGGGAGTTGCATAATCTCATAGTCAAAGGAATATGTATATGACATGAAGAAATCAATAGCAATAAAACTTGATGATCATTATGCTAAGCTAACGGATGGGTCTTTTCCATCACATCATTCTCCTAATTACGTGACCCCGTTCATCAAATGACAAATCATGTCTATGTTTAGGAAACTTAACCATCTTTGATTAACGAGCTAGTCTAGTAGAGGCTTTACCAGGGGCACTGTGTACTGTCTATGTATCCACAAATTTATCAAGTTTCCGGTTAATACAATTCTAGCATGAATAATAAACATTTATCATGATATAAGGAAATATAAAAAAACAACTTTATTATTGCCTCTATGGCATATTTCTTTCGGAGGGTACACGGTGACGTGTTCCTGTGCGAATACACTTTTTGGTGACTCCACTGGGGACGAAGCTTTGAATGGTCTCTAGCCCGTTCTTGCTACCAAGAGATCGTCATCAAGTTGCTGCAATCTAAAAAGGTAATACGAATACTCAATTCCCCTTTGTAGACGCAAATAATTCATATGTTGTTGCTAGATCACCTAATGAGCATAATGTATTGGCTAGCCCTAGTTTTATCAATCATGCATCTAATTATGCGCAAGGGCCGATGCAAAACAATCTTCATGCTTCAAATTCTTATGATTTTAGCAACATACAACATATGTATTCTAACTCTCATGCATCGGCAACCCCACAAATCCATATGCCGATGAATAACATGCTGAGTTCGGTTAATAAATTTGAAACGCCTCATGTTAGAATTTCCAATGCCATGCATGAAAGTGTTTTACCCTTTTATTCATCGGCAAGTAATATGCAATATACTAACCCAACCATGCCGATGAATGGGAGAATTGGCCATGCTACTACCAGTTATTTGGCCAGTTATTGTCAGCCGTCATATGCTACACCTCATGTTAGTAATTTTTCGGCACCATACACAACTGTACATGCTCATAATTCGACTTCACAACTTCCTGGTTATAGCCGAATAAATGTAAATTTTACAGGAGCAGTTCTTCCCAGTATTGTAGAAGATGAGGTAGTGGTGGCTGCATTGAAGAGTTTAGCCCAAAATAAGAGGATTAGTGCTCTTTGCCTTAAACAACATGAAAAGGGTCTATTTCCTGATTATGCCCCAATAAAAGCTAGAGTTTTGCAAGAAGATGAATCTTTGCCAATTGATAAAATTAGCGAGCAAAAATATGGTTTTACAACAATGCATATGCCTTCATCTAGTACTACATCATATTATACATCCCCTACACAATTGCAAAATTTTGGCAACACCCGTGTGTCATTGCCGAAAGAATCTAAAAGCATTGGGGGCCAATCATATCCTGAGTGGTCTGAAATTGAGAAAAATCTTAAAGCCAATTTTGCTGTTCGCCGCCAGAAACAAATAGAAAAAGAATTGGCTCAGATAAAAGAAGCATTGCTAATTGGTAGTATGAATGAAAATAAGGATGATTCGGAACATGAAAGTGCTTCGGTTGAAAAAGCCAAATCAAGTAGTATATATTCTGAATCCATCAAATCCAACGAGGCAAGCATTACTAAGAAAGTGCATGGCATGCATAGGAAAACAACGGTGCTTGATTTTTCTGAAGTTAATGGAACCTACTCCCTACCCTACGAGTTCCGTGCTGTAGAAATTGACAAGCTTCAAGGACAAGAACAAGAACCGAACAAAGTTCGGCCAAAAAAAATCTTCAGTGTAATGATGCATGGAATCAAGAAAAATATGATGAAGAGGCGTTGGGGAGCCATCCAAAGGCAGAGTAAGATATTGTTTAAGTCACACCACCATCATGCTATCCCAACATATTTGAAGAGGTATGTTTATCAAGTAATTTACCTATTTTCAGATTTGGTCAAAACATTATTGTTGATGCATCTATTAGAAAAATCATCTTAAGTAATTTTGAAAGACCAATGAAGAAGCGTAATTTACTTGTTAGCAATAAAATCGTTATATTACATATCGGTCAACCTATTGCGCCATTTATAAAGACCTACAATGACTTATTGTTGCAGCCAAAGCTTTCCCCATTGCTTTATTTAAAGTTTGTATCTACATGGGTAGCTTTGCATGTTTCATACTTGGCTTACTCTTGGTCTCAATTGAGGCATGCATGTTCTAACTATTTTTGTTTCAGAAACTTCAAACCAAGGTTAGATGCTTTTCAGAAAACCGATGCTAGTATAATATCTTATCCAATGACATTGGTAAGAGAATGCTGAATAAAATTCATAGCCGAATGGGGTGATACAAAATCTGAACCATTCATTTGCTTAACTCCAAAGCCATTCTCACAACAAGATCGACTAGAAAATAAAAAGTTTACCTTCAATTCAAGCATGTGTGATCAAATATTTGATTTATTGCTGAAAAATAATTACATAAGAATTCTTGATCACCATGTCAAGCCATCGTCAATTCAAGGACGAATGTATTGTAGGTTGCATCATTCATTCGAACATAATTTTAAGAATTGCAATATGTTTTGTCAAATAGTTAAATCGGCCATTGATAAAGGACGATTGTGAATTGTTGAAACACCAAAGGATGACCAGTCTATTCCGATTGGTCTTGATGGCAAAAAGTTTTTGCATCGGCTACTTCAAGCCGATCCATCTAAAGAGAAGATAAAAACTACAGGTGACGGGATCAAGCTTTCAAGTAAAGAATCTGTTGAAAAAGCACAATGAACATAAACTTGAGGGTGATAATTTCATTGAAGCTACAATGAAGATGCCAAGGACTAGGGGGCAACAAGAAAATCCAATGATCGAGGAAACCAAACCAAAAGAAAACATAGGACGGAATAAGCGCAAGTGTAAGAAATCAAAAATAACTTTCGCTGAACTATTGGATAAATATGAAAAGAAGAGTGAAGATAAGAATTCTTATCGGCCAAATCATGCAAAGAAACCAAGATCACCCCAGGCACAAATATGAGGATCGGTATTGGCAAAGTGAGAACCTTCATGCAACATATTCATATCCTTATTTTAGGCCGCCAATGTCAAAGTCATGGATGCCTCCCTATGCTCATATAGATCCATATCCATTATGGGATAGGTATAATACAAGGGCACATTCTCCATCTTATTTTAGACCATCTCACCAATATTATGAAGTTCCGAGAAGATCAACATTTGAACAATCACATATTAAAGACCGTTTCAATCATAAGCAATAGGTCCGGAGCTCAAGGAAGAAGAAAGAGGTGGTGAAGCAACTTTACCGTGTTAAAAGAGATGGTCGTAAGAGTATAACTTCAGAGATCTCAAATGAAAAAGATCCAATTATAGTGTTGATATTGGCTACTAAAGGCAATGAGATGAAGCAACCAATTATTGAGAGTCAAAGTGCAAAATCTGAAGAAAATAAGTTGAGAGTGCACAAGGCCAAAAAGGACTTGCCATTGGTCAAGACAGAATCACAGCCGAGATGCCCACTCGGCTTATCGTATTTGCAAAAGAAGAAATTAGGAAATTTTAGTGCACAAGAGCTGAGACAGAAGAACATGGCATGGGTTCCCAAGAGGATCAATCATAACAAAAATGATGTGCATACTTCTATTGCAATAAGTACAATAAAAGTGAAGAAAGAGAAGAATGGAAGCAACAAACAATTAAGCCGAAGGTGTGCATCACAACATCAAAATCTTTGGTTAGCACATCATCCATTTTCTTCAACAATGCCATTGATGCCGTTGCCATGGAATTCATCCATAAGTATGATCAATTACCCTCCATGGATTTATTTTGATCCATGGATGCAACATAATTTTCTATATCATGAGAGGGTATTGCCAAATCACTATACATTTGATTAGTTACATTTTTGTTGCTAATACAAATGGGCCGAAATATTTTATTGCTATTTTATTTGTTTATTTCGACTATTCATGATTGGGTTAATTTGATAAATGCCACTCCAATTATGACGATTCTGAGAAATGCCACCGCAATTTCCAAACTTTGCAAAATGCCATTTCATGCCACTTCCAGTGGAATTTTTCGAAGTCTGTAGTGGTGTTCTTCAAAGATTGCAAAATTTGCAGTGGCATTTTTCAAAGTTTGGAAATTGCAATGGCATTTTTATGAATCGCCATAATTGGACTGGCATTTATCTAATTAACCCTTCATGATTTGGTGGATGAATTCTACATGGACCTCATGGTAATGTCCGATACTTAACTATCGCCCTAAGAATATATCTAAGAATGGCTGGTGTGGTATTCTAACATCGTCCTTAGTTTGAGTAGTGATTGAGATAAGTGCTTGCATAGAAATTTGTCAAATTGATGGCATTGAAGATATAATGAATAGACCAGTTCACCAAAACTACAAAGTGGACTTTCGTTTTGATTGGGTATGCTTTGGCTTATTAGTTTTCAGAATTTACTTAAAGCCAAATCATGGTTGATTTTATTATTGAGCATCATATTGGCATCATGAATAATACTAATTTTAGCTTTATCTCTCTAGTACCATGGATATTTTATATTGGCGGTTAAATTTGTAGCAATGGCCAAGGTGTGGGTGTTGTTTATATCTCCTTATGGTGCTATTCTGTGAAGCCTCGTACCGCTTAAAATATATATGGACAAATGATCAAAGCCGAATATGCATTGTTATTCAGATTGGAGATTTTCCTTGCTATAGGTGATTTACATAGTGAGGCTTTCGATGATTCATTATTAGTATAGTGCAACAAATATCTAAGTGTTATCAATGTTTTGACGAATCACTTTTAAATTATCTTGAGGTATGTCTAGATGTAAATTTTACCTTGGGGTTGCTTTAATACTGCTCATATATCTAGACATGACAATTGAAGAGCAAATGAGTTGGCACAACAAGCATCTAGCTACTATGTTGATCATGGTGTATTGCATATATCTATCAATAGCCAATGCTTATTCTTGCCAACATAGGTAAGCCCGAACCAAAACCCACTGCTTCGGTCACCAATGAAAATTTTATGCACGCGAAGTAAGGATTGGTGGAAGTTCATTCTTGATTATCCGCAAAATCCTAGAGAAAGGGTGAACAATATGGTTCGGAAGATAGTTTTGATCTATGGAACCTTATCACTGGATTATTATAGAAGTTGAGAAGTTTTCACCCAAGCTTGCATCCGAATATTTACACAAGCAATGGACGATATAAACTTATCATCCTAAGAACATGCAAAATGGCTGATGGAGTGTTGACATCGTCCTCAGAGCAACCTATGTGCAAGTTATTTTTTGGCACACAAGCTTTGACGAAAAACAGAGGGGCATGTGTTGACACCAGATTTTGGCACGGTCAAGAACTATATCATCCCAAATTTTCAATTTGGAATGTTATACATAGATCATTCATGCACATCATATTTTACTGCATTTCGTTTCGCGATCCTCAAAATCCTAAGCAACTCAAGGACCCTCGGAGAGAGTTGGGGATTTCCCTGTTTTCATATTTGAGTTTTATCAAATATTGAAACGAGGATTTTTGGTTTTAATTATTTTTCTCTCCGGAAATATTTCATATTAAAGTATATGAGAGGAGATAATATGACTTCTCCAAAATAAATGAAATATTGGAGGAAAAATATTAAAATCAGATAATATTTGATTTTATTCGGAGTTTATTGCTATTTTATTTGAATTAGAGAAAAAATGCATGTTTTTCAAAGTTTCATTTTAGGGCCAAGAAAATGTTCATCTTGTTCTAAATATTTTATTTAGACGATGAAAATTTGTTTTGGCATTTTTAAATTTTTATTTTATTTTCTAGGATTTATTTTAGTTTCAGTGAAGTTATTTAAAAAAAAGTCTCCTTCGCCGACTAGGCCGAAGCCCAGTCAGCCGGCCCAGCCAGCCCGCCCGAGCCGCCCGCCTCGTCCCCGACGTGGAGTCGCCGCCGCCGAAGCCGAGTCCGGCCGGGACTCCTTCCCCGCGCCGCTTGGCCCTCCCCCAAGCTAGCCCCCCTCCTATTTATACACCGCCCCCGCACCCCACACCGCCACCCCACCCGAGACCCGCGCTGCATAGCCCCGTGCCACCGCCTGTCGTCGCCGCCGCCTGCCGCTAAGGATGGCAATGGATCGGATTCGGCCCGGGTTGAACAATATCAAATCCATATCCAAATCCATGAAGACATTATGTGCCCGTCCATGAAAAATTCCATGGGCGAAAAACAATGTCCATATCCAAACCCGATGATATCCATCGGGTATGGATATCCATTGGGTACTCTCAACACGTATACATAGAACATAGCACAAGTGCACAAGATTCACATAAGATTTCCAATTTTCACGAAACCACATTGCACAAGTGCACAACAAGGAATCATCTTTTAGATTCTAACAAAATGACATAAAAAAGTGCACATCACCAAATAGCAAAAGTGCACAACATCAAGTAACCACATGTACAACCATGCATCATCTTCCATTCTTCACCTCAATGTTCTAAGCATCATCTTCTAGGTTTCGGTTATGATAGAATCGGACTCGTCCTTGAAGTGAACATAACAAAAGAACAACTATTAAAATCATGGAAACAACCAGAACAAACATTGCAAGTTGCAACATTTAGAAGTGGAATTTCATGGTGGAATATGTTACCATACTTTCTTCATCATCATCAAGAACACTGTGAAATTCTGCAAATAGAGTGCAGTTGCTATCCCCTAATGCCAATATTTAGATGTTGGGCTAGTAGCTGAGTTAACATTTCCAGCGCTAACCACAACAGGACCTTGTGCTCCATCATGAGAAGCTACTGATCTATACAAGCAAAAAAATAATTTTCAGTTTCAATTAAAGTTAGACAAGGTACATAATATCGAGACTGTACAATTTTAGTCAAAAAAAATAAACTATACAGCTCTGAAAATATTGCGATCTGTAAGTTGTAGTGAATGGTAACTAGCAACCTAAATTAATTTTTCTATCTTTATTCTTTTAGAGAATAAGGTAGACCTGCCAAAATTACATGTCAGATTGAAATTCACTTATGTGGCAAAACATAATTAATAATTAACTTGCATATATACAAACCACGGATCATGCCATGTACCAAAAATGAACTATGACTCAATTAGTAACCTGTGAAAATTAATACTGATATTCAAGAGTACTTTGTAGAAATTGGTACTGTAACTTAAGTACAAGAGTACTCTACTCCAATTGCTACTGTAACTTAACTACAAGAGTATTTTGTAGAAATTCATGAACAGCATAAGCTGCACACCCACGTACAGGAACGCTAGACATACAAGAGAGGGATTGATGGAACAAAAGATTACCCTAAGGGTCAGGCTCCTCGTCGTGGTCTGCGCGCGGCTGCCTCCTCGCACAGTCGTGTCGTCATGCTCCTGGTCCTGCGCGCAGCAACGCTCTTGTACGTCGCACCGCTCTGCATTGCAGCTCAGAGCCTTGCGCCGGCCCGCCGTCATTCCCGTCCGTGCATGGAGAAGCGAAGATGGATGGGTGAGGGGATATGGAGTTGGGACATTGGGCTGCCACTGTCCAGTTGTGGTCTTGGCTGCTGAAGTGCTGCACCATAAGACTACCCATAGTGGGAGTAACATAAGTAGTAACATCACACATATCTAGGTTAAATAGATGATGTGGCATGCAATAAATGAAGAAAGTGATGAAAGTGATAACATAGCTAGTTACTACTAATATGAGTAACATCACACATATCAAGGCAAAATGTGTCTATAGCCTAATAAATGAAGCGTTACATGTTACCACACATATGTTACTCCCCACTATAGAGGTAGTAACATAGACTAGGAACATGGGCATGTTACTAGTATATGTTACTACCCATTGTGGATAGTCTAAGTAGTAGTACGATCTGGCGGCGCTGGCGGCTATACCTAGGGCTGCGGGAGGAGCAAGAGCAAGCCGAGGAGATGGAGTCACTGTTTAATGCCGAGTCGTTTAACGAGGAGATACAAGATGAGTCTGCTAAAAAATAGAATCTGAAGCGGCGGCAGAGTAAGTTACGGTTGGGAGGGATTGCAAAATTTATTTATAATTTTTTATAAAGTAAATAAATAAATTGGAAGTTGGGATAGTGTGGATCATTGAATTTTCCCCATGTCATACTACCGGGTCGGGTTCGGGTATATCCACGGATACATAGCTATGTCTATACCCTATCCATGAATAATCTGGTCGGGTATGGGTGCTACCCATGGACGTAAACATGTATCCAAACCCTACCTATTCGGATCGGGTATCCGCGGGTATCCATGTCCATGGATAAAATTGCCATCTTTACCTGCCGTCGCTGCCCCGCCGCCTAGTGTCGCGCTGCCCCGTGCACCCCATCGCTGTAGCCCGCCTCACCGGGGCCGCTGGACCTCGCCGGAGGTATAAGCCGCCGTTCGGTTTTTAAAAAAACGATCTGGTTTTTAAAAAAAACCCTAGGTTCGTTTTTTTAGAATAGATCATTTTTTTCTCGGTTTAGTTTAATTAGCGGACATTCGTCCGTACGTTCGTTTTAACGAATGGTGTTCACTTGTTAGTCGCAGACAGCGAACATTCATTCGTTAGCCTATTCGTCAGTTTTCTTTTTCTCGGATTTTTCCGCGATTATTTTCGATCATGATTTCTGATCCGATTTTTGTTTTAGTTTATCTTTTCGCTCGTTCATTGGAATCAGGCGATTCAAGCACCTAGATCTTTGTCTCGAAACCCTCTTTCTGTTTAACCAACTTGAACAAGATTTTGGTACTGTAAAATTTAACTTTAGTCCAGATTAGTAAACAGATCTTGTTTCTTTTGTAGTTTGAGTTTCGTTGCTCCGTTTGATTTGATTCTTTTTGCAAACCGGAGTTCTTAAGTTGAACTTTCTGGTTAGATCTCTTATTTGAGTTTTACCCATTCTTCTTTGATTGATTGCTTATGTATGCTATTGTTTGATTGCGATAGAACACCCAGAGTGCAAAGCGTGCTACTATGAGTCTCTAGGTTTTGCGGATCATCAGCAAGGCAAGTAACAGTTTGATCATACTCTTCTCATACCCAGTTTTAATTTTATGCATTAGCTCCAATCCTCAAACATTGCATGACTAGCATGTGATTAACATGTGGGTTGGGAAGTAGTTGATGAGGTAGAACCTATTACCCTGTTATTATCAAACCCTTGGGAGTTACTTCTGCATATTGCTTATATTGCTATGCTATGCTCGTAGATGTGGATTGGGTTTGAGTGAATCCATTACAGATGTGAGATTACTAATTAATGGTTCAACTTAAGGTGGCAACTTAAATACACATATGGGTGGATTGTTTGTTGGGCACCTGGAGAATCCAGTGTTCTCCTAGGATATCCCGGAGTGCCCGTGCGATAATCCTAAGGTCCGCCACCCAGGCTCAAAGGGAACTGAGATATTTCATGCTAGAAACTTCCGTGTGCAGCCACAAGCTATTATGGGCTCTAGCATAGTTGAGTAACTTGCGTGAAGCTCTTGAAGAGGTAGACTAGCAGGTAGTGGGTTGTAGGTGGTATAGTCTATCCGGAGTAGAGAGTTAATGCTTCTAAAAAATTGTGTCTCGGTCATCCATTTCTCAAACACCCGGCAGTGCGATAAATCCAACGGAGGAGATTGGATCTTGTGGGGAGAAGTGTGCAAACCTCTGTAGAGTGTATAAACTAATCATGGTTAGTCATGTCCCCAGTTATGGACAATCTTGAGTATCTAGTACTTGGATTATCATATGTATCTCATCACTCTAAAATTAATATTGTTGGGTTGATAATTACTTTAATTGGGATTGAGTTGGAGGAACCTTCTCAATGGTGTTTCAACTACCATGATAGTTAAATAAAATTCTATTCCTTTATTGTAGGGAAAAATTGGCTTTTCGCAAAACTATAACCATAGAGCTTTCCACCAGCCAAATATGCATGTAGTGGTAGCATTATTCTGTTCTTGCTCTACTGTGTTATTTTGCCAGCATATTCCATGTGCTGAACCATTTTCGGTCTGCAACGTATTATGTTGCAGACTTTTCAGACGAGGAGTAATGTTCGTTAGGTCATTGCCATGCATCTCTGCTATGTCGTTGGAGTTGATGGACTCACTTTATATTCCAAGCCTTCCGCTGTTATCGTATTAGATGGCCTTAAGCCATATTTATTGTACTAAGTTCTCTTTTGAGACCTTCGATGTAATAAGTGTGTGATTGCCACTCTGTTATAAATCCTTCAAGTACTATGTGTGTTAGCATTACCGATCCAGGGATGACACTAAAGCACAGAGACTTGACCGTTTGAGGTCGGGTCGCTACAAAGATGGTATCAGAGCACATGCTGAGTGTAGGACACGACCACTAAGCTAAAGCCCTAGATCACTATTCTCCTCTCATTTCTGACTCCTCTCCATTTTCTATTATTTACGATGGCATACGCAAGGAACAAGTTTGCACAACCGGACGAAGACGCACCCTTTGGACGACACTTGAAGGAAGTCACTAGGTACCTAAACATTGGAATACCAAGCTTCACCGGGACTTACAACGCCACTTTACCAGAAGAGGAGCGTTGGATGATTCAAGTTCATGTTCCAGGAAGGACATTAGCGCCAGTCACTAAGCCCATAGAGTTTTCCTTTGATGCACCCACATGGAGTCTAGGAAAGAGCATGGCAGCTCACATCACCATAGGACGCATTGGAGAAGTTTACCATAAGGAGCTTAAGGATACTATCTACCAGATTTGTGGGCGCCGAGATGAGCAATGGGAGATGATCAGCACTAGGAAGGATAGATCAATCGCCGCTTTCATCCAGGAGCTAAACCAGCACATTCGCCGCCAGGAGAACCAGATGTGCGCAAGCATGATAGATCTGAAGAAGGCAATGACAAGGATCACGGAACTGGAGGAAGAACTCAAGGCTACATGCGAAGATTATGAGAAGGAAATTGTCATACTAGTGGAGAAGAATGACGATCTGGAAAGGAAGCTAGGAGTTTTCATGGGAGACCCTGCGCCAGGAGGAGAAGACGAAGAACCCAAGGATATTCGTCCTGAGGACTACATCATCATCGACGACACCGACTCGGACCCCCATGATAGCGATGATGACTATGAAGACGAAGCTGGAGCAGACATTATGGAGTCTTCGACCGAGCAATATTTCTAGTAGACCACCACATCGGTAGTAGTATTCCACCATGTATATAGTATAGTCCGAGCACTTTTGTAATGATAGTTAGATCGATTGTATGCCCTTGCTTGATTGATTGAGTGAAATGTTTGTGTTTGTCTCATGTGCATATGGGTAGTGTTTTTCTCACTAGACCTCATTCTATTCTATTCTCTTCCCTCTAAACCCATCAGATGCCTCCGAGACGTGACGCCGGGTTTACCTTCCCACTGGAGCTCACTTAGTTGATCCAGCAGCAGAATACCATGATGCAGTTGTTAGTTCGGAACCAAGGCAACAACAACAACAACCCACCGCCACCGCCACCAGTTGATAACCTAGCCCGTTTTCTGAGGTTGCAACCACCGGTGTTTTCCAGTAGCACCGAGCCCATAGTAGCAGATGATTGGTTCCGCAGGATTGGAAGGGAGTTAACCACTTCAGGATGTATCGATGCTGAGAAGGTGTGTTTTGCCGCACATCAGTTGGATGGACTAGCAGCTTCATGGTGGGAGAATTACACTGTCACCTACCCTATAGCCACTGTTACATGGGACCAGTTTCAGCAAGCTTTCCGCATAACCCATGTCTCAACAGGAGCTATGAGCATGAAGAAGCATGAGTTTCGCAACTTGCACCAGGGGAACCGTACTGTCGCTCAGTACGTGGATGAGTTTAGCAAGTTATCTCGCTATGCCCCTGACGATGTGGCCACAGATGCCGCGAAGCAGGAGAAGTTTATGGAAGGGCTGAATGATGATGAGCATGCAGTTGATGGTGGCAACATTCACCAACTTCCAAGAGTTGGTAGATAAGGCTCTTATGATTGAAGGGAAGCAGTAGCAGATTAAGAGCCGTAAGAGGAAGTATGGACAAAGGAAGTATAATTCAGGAGCTCAGCAGAAGCCTCGCCTAACCCCGAACTCGGGAGGGCTTGTTCATAACCATGGAAGCCACACCCACCATGGAGGAAGTACCCATAATCATACTGGCCCAAGGAATGGGAATGGGAATGGAGAAAGCAACAATCAAAACTGTTCCAATCCAGCCACACCCGCCAAGAGAGACCTAAGCCACGTTACTTGTTTCAAGTGCAGGAAGACTGGACACTATGCCACGGAGTGCCCTGAAGCGAAGAATGGAAACGGTAATGGGAGCGCTGGAAAGAAGCCCAATCCATTCAACAAAGGACAAGTGAACCACGTTAACGTGGAGGAGGTTGAAGAGCAGCCAGACGTGGTTATTGGTAAGTTTTTGGTTAAGTCTTTTACCGCCCTTGTTCTTTTTGATACTAGTGCATCCCATTCATACATATCAAGGGGATTCGTGGATAAGTTTAAACTACCAACCCAAACCCTTAGGACCCCTCTGTTAGTGAGTTCACCTGGAGCAGAGTATATGGCTAGTCGATGGTGCGACCAAATACCCTTAACCATTGGTAGCCATGTTTTTCCGTCCGACCTAATAATCTTGGAGTCACAAGGATTTGATGTGATAGGCATGGACTGGATGTCAAAGTATGGAGGAAGCATTGACTGTGTTAGTAAATCAATTTTTCTTACCACCCCTGAGGGAAAAAGGATTAAGTATGTATCTAGGCATGCGCCTAGGAGTAGCCAAGTGAATACCCTCACGGGAATTGTTCAAGAGAAGCGCATGTAGTGAAGGATTACCCAGATGTTTTTCCAGAGGAGTTACCAGAGGTGTGACGTACGTTCATGCCGGAGTGTATTTCTTTGTAACACCCTCGATGCGACTATAGCTCCCACGTGTCGAGGCACGACTTAGAGACATAATCGCATTGAAGGCATATGTTGCAAGTTAGGCAATCTTCACAACATCCCATGTAATATGAATAATAAAGGGGAGATAACATAGTCGGCTTACACTCGCCACATCAATCAAGTACATAAATAACATTACATCATCCAAACACTCATGGCCCAACTACGGCGCCAAAATAAAGAGAACCCAACATGCGACACGGTCCCAATCACCCCCAACTGGGCACCACTACTGATCATCGGGAAAGGAAACATAGTATCGTTGAGAGTCTTCGTCGAACTCCCACTTGAGCCCATACGCGTCTCCTGGAGCGGAATCATCAGGCCCTGCATCTGGTGTAATAGTAATCTGTGAGCCACCGGGACTCAGCAATCTCGCACCCAATTGATCAAGACTATTTAAGCTTATAGGAAGGCGTAAGGCAAATATATGTGGAGCTGCAGCAAGTGACTAGCATATATGGTGGCTAACTTATTCGCAAAAGAGAGCGAGAAGAGAAGGCGAAGCACGAGCGAGAATCTAGAGAGAGCAACCTGCGCAAACATAACTCCAACACCGTGTCCACTTCCCGGACTCCGCCGAGAAGAGGCCATCACGGTAACACACTCGGTTGATTCATTTTTAATTAATTAAGGTTCAAGTTGTCTACAACCGGACATTAACAAATTCCCATCTGCCCATAACCGCGGGAACGGCTTTCGAAAGTTCAATCCCTGCAGGGGAGTCCCAACTTAGCCCATGACAAGCTCTCATGGTCAACGAAGGAATAGACCTCCTCCCAAGACGTTCCGATCAGACTCGGTATCTCGGTAACTCAAGACACTTCGACAGGTTAAAACAAGACCAGCAACACCGCCCGAATGTGCCGACAAATCCCGATAGGAGCTGCACATATCTCTTTCCCAGGGCACACTCAGATAAGCAATCCGTACAACTAAAACCAGCCCTCGAGTTTCCCCGAGGTGGCGCTGCAAGGGGCTCTAGTTTGGACCAACACTCAGAGGAGCACTGGCCCGGGGGGGGGGGTTAAAATAAGACGACCCTTGAGTCTGTAGAACCCAAGGGAAAGAAAAGGCTAGGTGGTGAATGGTAAAACCAATATTGGGCATTGCTGGAAAAGCTTTAATCAAGGCGAACTATCAAGGGGTTCCCATTATAACCCAACCGCGTAAGGAACGCAAAATCCGGGAACATAACACCGATATGACGGAAACTAGGGCGGCAAGAGTGGAACAAAACACTAGACGAGAGGCCGAGCCTTCCACCCTTTACCAAGTACATAGATGCATTAAGATAACATAGCAATATAATGATATCCCAACAAGTAAATAAATGTTCCAACAAGGAACGGCTCCAATCTTCACCTGCAACTATCAACGCTATAAGAGGGGCTGAGCAAAGCGGTAACGTAGCCAATCAACGGTTTGCTAGGACATGGTGGGTTAGAGGTTTGACATGGCAATTGGAAGGCTAACAAGCAAAAGGTAGGCATCGTAGCATTGGCATAGCAAAAGAGCGAGCAAACTAGCATAGCAAAGATAGTAGTGATTCCGAGGGTATGATCATCTTGCCTGCAAAGTTGTCAGAGTTGACTGGATCCTCGAAAGCAAACTCAACGGGCTCCTCGTTAGCGAACTCGTCTCCCGGCTCTACCCAAACAAGACAAACAAGCAACAAGGATACAATCAACCACGTGCAAGCTCAAACAATAAGATGCAATGATGACATGCTATGCGGGATGCGATGTGGGATGCAAAATGCAAGATATGATAGGAAAAGCATGAACCTGGCCTCAACTTGGAAAACCAAGTGTGCCACTGGAAAGATGGGGTGAAATCGCTTGAAAACGATATAAAGAACGCCGGAATCGGAGTTACGGTTTGGAAATGGCAAGCGATTTAAGAATGACACCGGTCTGCGATTTACAGCAAGTAGGCATCTAAATGCAATGAAATGAACATGCTACATCACCCAAACATGACAACAAAATACATGGCAGGGAAGCATTCAAGATGCTTAACAAAAGACTAGCACTGAGCCACAGCCAATTCATCCATTATGAGGTTCAAACAAGCATGTTAAAAATGCAAATGCAAAACAGATTTCAGACTTAGTGAAATTAACACTTGTCTGAAATTTCAGATCATGAAGCCCTCTTCGGAGCAACAAAACAACATGATACATGACCTGATTATGACAAATAAGAACATGGCATGGAGCTACTCAACAAACTTAACAAAAGACCCTAAGTGACATGGGGCCAAAAGGGATCACAAAATATACTAATAAGCACACGAACATAGCTAAAACACAATCAGTTTTCAGACTTAGTGAAAACTGAGACATGCTGAAATATAACTCACGAAGGCATGTAAACGAGCTCGATGCACTCACTACGGTGCAAGTCATGGCAAGGCAAGCATACATACATTAAGAAGGCACAAAATTCTAGCTAGACATGGCAAGAACAATGGCATAGCATGCACGGATCAACTACAATAACATCGGCAAAATCGCAATCGAGTTGACGATATGCCCAGATTCACAACGAAGCAAAAATAGAGCTCGATTGACTCAAGCTAGGGTGCTCCATAATTGCAAGTAAAGACATGGATGGATAGATCATAACAATATTAACAGAACTCCTTTACTGATCATCCTCAAAAGAGGCACGGATCACTAGGAAACAACCTGAACATATGGCATCATGAACTAAACAATCCCAGACTTGGTGAAAACTATTAAGTCCCTGACAACAGATTTACCGAGTGCCTCACTTTGCAAGCTTGCACAAGTCACCACACACATCCTAAAAATGCATGGGTTGCACCTCTGGAAAGATAACAAAATCCTTAACAAAACATATGAAGGACTCCCAGGCATAGCATGCACACAATAATCATGGAAAAAATGACAAAAGTCTAAGATGAACTAGCAGATCTGACAATTAACTCAAGTAGCCCTCTTCTAACAGCATTTCAGGCATCACGATGAGCTCAAATGAAAATGATGCAATGGAATGAAATTATGTACTCTCTGATATGAACATTTTGATATGCTATATGCCCAAATCGGAGCTACGGATGCAAAGTTACGGAGCCGCGAACATAGCAACTTGGATCAGGAATCTCCGGGACTTAGCAAAAAAAATCAACCTCCCCTAGGTTTTTTTTTCCAGATCTGAGATCCGGATCGGCATGGATTTCGGAGAATGCCGGAGTCACTGTTCCTGTTCGCCGGAATCGACGGGGGAGGAGGCCGGAGGAGTCGCCGGGGTAGCCGGATCCGGCGACGCTCGCCGGGGCTTGGCCGGCGTGGGAAGGCGCGATGGAGGCGGCGGCTCCCGCGGCGCGGGCGCGCGATGGCGAGGCGCGGTGGCGGCGAGGAGCTCCGGCGGCTCGGGCGGCCGGAGATGGCCGGCAAAGGCGGCGCGGCGGTCAGAGGCGACCGGCCCCGAGGAAGAGGCGGCGGGGCGCTCGAGGGCAGGCGGCGGACGGAGTGGGCCTCGGGGGCCCGGTTTGGGCCTCCCGGGCCGCGGCGGCGGCGAGGTGGCGAGAGCCACATGGAGGCAGCGGACTGGCTGAGGC
>NC_041388.1:73969736-74072835 GCF_002162155.2 Triticum dicoccoides
CCGGCGGCGGCGCGAGTGTTTTTTTTAGGGTTAGGGGGGAGAGGATCCGAGATTTAGAATGGGGGGGGGGTGTATATATAGGCATAGGGGGAGCTAGGAGACTCCAAATGAGGTGCAGTTTTCGGCCATGCGATCGTGATCGAACGCTCTAGGACATGGAGCAGAGTTTGGTGGGTTTTGGGCCAAATTGGAGGGGTGTTGGGCTGCAACACACACAAGGCCTTTTCGGTCCCTCGGTTAACCGTTGGAGTACCAAACGAAGTCCAAATGGTACGAAACTTGACAGGCGGTCTACCGGTAGTAAACCAAGGCCGCTTGGCAAGTCTCGGTCCAATCCAGGAATGTTTAATCCCCACACACGAAAGAAAGCTAGAAATGACCACCGGAGGAGAACGAAGCGCTGGAATGCAAAACGGATAACGGGGAAAATGCTCGAATGCATGAGATGAACACGTACGCAAATGCAATGCACATGATGACATGATATGAGATGCATGACAAATACAACAACACACGGAGACAAAGACCCGAACCCGAGAAAATAAAATAACTTAACGCCGGAAACGGCAAGAGTTGGAGTACAAATTGGAAAAGTTACATCCGGGGTGTTACAACACTCCACCAATACGAAAGGATCTCGTCCCGAGATCTAGGACTGAAAGAACTCCGGGTACTCAGAACGGAGGTGATCCTCGCGTTCCCAAGTAGCTTCACGGTCGGAATGGTGTGACCACTTGACTTTGAGAAATTTGATTGACTTGTTGCGAGTCTTGCGTTCAGTCTCTTCAAGAATAGCAACTGGGTGCTCACGATAAGAGAGATCTTCTTGGAGCCCAATGTCCTCGAAGTTGACGGTGCGGTCAGGAGTCTTGAAGCACTTTCGAAGCTGAGAGACATGGAACACATCATGAACATTTGCAAAGTTTGAAGGAAGCTCGAGTTGATAGGCGAGGTCGCCTCTCTTGCTGACAATCTTGAAAGGTCCCACGTATCTAGGGGCAAGCTTCCCTTTGATACCGAAGCGACGAGTACCTTTCATAGGAGAGACGCGGAGGTAAACATGATCTCCGATCTCGAAAGCCAAATCACGGTGCTTACTATCATAGTAGCTCTTTTGGCGGGATTGGGCTGCTTTGAGGTTATCACGAATGACTTTGCACATTTCTTCTGCTTCTATGATTAAGTCATTACCCAAAAGCTGACGTTCACCGGTTTCAGACCAGTTGAGAGGGGTACGGCACTTCCTGCCATACAGAATTTCAAAAGGGGCCTTGCCCGAACTTGCTTGAAAACTGTTGTTGTAGGAGAATTCAGCATAAGGAAGACAATCCTCCCACTTCATGCCGAAGGAGATCACACAAGCCCTGAGCATATCTTCAAGAATCTGGTTGACACGCTCGACTTGACCGCTTGTTTGAGGATGGAAAGCTGTGCTGAAGCGGATGTTAGTGCCCATGGCCTTCTGGAAAGAATCTCAAAACTTTGAGGTAAAGATGCTGCCACGGTCTGAAGAGATCACTTGAGGAATACCGTGCAGAGAGACAATGCGAGAGGTATAGAGTTCCGCCAATTGAGCTGAAGTGATCGACTCTTTGATAGGCAGAAAATGAGCCACTTTGGTGAGTTTATCAATGATAACGAATATAGCATCATTGCCAGGCTTGGACTTTGGAAACCCAGTCACGAAGTACATTTCAATGTGGTCAAACTTCCATTCTGGAATGGCAAGAGGTTGGAGAAGACCCGCTGGCCTTTGGTGTTCTGCCTTCACTCTTCTGCAGACATCACATTCATTCACGAATTGAGCGATCTCGCGCTTCATTCGAGTCCACCAATAAGCTTGCTTAAGGTCCTGATACATCTTCGTGCTCCCAGGGTGGATGGAGAGGAGAGAATTGTGAGCCTCGTTCATGATCACTTTACGAAGTTCACCTTTGGGCACGACAATACGATCCTCGAAGAAGAGAGTGTCCTTGTCATCAAGGCGGTAGCACTTGTACTTGGACTGACTCTTGGCAATCCTAATCTTCACCTTTTTCACCATAGCATCAAGAAGCTGGGCTTGGCGAATCTGGTCTTCTAAGGTAGGAGAGACTTGAAGGTTGGCGAGGAAACCTTGAGGAACAACTTGCAGATTAAGTTTGCGGAAAGCTTCACAAAGCTCGGGCTGATAGGGCTTGAGAATCAGACTGTTGCAGTAGGCCTTTCTGCTCAATGCGTCAGCAATCACATTGGCCTTGCCTGGAGTATACTCGATACTCGGATTATAGTCTTGAATCATTTCGACCCATCGAGTTTGCCTGAGGTTGAGATTAGGCTGAGTGAAGATGTACTTGAGACTCTTGTGATTAGTGAAAATGTCCACTTTTCTTCCCAATAGAAGATGTCTCCAAGTCAAAAGAGCATGCACAACTGCCGCCAACTCGAGATCATGAGTGGGGTAGTTCTTCTCATTAGGCTTCTACTGGCGAGATGTATAAGCAACAATTTTCTTCTCTTGCATCAAAACTGCGCCAAAACCTTGGAGAGAGGCATCACAAAAGACCTCGTACGGTTTGGATTCATCAGGCGGAGTCAGAACTGGAGCAGTGATCAATTTCTCTTTCAAAGTGTTGAAAGCAATATCACACTCCGGAGACCAAACGTATTGGACGTGCTTCTGGAGAAGATTTGAGAGAGGCTTCGCGATCTTAGAAAAGTTTTCAACGAATCTTCGGCAATAGCTTGCAAGACCGAGAAAACTGCGGAGTTGCTTCACGTTCTGAGGAGGTTCCCAATTCAAAATTGCAGACACCTTCTCAGGATTCACGGCAATGCCCTTGGCAGAGATGATATGACCAAGATAAAGAACCTCATCGAGCCAAAATTCACACTTGGAGAACTTGGCGTAGAACTGATGTTCCCTGAGCTTATCGAGAACCAAACGTAAGTGCTTGGCATGATCTTCCTTGTTCTTGGAGAAAACCAGAATGTCGTCGAGATAGACCAAAACAAAGTCATTGGTGTAGGCGTTGAAGATGAAGTTCATCATGCGAGAGAACGTCGGAGGAGCGTTGGCGAGGCCAAAAGACATGACAGTGTATTCATATGAACCAAAGCTTGTTCTGAATGCTGTCTTGGGAATATCTTCTTCACGAATGCGAATTTTGTGATAACCCATATGGAGATCAAGCTTGGGCACCTTTGAGTTGTTCGAACAGCTCATTGATGTTGGGAAGTGGATATTTGTTCTTGATGGTCTTCTTGTTCACTGGACGGTAATCAACACAAAGTCGGTCCGTTCCATCCTTCTTCATCACAAAAAGAACACCACAACCCCACGGAGAAGAACTAGGCCGGATAAGACCCATTTTCTCTTGCATATCGAGTTGCTTCTTCAACTCCTTCAACTCTTCAGGTCCGAGCTTATAAGGACGTTTGCACACAGGTTCTGTACCAGGCTCAAGATCAATAACGAATTCAACTGGCTGGTGCGGAGGCATTCCTGGGAGCTCTTCTGGAAAGACGTCTTGATATTCGCAAACGACTGGAATTTGAGAGATGGCATCCAATTCACCCTTCTCATTGAGAGAAAACAGACGGATAGTATCATCACGAGCGACAAAGACAATTACATCCTCAGACGAATGAGTCAATTGAATCTGCCTGGCTGCACAATCAAGCTGAGCCTTGTGCTTAGAAATCCAATCCATTCCGAGAATAAGATCAATATCCGAGTCACCAAGAACATTTGGAGAGGACAAGAACTTATAGTCACCCAAAGTGATAGTAACATCCGGAACACATACTCGAGATGTCATTTGACGGGCCGGAGAGACGATAGCCAACGGCTTCGGCAACACTTGAGTAACAAAATCATGCTTAGATGCAAAAGGTCTCGAGATGAAACAATGTGATGCACCAGTGTCAAAAAGAACTTTTGCAGGAATATCATTAACAGGAAGGTTACCCATGATCACATCTGACGAGTCCTCTGCCTGAGCTGCATTCATCAAATTGACCTTGGCATGCTTAGGGTTATGCTTGACCACAGCTGTACTTGCCGATCTCACAGGAGGAGGAGGAGGAAGACGCCTCTGGTTGAAACACTTGTTGGCATAGTGACCCTTCTGTTGGCACTTGTTGCACGTGACCTTTGAAAGCGGACGGTGATACGGAGCACTCGATCTTGGAGCTTGAGACGAAGTCTTGTTCTGAAAGCCAGGGTTGGGTGGGTGGGAAGAACCACTGCCACCTTTGCTCTTCTGCTGATACGGCTGACGGAACGGAGGAGGAGGAAGCCAAAACTTCTGCTGCTTGGCCACTTGAGTAGAGGAAGAAGGAGTAACATCTCTGACTCGCTTCTTGGAAGCATCACACCTCAACTGAGCAGCCTCTTGCTTCGGTGCCATGTTGTAGAACTCATCGTATCTCAAGGGCTCGAAAAGGACAAGAGCGAGCTGAATTTCTTCTCTGAGACCACCCCTGAACTGATATATCATGCTCTTCTCATCAGGCACGTCCTGCTTGGCAAAGCGGGCAAGCTTCTGGAACAACTTGTTGTAGTCATAGACAGACAAAGAGCCTTGCTTCAGATTGCGGAATTCCTCACACTTGCTTTCAACCTCGCTCTGTGGAATATGATGAGCTCAGAAATCTCGACGGAAATCATCCCAAGTGATAACACGTCCACCTCTGGAGTCCTTGTACTGCTGGAACCATTCTGCAGCTTGATCTTTGAGTTGGAAGGAAGCGAACTTAACAAAGTCCTCAGGCCTGACGTTACTGCACTCGAAATGCTTACACAGATCCACAAGCCAATCATCAGCATCGGTTTCCTCAACACAATTGCTGAAAGTCTTTGGCCCGTTAGCAAGGAACTGGTTGAGTGTAGCAAAGTGACTCTGATTGCTGCCTTGATTCCCTTGACTGCCTTGATTGCGCTCTTGGAGAATTTGCATGATCAGCTGTGTGTTTGCATTGGTTGCGGCCATCACAGCTTGCCATGCCTCTGGAGGAGGTGGAGGTGGGGCGGATCAGGATTCGGAGTCGTGCGCGTTGGAGGCGCCATCCTGAAGAGGTTGACCACCATTAGCACATTGACAGATAAATATTGAAGCTGAATCCAACGGAATGAAAATTGCAACATATAGTCTTCACATCCGAACAAAATGAACGAATGCATTCCTCTTGAAATGGTCACATATCCATAAATTGAGAAGCCACGTAGAATTAAGGTAGAGAAATAAATCAACAAGGTACGGATCAAGAATGAATAATCGGTAAGAAATCCCAATCTCAAACCAATATCCGTGGAAGAAGAACTAGAGCTACGAGAATTCCCACCTATGAAATTTCCGAACCTTTCCGGTTATGCAATCAGGTGTTGGGGATACAGGGGAAGCATAATATCTCACCCAAACTAGCAAATCCTACATTCAGCTGTATCCAACCTTCAACACATAACCAAGAAACCTTCGGAAACCATCTACCTCAACCTTCGAAAAGCATCCGTTATACAAGTTATGGTGATACTCCCGAACTCCCGCCCCAGTACTGGGTGGCGTCGAGGTTATCTCACCAACGAACTGCATAAAAGAGATTTTCGATGTCGGCGTACTAAACTCAGGTATTCCAGAATTGCAACGATAAAATTATGATGACAACACCTCAGAGCTCAACTCCCCGGGACACTTCCACTAAACCCCTGATAGGAGGCACCAAGACAATGTTCTCATCATAAAACCATCGGAACGATTCCAAGATACCCGCGTGATCCTTAAAAAAAATTTAGTGAAATTTGAGAAGAGAAGAGTCAAAACTCTACGTCAGGATGCCTTACCAGAGCGATCAGGAGACTGGGAAGTAAAAAGAATTCCTAATCTCTCCGATATATAATTCCTAAAAGACTCAAAACATTTTTCTAGACACAACTCGGCCGCTAAAAACGATCAAGCAATGGGGCTCCTAAGGTCGGGGGAGGCTCTGATTACCAACTTGTAACACCCTCGATGCGACTATAGCTCCCACGTGTCGAGGCACGACTTAGAGACATAATCGCATTGAAGGCATATGTCGCAAGTTAGGCAATCTTCACAACATCCCATGTAATATGAATAATAAAGGGGAGATAACATAGTTGGATTACACTCGCCACGTCAATCAATTACATAAATAACATTACATCATCCAAACACTCATGGACCGACTACGGCGCCAAAATAAAGAGAACCCAACATGCGACACGGTCCCAATCACCCCCAACTGGGCACCACTACTGATCATCGGGAAAGGAAACATAGTATCGTTGAGAGTCTTCGTCGAACTCCCACTTGAGCCCATACGCGTCTCCTGGAGCGGAATCATCAGGCCCTGCATCTGGTGTAATAGTAATCTGTGAGCCACATGGACTCAGCAATCTCTCACCCTCGCGATCAAGACTATTTAAGCTTATAGGAAGGGGTAAGGCAAATATATGTGGAGCTGCAGCAAGCGACTAGCATATATGGTGGCTAACTTATTCGCAAAAGAGAGCGAGAAAAGGAGGCGAAGCGTGAGCGAGAATCTAGAGAGAGCAACCTGCGCAAACATAACTCCAACACCGTGTCCACTTCCCGGACTCCGCCGAGAAGAGGCCATCACGGTAACACACTCGGTTGATTCATTTTTAATTAATTAAGGTTCAAGTTGTCTACAAACGGACATTAACAAATTCCCATCTGCCCATAACCGCGGGCACTGCTTTCGAAAGTTCAATCCCTGCAGGGGAGTCCCAACTTAGCCCATGACAAGCTCTCACGGTCAACGAAGGAATAGACCTCCTCCCAAGAAGTTCCGATCAGACTCGGTATCTCGGTAACTCAAGACACTTCGACAGGTTAAAACAAGACCAGCAACACCGCCCGAATGTGCCGACAAATCCCGATAGGAGCTGCACATATCTCTTTCTCAGGGCACACTCAGATAAGCAATCCGTACAACTAAAACCAGCCCTCGAGTTTCCCCGAGGTGGCGCTGCAAGGGGCTCTAGTTTGTACCAACACTCAGAGGAGCACTGGCCCGGGGGGGTTAAAATAAGATGACCCTTGAGTCTGCAGAACCCAAGGGAAAGAAAAGGTTAGGTGGAGAATGGTAAAACCAATATTGGGCATTGCTGGAAAAGCTTTAATCAAGGCGAACTATCAAGGAGTTCCCATTATAACCCAACCGCGTAAGGAACGCAAAATCCGGGAACATAACACCGATATGACGGAAACTAGGGCGACAAGAGTGGAACAAAACACTAGACGAGAGGCCGAGCCTTCCACCCTTTACCAAGTACATAGATGCATTAAGATAACATAGCAAAATAATGATATCCCAACAAGTAAATAAATGTTCCAACAAGGAGTGGCTCCAATCTTCACCTGCAACTATCAACGCTATAAGAGGGGCTGAGCAAAGCGGTAACATAGCCAATCAACGGTTTGCTAGGACATGGTGGGTTAGAGGTTTGACATAGCAATTGGAAGGCTGACAAGCAAAAGGTAGGCATCGTAGCATTGGCATAGCAAAAGAGCGAGCAAACTAGCATAGCAAAGATAGTAGTGATTTCGAGGGTATGATCATCTTTCTTGCAAAGTTGTCAGAGTTGACTGGATCCTCGAAACCAAACTCAACGGGCTCCTCATTAGCGAACTCGTATCCTGGCTCTACCCAAACAAGACAAACAAGCAACAAGGATACAATCAACCACGTGCAAGCTCAAACAATAAGATGCAATGATGACATGCTATGCGGGATGCGATGGGGGATGCAAAATGCAAGATATGATAGGAAAAGCATGAACCTGGCCTCAACTTGGAAAACCAAGTGTGCCACTGGAAAGATGGGGTGAAATCGCTTGAAAATGATATAAAGAACGCCGGAATCGGAGTTACGGTTTGGAAATGGCAAGCGATTTAAGAATGACACCGGTCTGCGATTTACAGCAAGTAGGCATCTAAATACAATGGAATGAACATGCTACATCACCCAAACATGACAACAAAATACATGGCAGGGAAGCATTCAAGATGCTTAACAAAATACTAGCACTAAGCCACGGCCAATTCATCCATTATGAGGTTCAAACAAGCATGTCAAAAACGCAAATGCAAAACAGATTTCAGACTTAGTGAAATTAACACTTGTCTGAAATTTCAGATCATGAAGCCCTCTTCGGAGCAACAAAACAACATGATACATGACCTGATTATGAAAAATAAGAACATGGCATGGAGCTACTCAACAAACTTAACAAAAGACCCTAAGTGACATGGGGCCGAAAGGGATCACAAAATATACTAATAAGCACACGAACATAGCTAAAACACAATCAGTTTTCAGACTTAGTGAAAACTGAGACATGCTGAAATATAACTCACGAAGGCATGTAAACGAGCTCGATGCACTCACTACGGTGCAAGTCATGGCAAGGCAAGCATACATCCATTAAGAAGGCACAAAATGCTAGCTAGACATGGCAAGAACAATGGCATAGCATGCACGGATCAACTACAATAACATCGGCAAAATCGCAAACGAGTTGATGATATGCCCAGATTCACAGCGAAGCAAAAGTAGAGCTCGATTGACTCAAGCTAGGGTGCTCCATAATTGCAAGTAAAGACATGGATGGATAGAGCATAACAAGATTAACCAAACTCCTTTACTGATCATCCTCAAAAGAGGCACGGATCACTAGGAAACAACCTGAACATATGGCATCATGAACTAAACAATCCCAGACTTAGTGAAAACTATTAAGTCCCTGACAACAGATTTAATGGGTGCCTCACTTTGCAAGCTTGCACAAGTCACCGCACACATCCTAAAAATGCATGGGTTGCACCTCTGGAAAGATAACAAAATCCTTAACAAAACATATGAAGGACTCCTAGGCATAGCATGCACACAATAATCATGGCAAAAATGACAAAAGTCTAAGATGAACTAGCAGATCTGACAATTAACGCAAGTAGCCCTCTTCTAACAGCATTTCGGGCATCACGATGAGCTCAAATGAAAATGATGCAATGGAATGAAATGATGTACTCTCTGAGGTGAACATTTTGATATGCTACATGCCCAAATCGGAGCTACGGACGCAAAGTTATGGAGCCGCGAACATAGAAACTTGGATCAGGAATCTCCGGGACTTAGCAAAAAAAATCAACCTCCCCTAGGGTTTTTTTTCCAGATCTGAGATCCGGATCGGCATGGATTTTGGAGCACGCCGGAGTCACTGTTCCTGTTCGCCGGAATCAACGGGGGAGGAGGCCGGAGGAGTCGCCGGGGTAGCCGGATCCGGCGACGCTCGCCGGGGCTTGGCCGGATGGGGTGGCGCGATGGAGGCGGCGGCTCCCGCGGCGCGGGCGCGCGATGGCGAGGCGCGATGGAGGCAAGGAGCTCCGGCGGCTCGGGCGGCCGGAGATGGCCGGCGAAGGCGGTGCGGCGGTCGGAGGCGACCGGCCCCGAGAAAGAGGCGGCGGGGCGCTCGGGGGCAGGCGACGGACGGAGTGGGCCTCGGGGGCCCGGTTTGGGCCTCCCGGGCCGCGGCGGCGGCGAGGTGGCGAGAGCCACGTGGCGGCAGCGGACTGGCTGAGGCGGCGGCGGCGATTTCGTCCGCTAGGAGGCGGACATATCCGGCGGCGGCGCGAGTGTTTTTTTAGGGTTAGGGGGGAGAGGATCCGAGATTTAGAATGGGGGGTGTATATATAGGCATAGGGGGAGCTAGGGGGCTCCAAATGAGGTGCGGTTTTCGTCCATGCGATCGTGATCGAATGCTCTAGGACATGGAGCAGAGTTTGGTGGTTTTGGGCCAAATTGGAGGGGTGTTGGGCTGCAACACACACGAGGCCTTTTCGGTCCCTCGGTTAACCGTTGGAGTACCAAACGAAGTCCAAATGGTACGAAACTTGACAGGCGGTCTACCGGTAGTAAACCAAGGCCGCTTGGCAAGTCTCGGTCCAATCCGGGAATGTTTAATCCGCACACACGAAAGAAAGCTAGAAATGACCACCGAAGGAGAACGAAGCGCCGGAATGCAAAACGGACAACGGGGAAAATGCTCGAATGCATGAGATGAACACGTATGCAAATGCAATGCACATGATGACATGATATGAGATGGATGACAAAGACAACAACACACGGAGACAAAGACCCGAACCCGAGAAAATAAGATAACTTAACGCCGGAAACGGCAAGAGTTGGAGTACAAATTGGGAAAGTTACATCCGGGGTGTTACATTCTTGAAGCAGAAATCTTCCTTCCTCTTTGGATATACAATGCTGGAGGGCTGCCGTGGTGCTTAACTTATAAAGCTCACCCTCATGAACCTTATAGGCTTTAGATTGCCTTAAAATCCGACGTGCATCGGTTTGGTCGTTGATACGTCCCAAACGTATCTAATTTTCCAAACACTTTTGCTCTTGTTTTGGACTCTAATTTGCATGATTTGAATGGAACTTACCCGGACTAATGCTGTTTTTAGCAGAATTGCCATGGTGTTGTTTCTGTACAGAAATAAAAGTTCTTGGGTTGAGCAGAAAATTTACAGACAATTATTTTAGAATATATAAAAATACTAGTGAAGAGAAATACTAGAGGAGGGCCACCAGGGCGCCACAAACCTAGGGGCGCGGCCACCCCACAGGGCGCACCTGGCAGGCTTGTGGGCCCCTGGCAACTCCCGCAACCCTATCTCTAACTTCATAAGTACCTATTCGTCCAAAAAATTCAGAGAGAATAAATCATCTGTTTTACGATACGGAGCCACCGCCACATCCTATTCTTCATCGGGAGGCCAGATTTGGAGTCCGTTCAGGGCTCCGGAGAGGGGGATTCATCGTTGTCATCATCACCAACCCTTCTTCATCACCAATTCCATGATGCTCATCACCAGGAGTGAGTAATTCCTTCGTAGGCTTGTTGGACATCGATGGGTTGGATGAGATTTATCATGTAATCGAGTTAGTTTTATTAGGGCTTGATCCCTAGTATCCACTATGTTCTGAGATTGATGTTGCTACGACTTTGCACTACTAGAAAAAAGGTTGTTAGTGGCGCACCAGTTTTTGCTATTAATGGCACACTATAGGTGCGCCACTATTAACATGCCACTAGTAACAAATAGTAATGGCGCACCTCTGGTGCACCATTAGTATCCCAGATAATAGTGGCGCACCACATAGTGTGCCATTACTATGTCCAACAGTGTGTCATTACTATGCCTCCTAGGGGGGCATATTTACCTTCACGTATGCCCCCAAGTGCGCCATTACTATGCCCCATAATGCGCCACTGGTATTTAGCCTTGGTGCGCCACTAATGCTCAATATGGTGCGCCACTACTGGGGGCCATATTTGCCTTCACCTATGCCCCAAGTGCGCCATTACTATGCCCGATAATGCGCCACTGGTATTTATCTTGGTGCGCCACTAATTCTCAATATGGTGCACCGCTACTATGAATAGTAGCAATTATTATTTTTTGCTTTTCTGGTATTTGCACAGGTTACAAAATACGTTACAACACAGAATATAAACATCACACAATAGAATTCATCATATTAGTCTCCAAATTTGAAATAGTGAACAAAGTTCAAACATTAGCCAAGTTTAGCCCATGAGACATTACCAAAGTTCATCATATTAGCCGAGTTTGTCGTCACATTACAAAGTCGATATCGATCATATAAACTACCATCACATAGAAGAGAGTTGCAGTCATGATGAGCATCATCGTGATGAAACTGGTCTTCATCCGGTTCCTCCTCCGCTCCCTCCTCTCTCCCGCTAGATAGCGCTCGTATCTAGCTTCCACCTCCGCCCTAGTGGTGTACCCTTTGTAACTGTTACCGCTGAAACGGTGAACCTGTCTCCGACACTCCTCCCAGTCGTCGTAGACTCCGGAAACCTTACCCTTGTACACGACATACGACGACATATCTATGCACTGGATAAACAAAACGTTAGTAGCAATTAACAGATAATATATAAGTAATATATAAGTATGCAACAAAAGGATCGGAAGAGAAAACGAACACATTAATAGCACGATTCATGGTCCGACTAACAAATAGCACCGATTACATATAAGTTGAACGACTGTCCAAACTAAAGAGACATACAAGTTCATTAAAGTTTAATTACGACATGAGCTAATTGATATTTCAGAACTACGTAGCATCAATACTTTCGACTCGACTCAGGGACCAGAGCGTGGATGAAGCCGCCGTCTTTCCTGATGGTCATGAATGTGCGGTCATTGTCAGCCTGCATTTGTAGCGTTGTTTCTATTTCACTGTTGGACGGTTGATATTTGAGGTAGAACTGCCCTGAGGTACGAAGGACATCTTGATAGATGATTTCCGCTAACTCCGACTGGATCCTAAAGAATTATTGTCTAATGTCCTCGTCCTGGATTGCCGACAAGCGTGTGACCCATTCTTTGAGATTATTTGGTAGCATAAGGTGATTATGGTCCCGTACGATCGCCCGCATGTGATGGAGGGCGTAGTAGGCATCCTTCTGACTGCCAGGCGGCTGCTTGACGCAGGGGAACGTCGTTACGTGGGTGAACACATGCTTGCGGTACCTACAAATTGGCCTCCTGAAGGTGCCTCTAGATTTGGCGTAGCCAGGGAGAGCATCATCAAGAACTTTCTTCATATTTGTGTAGTCTTTCTTCGATTGATAGTCGTGGCCATGGAATATTTCGGGCTTAAGAGGATGAGTGTGCAATGTGTGTCACTGCACAAAACACGGAATGTTAGAAAAAAATAAGAACGATCGAAATCTAAGAAATCATAAGTTATGGGGTGGTGAGGGGATGACTTACTCGGAAAAGTAAGGCACGAGGAAGTTATCCTTATCTGGGTTCGCCAGAATGATGCCTTCGAGGTATGAACTCACCACTTGCCGGTCCGCAGCGCTGCCCAAGATCTTGGCAGGCATGTAGAAGGGGTCGACTATCATGATGTCCGGGGTCTTGTCTCTAATGATCCGCATCTCCATATTGAGCGAAAATAGCCGAATGAAGGTGTAGTGCAGCGGATGAAGGTTAAACATAGCGAAGATGTCATCAAACCGTAGGACGATCATACACCCGATGGTGCTATCGACAAAGCCCTTGCCCTTTGTCACCTTGGCCACAAAAACTGGGTATGCCACATCATTCTCGGAGAGACGCCGCTTCTCCATAGAAACAACACTGTCATGCAGACTCTGCATAGCACCGGTTGCAACATTGAGCAGATTAGTCGGTAGCATTGGCCTACCCACCACATGCACCCTCCTCGAGATATCCTTAGGCATTGGTGGCCCGTCCTGAGCACGGATCGTACTCGGTGCCGGTTGGCTCGCACCCTTGTTATTTTTTCTTTTCTGTCCCTTCTGCTTCTTCTGCTGTAATGGGATCGAGTTCTGCTCAGAGACCACCTTCTTGAGTGTGTTGGGGCTGATAATATTTCGCACCTCGGCTATTCGAGTCTCGGTGAAGCCGGCAACTGGAGGCATCTCCTGAGAACTGAACGCCAGACGACGCCTGTTGCAATTGGGTTTCTCCGCGGTACTAGCTAGATCACGATCATCTTTTATAGGGTTAGGTTCTTGAGAAGGAGGCCCCAAGAATTCGTCACCGTACCCATGTTCGTTCATGTACTTATAGACGTTGGAAAATGTACCATCGTCGTCGTCCGGATCATGTGCCATATGCATGTCCGGATCAGCTGACGGCGGTAGCGTTGCGGCGGTCTTGCCATGGCTTGGCGTCGACAGGACTGGTGGTGTTGTCTGTGGGGTGGTGTCCCCCGCCCCAAACAAATCTGGCTCTTCGGCCAAAGCATGGACCAGCCTAAGTAGGCGCTGAGGGTCATCACATCATCTTCATCGGCCCCAGGGGGTCGATACGGAGGTAACAAGTCGTCGCAGCCCCGCAGCACCCGAACTAGTTGAACCCTATACACGGTGGGTGGCATCGGATTACCGTGGAACACGGCGTTGCCCGGTTCAACGATTTTGGCCTTGGCGACATCGATCAACTCGCCGTCCACGAAGTGCAGGAGAGTGCATGGAACGTTGGCGGCGCCCTGCGAAAACATGTAGGGCGTCAGGGATGCCCAGTCAAAGGCAAGGAGATGAAGTCATCGGCCAAGGCTTAGTTACCATGATAGCATCAAGCTTGGCTAAGTCGAGGCACTGCCAACAGCGGGCGTGCAAGTGACGGAGGGGCCGCTTGCTGCCGAGGTGCCGGCCGGCGTATTCTTCCCACACCCGGGTGCATTAAGCTCCAATACCGGCGCCGACGCCGGAGACACCAATGCCGCCTCCGCCGGAGACACCAATGCTGGCGCATTATGCGAGTTGCTTCCCGTGAAGCTGGGAATCGGGGGGTGGCCCCTTTGGCCGCCCGCAATCCACCACTGCAGCCCCTCAAGCAAGCAAGGCATAATGGCGGTGATCGTCGCTCCCACTTGGTCTCGCACTTGCTCTTCGACTATCTCTGGAATCCGCGCCACTTGTTCCTTGAGTTCTTTAACCTCGTGCTCCTGGCTTTCCGAGCTGGTCTTTCTTTCCTTTCTCCTAGCCTTATAGTATTCCGACCATTTCGGGGACAAGCCTTTGCCGGCCACACGAACAGCTGACGATGGCTTACTAAACTTATCCTTGTGTTTCATTATGTTCAACGCCCTATTTAAACTGGTGTCCCAAGGGGCAGACGGGGAGCTCTGAGATGACCCCGCGCTACTGCTTTCAGTTTCCTGCAAAAGGAACGTGAACCATTTACAAAATTGGCTTCATTAATTAGAATGCAACCATATGGAGCTAATTATGCGGGGGTGTATTCCTTACCATAACAAGCTCAAGCACCTTCACATTTGGATCCGTGGTAAGCTCCTTTGTTACCGGGTCCACCTTGTACCGGGCCCTGACATAGTTCCTGGTCTGCTTTTCATGGTATTTATCAAAGAGTGGAGGTAGGCCTTGCTCGGCACGCTCCGCGTCCTCCTTGTCCCTTTTAGGTTCCGCCACTCTGTAACCGCCAGGACCGAGTTTGTGGACCCCCTAAGTTCAAGTCCAGCATATCTTCCCCCCACTGACTTGATTCCGCGTATGCGTTGCTCTCGCACTTGATCTTGAACTCTAGGTAGTCAGCTTAGCTGATCGAAAGATTTGTCTCCTTGATCTTCTCATAACTATCACCACTTAGAATCATTCTCTTCACTGCGGCTCTCCAAGTAGCCAGGGTCGTGCTCATCTTCGTGAGGGCGGCATTGTTCACTTTATTCCCTGAGAGGCGTGTGTTTGCGAAGTCACCGGGGAACTTGTATCATTCGTGCAGCTTCATGAAGAGGAGGTTGCGCAAATTCCCTTGGTCATGATGCCTTAGGTTCTCGGTGTTGATCGAGACGGTGCTCCAGAGAATGCACCTGAGTTATCCCGCGTACTGACTGACTAATTCTTTGGGCGCCGTTGGATGCCCACTGGAGGACACTTCAGTAAATTCCTCCTTGACGGTGCCGATCACGTTCACGCGTCGGTCCTTCCGTTGCCTCTTCGGTTGGCTGCCATCTGTGCGTTCGCTGCCATCATCAGTGGTGGCATCCCCGGCGGCACCATCACTGGTGTCATCCCCGATGCCACTAGGGGTTGTGTAGTCGGGATCGGTGTATTCCGCGGCGTTGTCATAGAGGTGAGGTTCTTCCTCCATCTCCTGGGACAGCTCCCATAATTGCTTGCCCGAACCGCCGGCCTCATCGTTGTCGGCCATGTTCGCTCTAAATAGGAAAAAAGGCTACTAGAGTTATTGGATGAGATCAGGGTAGTATCTATTGTTCTCAGATTTAGAGGAATATTTCTGTTTCGGTTGAGAATCGGGCACCTTCTAGGTCAATAAAATTGGGCATGACCTTTGCTAATTTTCTTGACCTAGGAGTGCCCCATTCTCGACCGAAACAGAAATTAATCAACATTTCAGGTGAAAGGGGTAACTATTTGTCCCTGCATAAAATATTGAACTGAAGGAGCCTCAGTTCAATTGTAGCTGGCACGTAGCTACCACCTATGCCATACAATCCCCCAAAGGGAAGACAGGAGAATATTCAGCAGGAAATAACAACAGCATTTTTTGTACTTCATATCTCATGAAAGCAAATAGTGGTAAGAAGATCAATTATGTACTGTTACAGCAAAGATGCAGGTAATAGATTGAATTCTCTAAACAAAACTGATATTTTTGCAAGTAAATAGCTTTCACCCTAACAAACGAACGGAACCAGTGACAAGGACACCACATGATGGGCCATTCTGGTGTCGCAATTGCCAAAAAGGGATGATCTCATGGCACTACTTCTTATGCAAATGGTACTAGTAGTCCTACTACATCTTCCACTATGTGGCCAAATGTACAGATTCGAAATATTGATGTTGCTGTAGAGATTCAGAATATCAATGTTGCTGCAAAAATCGGCATTCACTATGAACATGCACATCAAATAGAAAAAACTTAAAACATGGACATTAAGATCCTAAAACCGGTCTGGATGCGCTTAATCATATGGCTTCTAGAGAGATCTATTTATGATGAACTAATGGTTCAGTAAGCATTACACAGATCACACTAAGTAGTGTTCACACAACCAAATCTGCAACTACTTGAAATACAAAATGAACAAAAAAATCAGAAACTGAAAAAATATCAAGCAAGTAATCCAATCAAATCATCACACAAGCATTATTCAATCATGCCATTAGTAATTGCAGAAGGAAGGTAAATCACCTCTTGAATTCAGTAGGCGGGGCAGAGGAAAGTAGCAGGAATGGAGGTCGACCGTGGAGGTGGATCCTTGACGAGCTGCTGCTCCTTGGTGAGGTGGACGTGCTGCTGCTCCTCGGTGAGGTGGACGCGCTGCTGCTCCTCGGCGAGGTGGACGCGCTACTACTTCTCCTTGTCGGTGGGTGAGGGAGTCCTGGATAAGGGGGTGTTCGGATAGCCGGACTATACCTTCAGCCGGACTCCTGGACTATGAAGATACAAGATTGAAGGCTCTGTCCCGTGTCCGGAAGGGACTTTCCTTGGCGTGGAAGGCAAGCTTGGCGATACGGATATGTGGATCTCCTACCATTGTAACCGACTTTGTGTAACCCTAACCCTCTCTGGTGTCTATATAAACCGGAGGGTTTTAGTCCGTAGGACAACATAAACAACAAAAATCATACCATAGGCTAGCTTCTAGGGTTTAGCCTCTCCGATCTCGTGGTAGATCTACTCTTGTACTACCCATATCATCAATATTAATCAAGCAGGACGTAGGGTTTTACCTCCATCGAGAGGGCCCGAACCTGGGTAAAACTTCGTGTCCCTTGCCTCCTGTTACCATCCGGCCTAGACGCACAGTTCGGGACCCCCTACCCG
The DNA here is from genome assembly GCF_002162155.2 of Triticum dicoccoides. NCBI lineage: Eukaryota > Viridiplantae > Streptophyta > Magnoliopsida > Poales > Poaceae > Triticum > Triticum dicoccoides. Next base: position 73,987,157 of record NC_041388.1, read on the forward strand.
AGATCCGCCGGTTTTGACACCGACAGCGGGTGTCGATGGTGTTGCTGCTCCTCGCGCAGCGGACGAAGCTGCAGCTCCTAGAAGGGTGGTGCGCAGCGGGCTAGAGGGATGTGGCATGACGGAGGGCCAGCGAACGGGCGGCGACACAGTGGGTCGGGGCGGCGGCGTAGGTATGGGTAGCGGTGCAGTGGGTCTGGGCGGCGGGGCACGTAGGGGCGGCGGTGCAGTGGGTCGGGGTGGCGGCGTAGGTAGGGGCAGCAGCGCTGGTCGGGGGCAGCAAGTCGAGGGTTGAGAGAGGTGTGAGATTGGGGGTTGGGGATATGGGATATGGGATCGAAGTTTTTTTTTACCTTTTCCTTTTTTTCTACTCGTATGGCGCGTGAGAAGGACGAGAGGCAAAGGTCTTGGATATTTTAGTGGGGGGAGGGTTTGCAATGGCGCACCTTTTAGGGGTGCGCCATAAAAGTTGGTATATCAATGGCACACCTTTTAGGGGTGCGCCATAAACACCGTGATAGCAATGGCGCACCTTCTCCTGGTGCGCCATTACTAAATTTTTTTGGGGATTTTTATTTGCAAGTAATAATTTTAGATTTGAGATAAAATAAAAGGAAAATGCAAATGGAGTGATAAAACCATTATGCAAAGATTTAGAATTAGATGACATGGTTGAAATCAAGTGTTACATGTAATAATTTAGCTGCATGTAATAATTGAGCTTGCCACTGATACACACGCGGCTGACACGTCATGATTCAATCTTAGCTATCTTTTCACAATCTTCTTCCCTTTTTTCTCGCGGTTGAAAAATTTAGCCCCGGAACCCCTTGAATTGATCTTCTCTTCAATGGACGTCTTTAGGTAGGGTGGTCCTGCTTCTTCTTGTGGTGTATGGTACTTCATCGTCGTCGTCATCTTCCATCTTTGAGTCGCCATACTTGTCGAAGTCTTGCTCATTGGCGACTCCATCCATTCCGATGATGTTGCTTTTGCCTCTCCTCACGACAACACGACTAGGCTTTGACGGGTCGGTAATGAAGAAGCATTGGTCCACTTTGGAAGCCAATACCCATGGCTCATTTTTCGCGGTGACGTTTGCACCCGCGGTCTTGGATTTGGCTTCGGGTATAACCATGGTGGTGAAGCCGGTCTTCTTTTAGGATGCTCTTGGCCCATCTAACACGGAACATCGGGACCTTCTCTCAAGCGTAGCTCAGCTCCCAGATCTCCTCGATCCTTCCGTAGTATCTATCCTTGTCGTTACCGGTGTAGGATACCATCGTTACCCCGGAGTTCTGATAATCGCTCTTCATGTCCTTTTCCTTGGTGTAGAATGTGTAGCCGTTGATATCGTACGCCTCATAGGTCATCAGGTTGTGCTCGGCGCCCTGTGACAAGGCGAATATGAGTTTTTCTTCCATGGAAGAATCCTCATGTAAAGGGTACGACAGAAGCTTGTCCTTGAACCAACGCGTGAAACATGAGTTGTGCTCTTTGATTATATCTCCGTCCGTCCTCTGTTGGCCTCGGTCATTGTACGTCTTCTCAATAAAGGTTTTGTGCTCTACCACCCAAGGATCGACCACGTCTATGTGTTGTAGCGCGAGTAGGTTTGCTCTTTCAAAGTCGACGAGTCGACCCTCAAAGTCGACATGCATTTCGTGGCGACCCTCGCGGTGACCCCATCCAGCAAGCCTACCAAGGTGCCTGTTGACGGGCAGACCAACGGGATTCTCGATGCCTAGATAATTCGTGCAGTAGGAGATGCACTCTTCGGTGAGAAAGCCCTTGGCTATGCTTCCATCTGGACGTGCCCTGTTGCGAACGTATCCTTTGATGACACCATTCATCCTTTCGAACGGCATCATGCTGTGCAGGAACATCGGCCCGAGTTGGATGATATCCTCCATGATATGGACTAGCAGATGCACCATAACATCAAAGAATGCGGGCGGGAAGTACAACTGGAAGTATCTGCGTCATCAGCACGTGATAGTCGTGAGACTTCATCCCGCTGAACTTCTTCTTCGCTGAGTTTAGGTATCTGCTTATCTTCCCCGCGTAACCGTAAGGAAGTTTTACTCCTACGAGGCAAGTGAAAAACTACTCAATCTCCTTCTGACTTAGAGTGAAGCACGCGGGAGGGCAGTCATATTCGATCTTCTTGGCCTTTTTGCCTTTGCGACAACTTTCCGTGTCCTTCGCCTCATCATCATCATCATTAGGGAGTTTTGTGTGAAGCTCCTCCCTGATGCCCATTGATTGCAAGTCTCCCCTTGCTTTCGGCCCATCTTTGGTCCTCTTTGGCATGTTGAGCAGGGTACCAAGCAGACTCTCGCACACATTCTTCATGATATGCATGACATCAAGGCTGTGAGGCACACGGAGGATCTTCCAGTACGGCAAGTCCCAGAAAACAGACCTCATTTTCCATACCTTCAGCAGCGGCTCTGGCGCCTTTTGCTTCTTTCCCGGTGGTGGGCACTCTTTCCAATTTTTCAACAGCTCGTCTATTCCCTCGCCGCTCCTCGTACGCGGGCGCCTTCGGGGTTCGGTTTCACCATCGAACAGATCCTTGCGTTTTCTCCATGCATCATCATCACGAAGCCACCTTCGATGTCCCATGAACACGGTTTTTGAAGACCCGGGATCTCTATCTAGCTGGCGATACGTTGTGTCATCCATGCACCTGACGCATGCAGAAAATCCGTGGACCACCTGCCCCGCGACATATCCGTAACCAAGATAGTCGTGCACCGTCGTGAGCAGTGCGGCTCTCATAGGGAAATATTCTTTCGTTGCAGTGTCCCATGTATTGGCTGGTGTTTTCCACAGCGTGTCTAGCTCCTCTTTCAGCAGCCCCAGATACAGATTGATGTCGTTCCCTGGTTGTTTCGGCCCTTCAATTAGCATACTCATGTGAATGTACTTCCTCTTCATGCACATCCAGGGGGAAGGTTGTACATCCACACAAACACAGGCCAGGTGCTATGTGTGCTTCTCTGGCTGCCAAACGGATTGACTCCATCGGTGCTCGTGCCCAGCACGATGTTCCTCGGAACGTCCCCAAATTCTGGGTGTTCGAAGTTCAACACTTGCCACTGGCTTGCATCCTTAGGGTGACTCATCATCTTGTCTTTTTTATTTATCTCCGGATCATTTCCTTCATCTTCTCGCTTCTTCTCCTCCCTATCTGCGTTCCAACGCAGGAGCTTTGATAGCTTAGGGTCCGTGAAATACCGCTGCAGACGAGGAGTGATCGGAAAGTACCACACCACTTTTCGAGGAGCTTTCTTCCTCTTCTTGTATCGAGTGACGCCGCACACCGGACATATGGTAGACTCCGCGTGCTCATCACGATAAATGATGCAATCGTTCATGCACACATGGTATTTCACGTGCGGTAAATCCAGAGGACACACGATTTTCTTCGCCTCCTCGAAACTGGTCGGGCACTTGTTCCCCTTGGGAAGACGTTCGTGCCAGAATGACATGTTCTCGTCGAAGCATGCATCGGTCATTTTGTGTTTTACCTTCATCTCCAGAACCATGAGCATTACTTTCAGGAGGGTATCCTCAGGCCTACATCCTTCATACAACGGAGTAGCCATGTCTATCTCCACTTGATCCAGCTTGGCTTTCTCTCGGGCGGCAGCTCTTGCGTTACCCGTCTGCTTGAGAAGCAGCTCTTGAATATGAGGGTCCTGCACCCAGCCCATCGATGGTCCATCATCGTCTGCTCCGGCATCTTCATCTTCATGATCATTCCCTTCATCTTGATCTTCCTCATAATCATGTCCGGCATCTTCTACATGATGACTGTGTCTTGCATCTACTTTGTGATCATGTCCTGGAGATTCTTCGTCTTCTCACCCGCCCTCGCCGCTATTGTCTTGCTGCCCTTCCTTATTTCTTTCCCGGTCCCCATGGACGACTTCATAATCATCTTCATCACCTTGCCATCGATAACCATCCATGAAACCATGCAAGAGCAGGTGGTCCCGCACCTGTCTAGAATCCGGGTCCATAAGGCTCTTCAGCTTGCATCTTCGACACGGGCATCTTATCTCCGGCTCGTTCTTTTGAAGCATCTCGGCCTTCGCGGAGCTCAAAAACCTATTCATGATGCCTTCGGTCATCGTGCGGACCATGGTCGCCTGCGGGGTAGAGCAAAACGATATTTTAGAACCAAAAAAATTTGGCATGACTTTGCCTAAAAATAGGACCAAAAAGAATGCATAGTGCCAAATTCTCGCCGAAACGAAAATGAATCAACATTCCGGCAAAATATTGGCAACTATCGCATTTCAAATAACGGTACCTGCAAACACAAACATATGCAACACCACAAACATACGTAGATCTAGGCCATAAAAAGTGTGTACGTTGTTGGAGGGAGAAAAAAGTAGATCTAGAACATAAAGAAAGCTTTCCCCTTACTTACCTATCAAAAAAAGGAAATTTAACCACTTAATTTGGGTGAATCTATGGTGAAAATGAGGTGAGGAGGAGGAGGCAGCCGAGACCAAGCTTGGTAGAGGTGGAGAAAATGAAGTGGGGAAAGTGAGTGTGGTAGGTGGCTGTCAAAAATATCTAGCTGCTCTCAGGTTACCAATGGCGCACCTCCTAGGAATGCACCATTGGTAACCAAGGTTACGAATGGTGCACCTGGTGTGTGGTGCACCATTACTAGTTTTGAAAAAAATTGAATTTTTTTTGTTAGTAGTGGCGCACCATGGCTGTGGTGCGCCATTACTAGTTAAAACTAGTAATGGTGCACTTTCCCCTGGTGCGCAACTGCTAAGTCTGGGAAGGGTGTGGGGCCAGGACAAAACTAGTAATGGTGCATCACACACCAGGTGCGCCATTAGTAATATGGCCACTAATGGCGCACCTATATCTGGTGCGCCATTGCTATATAGCAGCGGAGCACCACATACATGGTGCGCCATTAGTGTCCATATTAGCTACAGCCGTTCTTCTAGTAGTGTTGCTATGCTTAATGCTTGTCACTAGGGCCCGAGTGCCATGATTTCAGATCTTCCTTTATGTTTTCATGAATATGATTGTGTTCTTGATCCTATCTTGCAAGTTATACTCACATATTACGAGTTATGACCCGCATACCCCAAGGTGACAATAATTGGGATTCTATCCGGTGATTACCGTAGTTTGAGGAGTTCATGTATTTACTATGTGTTAATGCTTTGTTCTAGTTCTCTATTAAAAAGAAGCCTTAATATCCCTTAGTTTCCTTATGGACCCCGCTGCCACGGGAGGGTAGGATAAAAGATGTCATGCAAGTTCTTATCGCAAGCACGTATGACTATATATGGAATACATACCTACATTACATTGATGAATTCGAGCAAGTTCTATGTCGCTCTAGGTTATGACTGTTACATGATGAATGTCATCCAACACAATTATCCATCACTGATCCAATGCCTACGACTTCTGCATATTGATCTTTGCTAAGTTACTTTCGCTGCTGCTGCTGTTACAATTACTATAAAACGGATATTGATATTGCTACCACTGCTATCAAACTATCCTACTATCATGCTACTGATCACTCTACTGCAGATATTTAGTTCTCTAGGTCTGGTTGAATTGACAACTCAACTGCTAATACTTGCAAATATTCTTTGGCTCCCCTTGTTTCGGATCAATAATTTTGGGTTGAATACACTACCCTTGAAAATTGTTGCGATCCCCTATACTTGTGGGTTATCAAGACCTTTTTCCGGTGCCGTTGCCGAGGAGCATAGCTCTGTTTCTTGAGTCACTCACGATTTATATCTGTTGATCACTATGAAGAATCTAAAGGATGATAGAACCAAGATCGTTCCCTCTAAGACGAGGGGAGGTAAGGAACTGCCATCTAGCTCTGCACTTGATTCACCTTCTGTTTTGAGTAAGCTGGTGACACCACCACCTGCTATTAATTCTAATATCAAGCAAGTAAGTGATGATGCTACTTCTGCTATGAATGATGCTATTGATGATGCTAGTACTCTGCTTGATGATATTGTGCCACTAGGTGAATTTCTCGATGAACAACTTGCTAAAGCTAAAGAAATTGAAATGCTGAAATTGATGAAATTACTGAAATTGATTAAATTATTGAAACTGGAAATTATGATTCACCTATTAGGCCCAGCTATCCTAGAATTGAAATGCTTAAGATACCTGATGGTTTTGTTGTGGATGAGGAGATAACTAGGGAACTTCTTGCTTGTGATGATAGAGATGATGTTAATAAACTATTATGTAAGCTGAAAGAAAAATCTCTGAATGCAAGAATGAAATATGATCCTAAGTTTGCTACTTCACCTATGTTTGTTACTGATAAGGATTACGATGCTCTGTCGATCCTGAATTAATTACTTTGGTTGAATCTGATCCTTTCCATGGTTATGAGTCTGAAATTATGGTGACACATCTTACTAAATTGAATGATATAGCCACACTATTTTCTCATGAGGAAAAAAATTGCTACTACTATATCCTTAAGTTGTTTCATTTCTTGCTAAAGGGTGATGCTAAGATATGGTTTAATACACTTTCCCCTCATTGTGTGCGTAGTCCCCAGCATATGATATATTACTTCTCTAAAAAAATATGTTTCTGCTCATAAGAAACAAGCCGCCTTATAGGAAATATTTAACTTTGTTCAAATTGAAGAAGCGAGTCTCCCTCATGCTTGGGAGAGGCTTCTCCAACTACTTAATGCTTTGCCTGATCATACTCTTAAGAAAAATTAAATGCTTGATATCTTCTATAATGGACTGACCGATGCTTCTAGGGACTACCTAGATAGTTGTGTTGGTTGTGTTTTCAGGGAACAAACTGTTGGACAAGCTGAAGAGCTATTGAATAAAATATTGAGGAATGATAATGATTGGACACTTCCTGAACCACCCCCTAAACCAACTCCAAAGAAGAGAGGTATTCTATTTCTCAATCCTAAAGATATGCAAGAGGCAAAGAAATCCATGAAAGAAAAGGGTATTAAAGTTGAAGATGTTAAGAATTTACCACCTATTGAAGAAATACATGGACTTGATTCCCCTACACAAGTAGTAATGGTAAATTCTCTTATAATATTTTATGAAGGTGATATTCCTTATAATGAATCTGCTAGTCAATGCCTAGATGAATTTGACAATTACATTGTTAAGCAAGAACACTTTAATATGTATGTTATGAATCAACTGAGATGTAATGCCTTCATGATTGATTGCTTCAGTGACTTAATGTTCATAATTGCTAATGATGTTAAAGGTCTTGGTAAACATGCAACCATGGTCCAAACCCAGTTAGAACAAGTTGTTACATCTCAAAATGATTTGCTTAATGAGATGAATAATATTACGAATGATCATGTTGCTAGAGTAATGACTAGAGCAGGTAGAATGACTCAGGAGCCACTTTATCCTGAAGGGTCACCGTAAAAGAATTGAACAAGATTCTCAGAGAATTAATAATGATGCACCCAATCCATCTAAGAAGAAAAATAAAAATAAAAATAAAAATGATAAGGCTTTGCATGCTTCTAGTGAACCTGAGGTATAAAAACCTTATGAGAATAGTAATGATGTTTCTATTTCTGATGCTAAGACACAATCTGGTAATGAACATTCACCTAGTGATAATGATAATGATAATAATGATGTTCATGTAGATGCTCAACTAGACAATGATAAAGAACCTGATAATGATGTTGAAATAGAACTTGTTGTTGATCTTGATAACCCACCTCCTAAAAATAAATGTTATGATAAAAGAGATTTCATAGCTAGAAAACTTGGTAAAGAAAGAGAACCATGGGTTCAGAAACCCATGCCTTTCCCAACTAAACCATCTAAGAACTAGCATGAGGAAGAATTTGAACGCTTTGTTGAAATGCTTAGGCCAGTCTATTTGCGTACTCGTTTGACTAATATTTTAAAGATGGCCCCATAAGCTAAGTATATGAAAGATATTGTCACTAATAAAAGAAGGATACCTGAATCCGAAATCTCCACCATGCTTGCAAATTATTCTTTTAAGAATGGAGTACCTAAGAAACAGGAGATACAATAAAACCTACTACACCATGCCCATTAAACGAAATTATGTCAAAACTGCTTTGTGTGATTTGGGAGCCAGTGTTAGTGTTATGCCTTTCTCTTTATATAGAATACTTGGTTTGAATAAACTCACACCAATTGAAATATCATTGCAAATGGCTGACAAATCAACTGCCATACCTATCTGTATTTGTGAGGATGTGCCTGTTGTAGTTATAATGTTACCATCTTAATAGACTGTGTTACACTTGATATGCCTGAGGACGATTATCCTTGTTAGACCCTTTTTGAACATTGCAGAGGCTGTTATTGATTGCAAAAAATCAAGACCACTTTTCATATTAATGGTAATGAGCATATGGTGCACTTTCCGAAGAAACAATTTCAAGTGAATGGTATAAATATTGTTGGAAAAAGCTTCGACAATTACTATTCGAAGTTTTCAACTCCCTCTTCCTACTGTAAAAAAGAAATATGAAACTCTTATTATAGGGGAGATGCATATCCCCGTTGAGGTAAATTAGTGTTATACGAAGATTCTTCGGTTTCATGTTATTCGGAAATACACTGGTACAACGACGTGCTATACAAACGGTTTTTAACCCCCTTCCACGATGGAATTTGGAACCGTCGCCAAGTGAGTGTGGGCGATAGGGGGTCCTTCCCACACGACCCAGAAACCGTCGGGGATAGGCCCTCCCAGGACACCAAATGAGCTCGTGTGCAATCGGGCGAGGCATCGAAACCCAATCATTTCCATAGGTATGTACATCCCACACGGTGAATCCCAACAAATCATTTCCATAGGTATGTACATCCCACACGGTGAATCCCAGAAAATCATTTCCGTAGGTATGTACATCCCACATGATGAATCTTAGAAAAACATTTCCGTAGGTATGTATTCACACATAGTTCTTTGTGTGGAAATGTTTGTGCAAGGTGGCCTAACACAAACAGTTCCCTGCCGGAAGCCGTGTGTGATTGTTAGTTGATCGAACATGCCTACTTTCTAGAAACCGTGCGGGTTGTTTGAGTTCATCACCCACGGTGCTGTCTGAGTAACCGTCTTGTCAGGACCCCGATCCTAAGTCACACTGACCTAGCATGTAACACAGCATATCACTTTGCGGCCTCACACACGATATTCCCACGGGTGCCACCTTACCTGGCCCGGGACCGTTTACGCCTTTTGCCTCACGTATATGATAGTGTCGCTAGCATCCATATGACAAAGAACCCGGGCCGACATGACTAGTCATGAACCCAAAGTGGTACTAACTTACGGGGACATGCATACATGAATCAACATCGAGCATGTCGGTCAGCAACGTTCGAATCAGGGCTGTAGCACTAGGCTAACAGGACTCCGGTGAACCGGGCTGTAGCAGGCTAGGCAGGACTCCGCATGTCACCGCGTGACATTTCCCCGAAGGGACAGACACAGGAACGAAGTGAATCACATGCTCGCCAGTCAAGTGTTCCGGAGCAGTAGTGTTGGGCTAGTAGGACTCTGGTGAACCGGGCTATAGCGGACTACTATGGCTCATGGAAGCACAAGACTACATTTCCCCATAAGAGAGGCTACCAAGGATAAACAACTCGGTTGTCGAATCCCACACATACCAAGCATTTCAATCATACACACAATATGCTCGATATGTGTAAATACAACATGGCATCACAACAAAACTCTACAACTCAAGCATTTATTCATTAGGCTCTGAGGAGCGAGATATTACAAACATGGGTCTCATGACCCATCATTCAGAGCATCCAAGCAACAAGCACAAGCGGAAGCTTAACTTGTCTGAGTACAGACACCTACAAATGAAAAAGGCTAAGAAGCCACCGAGGGCACAAGATCGTAGCTGAGGTATCAAGCTAAACTTCGAAGTCCACACGGAACTACTAGCAAGACTGAAGTCTATCTGCAAAACATAAAATAAGCAAATGTGAGTACAAATGTACCCAGCAAGACTTACATCAGAACTAGCTACATATGCATCATTATCAACAAGGGGGTGTGGAGTTTAACTGCAGCAAGCCAGCTTTGACTCAGTGGCTATCCTAAACTATGACTACAAGTAACTCTTTTGGGGTGGCGCACACGAGTCCACATATTCACCATATCAATACACCACTATGGATCCGCTCCCGTCTCCCTACGAGAACGCCATCCATAGCACTCACTCTTATCTTGCGCATTTTAGGGTATCCACTTTCACTTGTCTATGAACTGTATAGGCAACCAAGTAGTCCTTTACCGCGAACGCGGCTATTCGAATAGATGACGTTAACCCTGCAGGGGTGTACTTCTTCACACACGCTCTCACCACTTACCGTTGTTTACATGACATGTACTCGGAAACCTTCAAGCGGAAGCCCAACGATGGTGTCAGCCACGGCCTACCTAAACACTCAAGTCTCTAGTCCAGGTTTATCGCTTATCCAGGTTCCATCCGCAGGGAGTCCGGCCGAGGTTTCCACATACGGCCCCGAACAATGTGTATAGGGTTCCGAGACACAAAACGGGTGCCCAGCATACCCGGCCACGGTGTATCTACCGCATCATAGCCCACCCCTAGGGTCAGCGCTACGCACGGCCGCCAACACATGTCCTATAAACACCAGAAACTAGTTGCAACTCCTGGACAGAGGACTAGGGTGGTTAAGAAGCCGAGAGGGTCAATTATGGATCCCAATGCATGGTAGTAGCTGGTTTTTAAATCACACATATAGATCTCGGTGCTTAAGGACGGTTCCAATGAAACAACCCACCATGTACTCCTACATGGCCTCTCATCAATACCTTTACCAAATCATGTTCAACACACATAGCTCACACACAGTAGGACATGTTCACAACTTTCCAATTCATCCTCGATGAATCAGACCTGACACAACTCTAAGCAATAGCAGGCATGACAAACAAGCATGAATGAGTAGGCACATCAGGGCTCAAACAACTCCTACTCATGCTAGTGGGTTTCATATATTTACTATGACAATGACAGGTCATGCAGAGGAAAAGGGGTTCAGCTAACGCGGCATGTAACAGTTGAATCGATGTTGTCCTAATGCGGTAAAAGAGAGCATGAGCGAGAGAGTGGGATTGTATCGGAATGAACAAGGGGGTTTTGCTTGCCTGGCACTTCTGAAGATAATATAGTTCTTTATCAGTGTCATCGATCACGTCGTCGGAAACATCGTCGAATGAGAGGGGACGGTTACCGGCAAACAGAGAAGGACACAATCAATGCAATGCAACAATATGATGCATGAATGTGACATGGCAATATGCTGTTGATTGGCCTAATGCAACTAGCAACAAGTTAAATGGAGTTGGTTTGAACACTAGGTTCATATTCAAACTCCATATGTGCTTTCTTAAATGCCATTTAATTGAATTGTCCTAAACAGTGATGTTAACTTGCTCAAACATGCATGAACATGGCATAAACAGATTCTTCATATTTTTCTGATCATTTTTCATATATTACTTATTTCCATTGGGGTTATAGATTATTTTCTATGATTTTTCGAAGTTTTGGATATTGATCATAGAGAATCCACCCTATGGGTTGACGCGGAGAAATTCCTCCTCTTCTCCCTTGTACAAAGTGGACAAGATCTTCAATAGAGCGGCAGCTGAATCCGGCCCCTTACGGCCGTAGCGGGTGGCGTCGTCCTCCCCGTTGAAGTCCCACATGGGGTGGCTTCTATACTGAAGCGGCTGCACCCCCCGCATGATGCATTCGGCCATAACCCCGATCATCGTCAGCCGGAATGGGCTAACAATCTTATCCGGCCCATCAGGTAAATGATGTCCCTATCACTTTCCCTCTGAGGGCTCCGTGGACGCCAGCTTAGGCGCTTCTTTAAGGGAGCACTGTCGAATTCAGGGAGGCCGATCCGGACAGGATCCGGCAGCGGGACGTCCTCTATATAAAACCATTCCGAGGGCCAGTCTTCGGACGCCTTCTTTGGGGTTCCGGACAGATATCTGGTCCCAGCGATGCGCCAAACTTTGGCTCCGCCCACTTGATCCATTGAGCCCTCCTTAGAGCAGGGCACAAGGAAGAATAACCTTTTCCATAGCCCGAAATGAGCCTCGACACCCAAAAACAGCTCACAGAGAGCTACGAAGCCCGCAATACGCAATACGGAGGCAGGCGTGAGATTGTGTAGCTGGAGGCCGTAGAACTCCAGTAGCCCCCGGAGAAATGGATGGATTGGAAATCTGAGCCCCCTTATTAAATAAGGGACGAGGCATACCCGCTCTCCTTTGGAGGGATTAGCGGCACTCTCCGCTTGCTTTCCGCCATTATAGATGGCAAGACCGGCTCGAACCGGGATCATATAGGCCGGGGGGAGAAATCCCTTGGTCTGGAGCGTCACTAGATCGCTATGCGGGACGGAGCATCTCTCCCAATATCCAGGCTGAGGGCTGGAAGGGCGAAAGGAGGAGTTGCGATGGCTGGCCATGGTGGAATGGACCTTTGTCAGATGCGCTCGGATGAACACTCACGAAGGGGGGAAGATGTGGTTTGGATCTAAATCCTCGTCCCCTTAAATAGGGCAGCTCATTTACGCGGCTAGGGGTGTGAATGTAAAAACACTTAGACTTTTCATATTCGTTTGACACGTGAGAAACGGCCATTATTGGGCGTAGAAGCCAAGGAGCGCAACATCTACAAGAAACCAGACTTTATTCAACAGGTACACGGAATTTGGAGGAGAACCCGCTTTGCAATGCCGAAGACAATCTGCGCGCTGGACTCATTGTCATTGAAGCCTGGTTCGGGGGCTACTAAGGGAGTCCTGGATAAGGGGGTGTTCGGATAGCCGGACTATAGCTTCAGCCGGACTCCTGGACTATGAAGATACAAGATTGAAGACTCCGTCCCGTGTCCGGAAGGGACTTTCCTTGGCGTGGAAGGCAATCTTGGCGATACGGATATGTGGATCTCCTACCATTGTAACCGACTTTGTGTAACCCTAACCCTCTCCGGTGTCTATATAAACCAGAGGGTTTTAGTCCGTAGGACAACATAAACAACAACAATCATACCATAGGCTAGCTTCTAGGGTTTAGCCTCTCCGATCTCGTGGTAGATCTACTCTTGTACTACCCATATCATCAATATTAATCAAGCAGGACATAGGGTTTTACCTCCATCGAGAGGGCCCGAACCTGGGTAAAACTTCGTGTCCCTTGCCTCCTGTTACCATCCAGCCTAGACACACAGTTCGGGACCCCCTACCCGAGATCCGCCGGTTTTGACACCGACAGTGGGTGTCAATGGTGTTGCTGCTCCTCGCGCAGCGGACGAAGCTGCAGCTCCTGGAAGGGTGGTGCACAGCGGGCTAGAGGGATGTGGCGCGACGGAGGGCCAGCGAACGGGCGGCGACACAGTGGGTCGGGGCGGCGGCGCAGGTATGGGTAGCGGCGCAGTGGGTCTGGGCGGCGGGGCACGTAGGGGCGGCGGCGCAGTGGGTCGGGGTGGCGGCGCAGGTAGGGGTGGAATTTGGAGGGCATAGAAGCCAAGGAGCGCAACATCTACAAGAAAGTAGACTTTATTCAACAGGTACATGGAATTTGGAGGAGAACCCGCCTTGCAATGCCGAAGACAATCTGCGCGCCGGACTCATCGTTATTAAAGCCTAGTTCAGGGGCTACTGAGGGAGTCCTGGATAAGGGGGTGTTCGGATAGCCGGACTATACCTTCAGCCAGACTCCTGGACTATGAAGATACAAGATTGAAGACTCCGTCCCGTGTCCGGAAGGGACTTTACTTGGCGTGGAAGGCAAGCTTGGCGATACGGATATGTGGATCTCATACCATTATAACCGACTTTGTGTAACTAAAAATCCAAAAAAAATGTTAGTAATGGCGCACCAGGAGAAGGTGCGCCATTGCTATCACGGTGTTTATGGCGCACCCCTAAAAGGTGCGCCATTGATATACCAATTTTTATGGCGCACCCCTAAAAGGTGCGCCATTGCTAACCCTCCCCCCACTAAAATATCCAAGACCTTCGCCTCTCGTCCTTCTCATGCGCCATACGAGTAGAAAAAAAGGAAAAGATAAAAAAAACTTCGATCCCATATCCCATATCCCCAATCCCCAATCTCACACCTCTCTCAGCCCTCGACTTGCTGCCCCCGACCCGCGCCGCCGCCCCTACCTGCGCCGCCGCCCCGACCCACTGCGCCGCCGCCCAGACCTACTACGCCGCCACCCCTACGTGCCCTGCTGCCCAGACCCACTGCGCCGCTGCCCATACCTGCGCCGCCGCCCCGACCCACTGTTTCGCCGCCCGTTCGCTGGCCCTCCGCTGCGCCACATCCCTCTAGCCCGCTGCGCACCACCCTTCCAGGAGCTGCAGCTCCGTCCACTGTGCGAGGAGCAGCAACACCATCGACACCCACTGTCGGTGTCAAAACCGGCGGATCTCGGGTAGGCGGTCCCGAACTGTGCGTCTAGGCCGAATGGTAATAGGAGGCAGGGGACACAATGTTTTACCCAAGTTCGGGCCCTCTTTATGGAGGTAAAACCCTCGTCCTACTTTATTAATATTGATGATATGGGTAGTACAAGAGTAGATCTACCACGAGATCAGAAAGGCTAAACCCTAGAAGCTAGCCTATGGTATGATTGTATGTTGTAGTTGTTGTGTCCTACGGACTAAAACTCTCCGGTTTATATAGACACTGGAGAGGGTTAGGGTTACACAAGGTCGGTTACAAAGGAGGAGATATCCATATCCGTATTGCCTAGCTTGCCTTCCACGCGAAGTAGAGTCCCATCCGGACACAAGACGAAGTCTTCAATCTTGTATCTTCGTAGTCTAACAGTCCGGCCAAAGGATATAGTCCGGCTGTCTGGAGACACCCTAATCCAGGACTCCCTCAGTAGCCCCTGAACCAGGCTTCAATGACGATGAGTCCGGTGCACAGTATTGTCTTCGGCATTGCAAGGCGGGTTCCTCCTCCGAATACACCACGGAAGAATTTGAATACAAGGATAGTGTCCAACCCTGCAAAATAAGTTCCACATACCACCATAGAGAGAATAATATTTTCACAAATCTAATTTGCTGACTTGTTTTGGCAGCATGATGTTACGTCATGGCCCGGTGATTATTCGAACCGTTTCCTTAAACTAGCCCCGCACATAACGCGAGGCAGTTTTTTGACACGTCTTGTCAAAGCAGAGATCGTGTCCCCTTATTACAGGATTCTCATCAATATGGACGTGTGTAACCCAACCGCGCCATCGATTACGGTGCTTGGGGGATAAGCGAGTCTTACCAAGCTAGTGGGGGCGCACAGTTTCGTCCGCCCATATAAAGGGATAAGGATTAACCTTTTCATCCACGCCTTCCTCCTCCTTTGCTCATCCATTTTCGCGCACTCGACCTCTAGCGCCCAAGTCCGCACTTCCCACCTCAACCTTCCCCCACCATGTCCGGAGCGGGAGGCAGGTGGATGGTCTCCTCCGTCACGGAGGGAGACATCAAGAAGCTGAGGAGAGCCGGATACCTGCCCGACGACATCGCGCACCGGCTCCCAGATGAGGGGAAGCTCATCCCCACCCCCGGGCCCCATGAGAGGTTAGTGTTCCTTACCCATTTCCTCCGCGGGCTGGGATTCCCTCTCCACCCATTCGTCTGGGGGCTCATGTTCTACTACGGCCTGGATTTCCACGATCTGGCCCCGAATTTCATCCTCAATATCTCGGCGTTTATCGTCGTGTGCGAGGCCTTCCTCTGCATCAAGCCCCACTTCGGTTTATGGCTGAAGACCTTCAATGTCAAGCCCAAGGTTGTGGGCGGCTGCCAGGCGGAGTGCGGAGGCGCCATGGTGGGCAAGATGCCCAATGTTACATGGCTCGGGAGCTCCTTTGTGGAAACCATAAAGGGGTGGCAATCGGGGTGGTTCTACATCACCGAGCCGCGTGACCCTGCATGGGCAGCGGCCCCCGAGTTCCGATCTGGCATCCCTACGCGGCTCACCTCCTGGAAAGAGAAGGGCCTGTCCTGGGGTAGTTCGGGAGAGCTGACCAGACTCCAAACATGTATTCAAAACATGGTGAACAAGAAGCTCAAACTCGTCAACGTGGTCCAGGTCATGCTCCACCGCCGGATCCTCTCGTGCCAACAACGGGACTTCAACTTGTGGGAGTTCGACCCGGCGCAACACCAAACTCTGAACAGGCTCTTTGACACAACTCACAAAGATGCCTGGAGGGTGCTATTCAAAAGCGTCGAGGTCCCCCTCCCATTACTGAGGATCGCGGATTCAGCGCGAAGCGCCAAGCCAGTGCGGTAAGCTGTTTTACCTTTCACAGGATACTTATCTTTTATAGATTGACTCCATGCGGGATCTAAACTCCCGTACCTTTGACAGGACTGGCAGGAGACGGCCGGATAGATCGACTGTCCGGCTCCTTTGCCCGAAGGCCCAGCGGACGCTCTTATGGCAAAGATGCTGACTCCAGCTCCTTATATGGTGCCGGAGAAGACCAAGAAGGCCAAGGGAACCCAGAAGAGTTCCCAACGCCAGGCATCGTCGGACTCATCGTCCGATGACTCTGCGGCGCACTCCTCCCCCGAAGATGAGGAAGAAGAAGAAGATGCTCCCCCTCCAGCTGGGGGAGATAAGAAAAGGAAGGCCGCCCCAACTGGGGGGCGAAAGGTCCAAGAAGGGAAGGACTCTCCTTCCGGACAGTTCCACCGCCGCCGACGAAGGCGAAGACGAGTGGTTGCCCAGGGCCAAGCCCCTGGGGAGATCGTAAGTATTCGGATACCAGAGTAACTCATAGCATTCCTTTGCCGCACTGCTTTCCCTAACACCGAATATAATTATGCAGGCCGCCACGAGCTAGTATCGATGTATCATCGGACGACTCCCTGGGCTCGTCGGACATGGATAGCGATCCAGTCCCGACCGCCACCTCCCCTCATCATGCTGAAGACACCAAGGTGATGTCTCAAGAGGAACCAGGTCGGGGGGAGACAGTCTCGGAGGCGCCTCAAGGCGACCTTCCGGACTCCAGGAGCTGAGGGGACGGGGCCCCTGAGAGCTCCGAGTTTGGCCCTTAGCCGAACACCGCGCCAGAACCTCCAGTGGTTCCGGGCTCAGGCAAGCGGCCTCCTTCCAAGAGGGGCAAGACGCCTGTGCCGGTGACCTCTGTCCATCCAGAGGCGCCGGACAATCTGGTGGAAGCGCTTTGCAGCGCTTCCATCGACGAGGAGCACCGTACTATTATGAGTGCGGTGGTCCAGAAGGTTCAGTCCGCCAAGAGCGGATTGACTGAAGCCTGTGCCAGCCTTCTAACAGGCTTTGAGGTAAGTGTTATTAGAATATAGGAAAAATATTACCGCATAGACAGTAGCCCCTGATGCTTTGTTCGGTGTTCACAAAGAAAAGCCGAACAGAGGATCAAATAATATTGCAGGAGTCTAATATAAGTATGTCAATACGCGTATGCAGGCCTCGCTGCTGGCGTCCGCCGCACTGACTGCGGAGGTTGCCGTACTGAAGCAGGACCTCAAGGGGTCCAAGAAAGAGCTTGGCCTTGCCAAGAGGCAGCTCGAGGAGAACAAGGGTAAGTAATACCCTGTCTATAGATATGTATATATAAAAAAGACGCGATTGCAAAATGACAGGATCATCGTATATTTGCCAGGGGCCACGACCGAGGTGGCGACCCTAAAGCAAGCGCTAACCAAGGTCGAAGATAAAGCGGCCAAGGAGCGCACCGAGCGGGAAAAAAAGAGGCTCGGGTGGGCGAGGTGCAGCAAGAGCTCCAGGCTCTCGTGACGAAGCACGAGGCGTTGGAGCTTGACTCGAAGACGCGAGAGTCTGAGCTTGCCGCGGCCCTCGAGGGCGCAAAAAGTGCCAAGGCCGAAGCCCAAAAGGCCCTCCAGGAGATCGATGCAATGAAGAAGATAACGGCGGGTAAGGCATTCTATATGCAAAGCAAGCCTGGAAAAGTAAATTACCGATTACTTACCCGGATTCGAAGCTCTCCAAGAGCATTCGCAGATTTGCCCCACAGCGTGTCAGATGCCGCACAATTTTACCAGGCCGAAGAGGGAAGCTCAACGGAGAAGTTGTTCTAGTCTTAGTATACTGGGACCGAACACCCGATAACTCTGAGCGACCAGCTAAAGCAGTTGGTCGAGCTGCACAAGGCGGTCGAACAGGCCACAAAGGGCCTTATAGTCAGGCTGTGGACTAGCGACGCCCTTCCGAACAGCTACTTAGGCCTGGTGAGGCGGCTTGTAGATGCCTGCCCATGGCTGGAGGTCGTCAAGCGGTCCGTCTGCATCGAAGGTGCACGCCGGGCTTTCGCCCGTGTGAAGGTGCAGTGGGCCAAGCTAGACGCCGTGAAGCTGATCAAGGAAGGGCCACCGCAGGGCAAGGAGCATCGCACCCCCGAAATTTATTATGAGGGTATCCTGAAGGGTGCCCTTCTTGTGGTGGACGAATGTTCAAAGGATGTAATATTTGAGAAAACTTGCTCGTGTGATCCTGTATGATGAAAACTTGTTTCATATGCGCAATGCAACGCTTGTGTGAATTTAAAATATTACCTTCTGTTTGGCCGTTTATCCAATCCGAGAGATGGCTAGTCCTCGGCTTCTACCCCCCATGCCACGAGTGCTGGGGTGTTTGGGGTAAACCTGAGCACTCTTGTTCCCATGTTTGGGTCCTTCGAGGGAGGTGCTCAGCACAACGAACAAGGCAACTGGACTAATAATGCTTTATCACTCTCACTTAGCCATAGAATTCTATAATTTTAAATTTCGGCGAAGCCCCTGGTATTCGTAAGGCCGAATTCAGGGCGCGATACACGCCTTTAAGCCGGACAGGGCCGGACCCTCGCCCTAAGCGGCATAAGTCTTTAGGGACTCGAAAACCTCGCCGAACAGCGACCAGTCTCTCGCCTTATCATGACAGTCAGTTTTAGCTTTCTCTACTGAGGTGCTCAGCCCGGCAGAACCAGGGCACAATCGAAGTAGTTCTCCTAGCGCTACCTTAGCCGATAGAGCGGAACGTAAGGTACCAAAACATAGGAGCTGGGTAAACCCAACATTTGACCAAAGACATGATTTGGAGCTGATGCATATAATGCTATAAGTTCGGGGTGCCACACTTGTGAAAGTGTTCGGACTTTTCACACCATATTGTGGGGTACGTAAGCCCCTGGTGTATTGGCCGTACCAAAGTGTACGGTTGCAAGGCGTCGTTAATGAACACACACACACACACATATATATAACAAGAATGCGATAATAGTCGTGATGGTATGCATTGTTTATTCAAAAAGGTGCGTTAAAGCAGAATGATGCAGATAGTGCGATAAGCAAACAGTGGGACTATGTCCCTTCCAAGGGCAAGCTGAGGAATAGTATTAAATCAAATATTTCGCTCGTTATTGTAATCCACCTAGGAATTCTGTGGTGTGACATAACTTTCTGCCTCCTTGGTTGCTGCATCATGTGTTCGGCAATAGTGTTGCCGGACAAGGTTTCCAGAGATTAAGGTCCTCAAAAAAGAGAAAAATAACCAAACGGGAAGCCCCTAGTGTGGTTTAAGCCGCGTCTTGGGGCATGTCGTAGTGTGCCCCCCTCCCCACCTGTGCCGTTTGGCTGGGACTGGGGTGGGGGCCGCATTGCTACGCGAGCTCAGATCGCGCCAGGCGGTCTATCTGCCGATTGCTCCGAGCGCGCTTGAAGGTGTCCGGGTTTTGAACCGCCGAACTGGTGGATTGCCTTGAGAGGCTGTTTTGCGCTTTTGCTACGAGGGCCGCGGTGTGCCCCTCTGTTCGGAGAGAGCGCTCTATGTTTCCATTGACTGTAATAACCCCGCGAGATCCTGGCATCTTGAGCTTGAGGTATGCATAATGTGGTACCGCATTGAATTTCGCAAATGCGGTTCGCCCGAGCAGTGCATGATAACCACTGCGGAACGGGACTATATCGAAGATTAACTCTTTGCTTCGGAAGTTATCCGGGGATCCGAAGACCACTTCCAGTGTAATTGAGCCTGTGCAATGGGCCTCTACGCCTGGAATGACGCCCTTGAAGGTCGTTTTTGTGGGTTTGATCCTTGAGGGGTCTATACCCATTTTGCGCACTGTGTCCTGATAAAGAAGGTTCAGGCTGCTGCCGCCATCCATAAGAACTCGAGTGAGATGAAATCTGTCAATGATTGGGTCCAGAACCAGTGCGGCGAATCCGCCATGACGGATACTAGTGGGATGGTCCCTGCGATCGAAAGTGATCGGTAGGAGGACCACGGGTTGAACTTTGGGGCGACAGGCTCCAACGCATATACGTCCCTGAGCGCACGCTTCCGCTCCCTCTTGGGGATGTGGGTTGCGTATATCATGTTCACCGTCCGCACTTGTGGGGGAAACCTCTTCTGTCCTCCGGTTTGTGGCTGCTGGGGCTCCTCCTCGTCATCACTATGTGGCCCTTTGTCCTTGTTTTAGGCAATTAACTTGTCGGCCTGCTTGAACACCCAACAATCCCTATTGGTGTGATTGGCTGTCTTTTCTAGGGTGCCGTGTATTTGGCACGAGCGATCGAGTATACGGTCCAAGCTGGACGGTCCCGGCGTACTTTGTTTGAATGGCTTTTTCCACTGACCGGGTTTAGAGCCTTTGTATCCGGCATTGACTACCGTATCCTCGTTATTATCGTTGTTAATGCGACGCTTATGTTTGTTGTGATGTGACCTGCTATTGCCGTCCTTGGTATCCGAAGTACCATGGTTCTTTGATATGTTATTACTATGAGCCAGCCAGCTGTCTTCTCCCGCACAAAAGCGGGTCACTAGTGTCGTGAGGGCTGCCATAGATTTCGGCTTTTCCTGACCAACCGGGCTAGCCATCGTCGCGGATGTTGTGTTTGAAAGCCGCTAGGGCCTCTGCATCCGGACAGTCGACAATTTGATTTTTCTTTGTTAGGAACTGAGTCCATAATTGCCTGGCCGATTCTTCTGGCTGTTGAATTATGTGGCTCAAGTCATCGGCATCTGGTGGCCGCACATAAGTGCCCTGAAAGTTGTCGAGAATGCGGCTTCCAGATCTTCCCAACAGCTGATGGACTCGGCTGGCAAGCTGTTAAGCCAATGCTGCACTGGTCTCTTGAGCTTTAGTGGGTGGTATTTGATGGCGTGTAAGTCGTCACCGCGGGCCATGTGGGTGTGGAGGAGGAAATCCTCGATCCATACAGTGGGGTTTGTTGTGCCGTTGTATGATTCAATATTTACAGGTTTGAAACCTTCTGGGATTTGATGATCCATTACTTCGTCTGTGAAGCATAAGGGGTGTGTGGCGCCTCTGTATTGGGCTATATCGTGACGCAGCTCGAATGGGTCTTGCCCGCTGTGTTCGGCCCGGCCGGATTTGCTTTTGCTGTATCCGGCATGACGTTTATCGTCTCGCGGAGTGGCGCGCCCTCGTGATCCGTAGATCGATCTTGCATGCTTTTCTTTGTCCTCCAATATGTCTCGCAGGTCTGGCGTATCTCCCCATGTGAGGGAGTCCTGGATTAGGGGGTGTTCGGATAGCTAGACTATACCTTCAGCCGGACTCCTGGACTATGAAGATACAAGATTAAAGACTCCGTCCCGTTTCCGGAAGGGACTTTCCTTGGCGTGGAAGGCAAGCTTGGCGATACAAATATGAAGATCTCCTACCATTGTAACCGACTTTGTGTAACCCTAACCCTCTCCGGTGTCTACATAAACCGGAGGGTTTTAGTCCGTAAGACAACATACATCACAACAATCATACCATAGGCTAGCTTCTAGGGTTTAGCCTCTTCGATCTCGTGGTAGATCTACTCTTGTACTACCCATATCTTCAATATTAATCAAGCAGGACGTAGGGTTTTACCTCCATCAAGAGGGCCTGAACCTGGGTAAAACTTTGTGTCCCTTGCCTCCTGTTACCATCCGGCCTAGACGCACAGTTCGGGACCCCCTACCCGAGATCCGCCGGTTTTGACACCGACATTGGTGCTTTCATTGAGAGTTCCTCTGTGTCGTCACTGTCAGGCTCGATGGCTCCTACGATCATCAACATCGATGCAGTCCAGGGTGAGACCTTCCTCCCCAGACAGATCTTCGTCTTCGGCGGCTTCGCACTGCGGGCCAATTCGCTTGGCCGTTTGGAGCAGATCGAAAGCTATGCCCCTGGCCGTCAGGTCAGATTTGGAAGTTTAAACTACATGGCTGGCATCCGCGGGGACTTGATCTTCGACGGATTCGAGCCACTGCCGAGCGTGCCGCACTGTCACGACGAGCATTATCTAGCTCTGCCGCTGAACAGTGCCCTGGAGGCCGCACCCGCATCGGCTCCGACCCTTAATTCAGAGCCAACTACGCCGATCGAGGATGGGCGGTTGGACACCACCTCGGGGGCTGCGACCCCAGCGGCGATTGAGCCGAACACTAGCCCCGTACTCTGCGAGACTCGTGACTCCAAGGAGCCGGACACCGAACCCTCCGCGCCCCCGCCGATCGAATCCGATTGGGCACCGATCATGGAGTTCACTCCCGCGGACATCTTTCAGCACTCGCCTTTCAGCAATATCCTGAAGTCACTGAAGTCTCTCTATTTATCAGGAGAGCCCTGGCCGGACTGCGGTCAGCAAGGTTGGGGTACGAACGATGAAGAAATTCAAAGCCCACCCACCACCCACTTTGTAGCCACTGTCGACGACTTAACCGACATGCTCGACTTCGACTCTGAAGACATCGACGGTATGGACACCGATGAAGGAGATGATGAAGAACCAGCGCCTACTAGGCCCTGGAAAGCCACCTCGTCATATGACATATACATGGTGGACACCCCAAAAGAGGGAGATGGCGATGGAACAACGGAGGATGAACCCTCCAAGAAACAGCCTAAGCGTCGGCGTCAACGGCGCCGCTCAAAATCCCGCCAAAACAAATACGGCGATTCCAGCACGGGAGATAATAATACTCCGGAAAGCGCCAAAGAAAACCCCCTCCAGCAAGATTTAGCACAGGAGGATGGAGAAACCAGCCCTCATGAGAGAGCGGCAGACAGAGAGGTCGAGGACGATAATTATATGCCTCCCTCCGAAGACGAGGCAAGCCTCGACGATGACGAATTCGTCGTGCCAGAGGATCCCGTCGAGCAAGAGCGTTTTCAATGCAGACTTATGGCCACGGCAAGAAGCCTCAAGAAAAAATAGCAACAACTTAGAGCTGATCAAGATTTGCTAGTCGACAGATGGACTGAAGTCCTTGCGGCTGAAGAGTATAAACTCGAACGCCCCTCCAAGAGCTACCCAAAGCGCAGGTTGCTACCCCGATTAGAGGAGGAAGCACTTGATGCGGTCGACCGGCCACCTCGTGGCCGCGATAGAGAGGCCTCTCGGCCCTCCACTCAAGCCGCACCCCGTACCAAGGAATGGGAATATGCGCCGGACTTACGAGACATGTTGGAGGACAAGGCAAGGCAAACAAGATCGATCTACGGATCGCGTGGGTGCCCCACGGCTCGAGACGGTAACCGTCACGCCGGCCACAAATTCAGAAGGGCCGAACAGAGTAGACAAGGCTCATTGGAGCTACGTCATGATATATCCTAGTACAGAGGCGCCGCACACCCACTATGCTTTACACCCACAAATAATGGATCAAACCCGTAAACATCGAATCATATGATGGCACAACAGATCCTGCGGTATGGATCGAGGATTATCTCCTTCATATCCACATGGCCCGCGGCGATGATTTCCACGCCATCAAATACCTCCCACTCAAGCTTAAAGGACCAGCTCGGCATTGACTTAACAGCTTGCCAACAGGATCAATCAGTTGTTGGGAGGACCTGGAAGCCGCATTCCTCAACAATTTCAAGGTCACTTATGTGCGACCCCCAGACACCAATGACCTAAGTCATGTAATTCAGCAGCCAGAGGAATCGGCCAGGCAATTCTGGACACGGTTCCTAACAAAGAAAAATCAAATAGTCGACTGTCCGGACGCTGAGGCCCTAGCAGCCTTCAAGCACAATATCCATGACGAGTGGCTGGCCCGGCACCTTGGACAGGAAAAGCCGAAAACTATGGCAGCACTCACGACACTCATGACCCACTTTTGCGCGGGAGAAGACAGCTGGCTTGCTCGTAGCAACAATATGACCAAGAACCCTGGTAATTCGGACACCAGGGACAGTAGTGGCAGGTCGCGTCACAACAAGTAGAAGCGCCGCATTAACGGCGACAATGCCGAGGATACGGTAGTTAATGCCGGATTCAGAGGCTCTAAATCCGGTCAGCGGAAAAAGCCATTCAAGAGGAATCCTAGGGGCCCGTCCAGTTTGGACCGAATACTCGACCACTTGTGCCAGATACATGGCACCCTCGAATAGCCGGCCAATCACACCAACAGGGATTGTTGGGTGTTCAAGCATGCAGGCAAGTTAAACGCCGAAAATGAAGACAAGGGGCTGCATAGCGATGACGACGAGGAACCCCGGCCGCCGAACAACAGTGGACAGAAGGGTTTTCCCCCACAAGTGTGTATGGTGAACATGATATACGCAACCCACGTCCCCAAAAGGGAGCGGAAGCGCGCGTTAAGGGACGTATACGCGGTGGAGCCAGTCGCCCCAAAGTTCAACCCATGGTCCTCCTGCCCGATCACCTTTGATCGAAGGGACCATCCCACTAGCATCTGTCATGGCGGATTCGCCGCATTGGTTCTAGACCCAATTATTGACGGATTTCATCTCACTAGAGTCCTTATGGACGGCGGCAGCAGCCTGAACCTGCTTTACCAGGATACAATGCGGAAAATGGGCATAGATCCCTCGAGGATTAAGCCCACCAAAATGACCTTTAAAGGCGTAATACCAGGTGTAGAGGCCAACTGTACAGGCTCAGTCACACTTGAAGTGGTCTTCGGATCTCCGGATAATTTCCGAAGCGAGGAGTTAATCTTCGACATAGTCCCGTTCCGCAGTGGTTATCACGCACTGCTCGGGCGAACCGCATTCGCCAAGTTTAATGCGGTACCGCACTACACATACCTTAAGCTCAAGATGCCAGGCCCTCGAGGAGTAATTACGGTCAATGGAAACACCGAACACTCCCTCCGAACGGAGGAGCACATGGCGGCCCTTGTAGCGGAAGTACAAAGCAGCCTCTCCAGGCAGTTCTCCAGTCCGGCCATTAAATGTCCAGACACCGTCAAGCGCGCCCGGAGTGACCTACAACAAGTCCGCCTGGCACGATCCGAGCAGGCGTAGCAATGCGGCCCCAACCCCAACCCTCGTAAAAAGGCGACGCCAGTACTTCGTGTACATAATTACGCTCTAGAGATACCATGGGTACAGGGGGAGGGGCACCATCACGGCACGCCCGAAACACGGTTTAAACCATAACAGGGGCTGATGATTTTTTAATTTTCTCTTACTTTCAGGACTCCATCCTTCGGAAGGCCTGTTCGGCAGTTCAATTGCCACAAAAACGATGCAAGAACCAGGGAAGCAGACAAGCCACGCCGTATTACGGAACTCCCAGGTGGTCTCTATCACGAGCAGTATACCTGTTCCGCATTCTATTCCGCAGCTTGCCCCTGAAACGGACATGTTAACTAGCCCAACCTTTCACTTATCACATTATCTGTATCGTTCTGCTTTGATCGCAGCCCTTTTTAATAAACAATGCATAGCTTTTGTCTATTTTTGCATTACCTTTTTTCTTTATATATGTTCCTTAACAACATGTTGCACCCGTACACGTTGGTATGGCCAAAATACGCCAGGGGCTTTAGTACCCCTCAATATGGTGTGAGAAGTCCGAACACTTTAACAAGTGCGGCACCCCAAACTTATAGCATTATATGCATCGGCTCCGAATCATGTCTTCGGTCAATAGTTGGGTTTGCCCGGCTCCTATGTTTTGGTGCCTTATGTTCCGCTATATCGGCTAAGGTAGCACTAGGAGAACCACTACGATTGTGCCCCAGTTGAGCTGGGTCGAGCACCTCAGTGAAGAAAGCTAAAACTAACTGTCATGATGAAGCGAGAGTTGGTCGTTGTTCGAGAGGTTTTTTGAGTCCCTAAAGACTTATGCCGCTTAGGGCGAGGAGCCGGCTCTGTCCGGCCAAGGCGTGGATAGTGCCCCGAACTCGGTCTTCCGAATACCAGGGGCTTTGCCAAAATTTAAAATTATAGAATTCTATGGCTAAGTGAGAGTGTTCACGCATTATAGTCTGATTGCCTTGTTCGTTGGGCTGAGCGCCTCCCTCGAAGGACCCAAACATGGGAAAAAGAGCGCTCAGGTTTATCCCCGAACACCCCAGCACTAGCGGCACGGGGGCAGAAGTCGACGACTCGCCATCTCTCAGAATTGATAAATAGCCGCACAGAAGGTAATATTTTAAATTCCAACATCATTGCTTAGCGCATATGAACAAGTTTTCAGCGCACAGGACAAAACGAGCAAGCTTCAGTAAAAAATTACATCCCTAGAACATTCATCCGCCACAAGGCAGGCACCCTTCAGAACAACCTTATAGTAATTCTCGGGCTTGCGATGCTCTTTCCCCGGCGGTGGCCCGTCCTTCACAAGCTTCTCAGCATCCAGCTTGCCCCAGTGCACCTTAGCACGGGCAAGGGCCCTACGGGCACCTTCAATACAGACGGAGCGCTTGATGACTTCGAGCCTTGGACAGGCCTCCACCAGCCGCCGCATCAGCCCGAAATAGCTCCCATGCAGAGCCCCTCCAGGCCACAGCCGAAGAATGAGGCCCTTCATGGCCTGTTCACCGCCTTGTGGAGCTCGACCAGTTGCTTCAGTTGGTCGCTCAGGGGCACGGGGTGTCCGGCCTCAGCATACTGAGACCAGAACACCTTCTCTGTTGAGCTTCCCTCCTTGGCTTGATAGAATGCGGCGGCATCGGACACACTCCGGGGAAGATCTGCGAACACTCCTGGAGAGCTCTGGATTCGGGTAAGTAACAAGTAACTCACGTTTATGTGTTTGCTTTGCATAAAGAATGCCTTACCCGCCGCTATCTTCTTCACCTCATCCAACTCCTGGAGGGTCTTCTGGGATTCGGCCTTGGCAGACTTGGCATTTTCAATAGCCACCGCGAGCTCGGACGCTCGCGTCTTTGAGTCAAGCTCCAAACTCTCACGTTTTTCCATGAGAGCCTGGAGCTCTTGCCATACCTTGCCAACCTCGGCCTCATACTTCTCCCGCTCGGTGCGCTCCAAGGCCGCCCTCTTCTCGGCCTCGACCAGCGCTTGCTTAAGGGTCGCCACCTCAGACGTGGCCCCTACAATAGCCATGATAATCCTGTCATTTTTTGCAATTGCACCTTTTTATATATATTTAAACAAGGTATTTCTTACCTTCATTGTCCTCGAGCTGCTTCTTGGCACGCCCGAGCTCTTGCTCGGACCGCTCGAGGTTCTGCCTTAGCGTGTCCACCTCCACAGTCAGTGCAGCGGACGCAAGCAGAGAAGCCTGCATACGCATATTGACTCATTTTTGTTAGACTCCTGCGAATTTTATTTGATCCTCTATTCGGCTTTTCTTTCTGAACGCCAAACAGAGCATCAGGGGCTACTGTCTATGCGGTAATATTATTTATTCATTCTTTACTTACCTCAAAGCCTGTTAACAGGCTAGTACAAGCTTCAGTCAGCCCACTCTTGGCGGACTGAACCTTCTAGCTCACCGCACTCATAATAGTGCGGTGCCCCTCGTCGATGGAGGCGCCTTGGAGCGCCTCCAACAGATTGTCCGGCACCTCCGGTTGGGTCGCTGGCATAGTGGGCTGGCTCCTCTTGGAAGGAGGTCGCCTGCCGGACACTGGAACCTTTGAAGGTTTCAGAGCAGTGTCTGGCCTAGAGCCGGACTTGGAGCACTGGGGGGTCTCATCCCCTTTACTCCTGGAGTCCGGGAGGTCGCCTTGCGGCGCCTCCAGGACCACCTCCTCCCGGCTTGGAACCTGTTGGGACAACACTTCCGTGTCGTCCGTAGGGCGGGGGGAGGAAGCCGTCGGAAGCGAGTTCACATCCGACGAGTCCAGTGAACCGCTCGACGACGCGTCAAGCCGGTCTTTGGGTGGGCTGCACAAACATATTCGACGTAAGGGAAAGCTGTGCAATAAACGAATACTATGAATTACTCTAGTATCCGGATACTTACAATTTTGCCAGGGGCTTGGCCCTGGGCTGCCACTCCTCTCCGCCGTCGTCGGCGTTGGTGGAGTAGTCCGGAGGAAGGGTTTTCCCCTTCTTGGACCCTCCAGCCTCCGCAGAGAGGGCGGTCTTCCTTTTCTTCTCTCCTCCCGCTGGAGGGGGAGAAGTCTCTTCTTCTTCCTCCTCGTCTTCACGGGAGGAATGCGCCTCGGAACCGTCGGATGATGGATCCGACACCTCCTGGCGCCGGGCACTCTTTCGAGTCCTCGTGGCCTTTTTCGTGGCCTTCTTCTCCGGCACCACATAAGGTGCCAGAACTAGAAGCTTCGCCAAGCGAGCGTCCGCTGGGCCTTCGGGCAAAGGAGCTGGACAGTTGATCTGTCCGGACGTCACCTGCCAATCCTGTCAAAGGTAAGGGAGCTTAGATCCCGCATGGAGTCAAACTATGAAAGACTGATACCCTGTAAAAGGAAAAAGCAGCTTACCGCGAGAGCGTGACGCTGCGCACTAAATCCGCGATCCTCGATAGCGGATGCGGGAGCCTCGGCGCCCTTGAAAAGCACCTTCCAGGCATCTTCGTACGTCGTGTCAAAGAGCCTGCTCAGAGTTTGGTGCCGCGCCGGGTCGAACTCCCACAGGTTGAAAGCCCGTTGTTGACACGGGAGGATCAGGCGGATGAGCATAACCTGGACTACATTGATAAGTTTGAGCTTCTTGTCCACCAGGGTTTGGATGCATGTTTGGAGTCCGGCCAGCTCTCCTTTCTTACCCCACGACAGGCCCATCTCCTTCCAGGAGGTGAGCCGCGTAGGGGGTCCGGATCGAAACTCGGGTGGTGCGACCCATTCGGTGTCGTGCGGCTTGGTGATATAAAACCACCCCGATTGCCACCCCTTCAGGGTCTCCACAAAGGAACCCTCGAGCCATAGGACGTTGGCCATCTTGCCCACCATGGCGCCTCCACAATCCGCTTGGTTGCCGGGCACCACCTTCGGCTTGACGTTAAAAGTCTTGAGCCATAGGACGAAATGGGGGCGGATGCGGAGGAAAGCCTCGCACACGACGATAAATGCCGAGATGTTGAGGACAAAGTTCGGGGCCAGATCATGGAAATCCAGGCCGTAGTAGAACATGATCCCCCGGACAAATGGGTGGACAGGGAACCCAGTCCGCGGAGGAAATGGGGGAGGAACACCACCCTCTCATGGGGCCTAGGGGTGGGAATGAGCTGCCCCTTTTCGGGAATTCGGTACGCGATGTCGTTAGACAGGTATCCGGCCTTCCTGAGCTTTTTGATGTGTGCCTCCATGACGGAGGAGACCATCCACTTGCCTCCTGCTCCGGACATGGCTGGAGAAGGTTGAGGTGGGGAGTGCGGACTTGGGCGCTGGAGCTCGAGTGCGCAAGAATGGATAGGCGAAGGAGGAAGAAGGCGTAGGTGAAAAGGTGGATCCTTATCCCCTTATATGGGTGGATGCAACTACATGTCCCCACCAGCCTGGTAAAACTCGCCTATCTCCAAGCGCCGTAATCAATGGCGCGGTTGGGTTACCCACGCCCGTATTGATGAGAATCCCGGAATAAGGGGACACGATCTCTGCTTTAACAAGACGTGCCAAGGAAACCGCCTCCCGTGACGCGCTGAGGTGGGATAATGAAACGACTCGGATAAAGGCTTGGCCGTGGTGTGTCACGCTACGAAATACGTCAGCAGATTAGATTGGTGTAAATATTATTCTCTCTATGGCAATATGTGGAAACTTATTTTGCAGAGCCGGACACTATCTTCGTGTTCAAAATCTTCTATGAAGTACTTGGAGGAGGAACCCGCCTTGCAATGCCGAAGACAATCTGCACGCCGGACTCGTCGTCATTGAAGCCTGGTTCAGGGGCTACTGAGGGAGTCCTGGATTAGGGGGTGTTCGGATAGCCGGACTATACCTTCAGTCGGACTCCTGGACTATGAAGATACAAGATTAAAGACACCGTCCCGTGTCCGGAAGGGACTTTCCTTGGCGTGGAAGGCAAGCTTGGCGATACGGATATGAAGATCTCCTACCATTGTAACCGACTTTGTGTAACCCTAACCCTCTCCGGTGTCTATATAAACCGGAGGGTTTTAGTCCGTAGGACAACATACATCACAACAATCATACCATAGGCTAGCTTCTAGGGTTTAGCCTCTTCGATCTCGTGGTAGATCTACTCTTGTACTACCCATATCATCAATATTAATCAAGCAGGACGTAGGGTTTTACCTCCATCAAGAGGGCCCGAACCTGGGTAAAACTTCGTGTCCCTTGCCTCCTGTTACCATCCGGCCTAGATGCACAGTTCGGGACCCCCTACCCGAGATTCGCCGGTTTTGACACCGACACCATGCCTTTTTATTTGAATGGCGTCGGGGTGGAGGCTGAGTTTTTGGCTGGAATGCCCCTCTATCGCGGCCACGAGGTGGCCGATCAGCCATATCATACGCTCCTTCCTCCAGTCGAGGTAGCAACCTACACTTTGGGTAACTCTTGGAGGGGCGCTCCAGTTTATATTCCTGAGCCGCGAGGACTTCAGTCCATCTGTCAGCTAGCAGATCCTGATCAGCTTGAAGCTGCTGCTGCTTTTTCTTAAGGCTATTTGCCGTGGCTATATGCCGGCGTTTGAAGCGCTCTTGTTCTACGGGATCCTATGGCACAACGAATTCGTCGTCGCCGAGGCTTGCCTCGTCTTCGGAGGGGGCATGTAATTGTCACCCTCCTGTTCTCCATCTGCCGCTCTCTTAGGAGGGCTGGCTCCTCCATTCTCCTGCTCTAAATCTTGCTGGAGGGGATTGTTGTTGTCTTCGGCACTATCCAGAGTATTATTATCTCCTGTGCCGGTATCACCACTTTTTCTTTGGCGGGACTTAGAGCGGCGCCGCTGACGTCGGCGCTTGGGTTGCTTCTTGGAGGAGTCATCCTCCGCTATCTCGTCGCCATTGCCTTATTTGGGTGTATCCATCATGTATATATCGTATGATGAGGTGGTTGTCTAGTGCCCTGTGGGCAATGGTGCCTCCCATATCATTGTCCATACCGTCGATGTCTTCGGAGTCGAAGTCAAGCATGTCGGTTAAGTCATCGACAGTGACTACTAAGTGGGTGGTGGGTGGGCCTCGAATTTCTTCGTCGTCCGCATCCCAGTCCTGCCGGACATAGTTTGGCCAGCATCCTCCTGACAAGGAGAGAGACCTTAATGAGTTCAGTATGTCGCCAAAGGGCGAGTGCTGAAAAATATCCGCGGAGGTAAACTCCATTATCGGCGCCCAATCGGATTCGATAGGAACGGGCGCAGGCGGTTCGGAGTCTATGGCCGGAGAAGGATCCGGCAGTTTAACGACACGGCTCTCGTGCAAGGTAAGGTCGATGTTTGGCTCGATCACCGCTGAGGGTAGGGCCTCCGTGGTGGGGTCCATCCACCCATCCGTGGAAGGCGCACCTGGCTCCGAATTGAGGGTCGGGGCGGCTGCCTGTACGATCTCTTGAACACTATCCGATGGTAACGCTAAGCTGTACTCATTGTGACTGCGTGACGCACAAGGCAGAGGCTCGAATCCGTCGAAGATCAAGTCTCCACAGATATCAGCCGTGTAGTTTAAGCTTCCAAACCTGACCTGGTGGCCAGGGGCGTAACTTTCAATCTGCTCCAGATGACCAAGCGAATTGGCCCGCAGTGCAAAGCCGCCGAATACGAAGATCTATCCGGGGAGAAAAGTCTCACCCTGGACTGCATCGCCATTGATGATAGTAGGAGCCATCAAGCCTAACGGCGATGAGACAGAGGAACTCTCAATGAAAGCACCAATGTCGGTGTCAAAACCGGCGGATCTCGGGTAGGGGGTCCCAAACTGTGCGTCTAGGCCGGATGGTAACAGGAGGCAGGGGACACAATGTTTTACCCAGGTTCGGGCCCTCTTGATGGAGGTAAAACCCTACGTCCTGCTTGATTAATTTGATGATATGGGTAGTACAAGAGTAGATCTACCACGAGATCGAAGAGGCTAAACCCTAGAAGCTAGCCTATGGTATGATTGTATGTTGTAGTTGTTGTGTCCTACGGACTAAAACTCTCCGGTTTATATAGACACCGGAGAGGGTTAGGGTTACACAAGGTCGGTTACAAAGGAGGAGATATCCACATACGTATTGCCTAGCTTTCCTTCCACGCCAAGTAGAGTCCCATCCGGACACGAGACAAAGTCTTCAATCTTGTATCTTCATAGTCTAACAGTCCAGCCAAAGGATATAGTCCGGCTGTCCGGAGACCCCCTAATCAAGGACTCCCTCAACGAGGTAAGGCAAAGCTTTTATGTTCAAACTCTCCAAGTTGTTTTAGCTTAACCAACTAGCTCAGGGGTATCCAACACGGATTCTTGGGGAGGGGTGGTTTATAAGAAAACCAACTTTGTCGCAAGCTCAACATAACGGTCAGGGGAAACCTAGTAATACTTCCGAGAAGATATCCGAAAAATGACGAACCACCGATATGTCTCTAAGCTCGAGAGCAATCTTGCTTTTTAGGGTAACACGATATGATCAAATAATCAAGGGATTGAGTAATCTGAACTCATTGATCAAAGTGTGCACTGGAAATAAGGACTAGGTAGCACGATCAATCTTAGGATGATGATTCAATAACTAGCACGCTAAGAGTGAGAGTATTGTCCATTAACTACCAGGCAACGAGGTTGCTAGTAGTATTAATTTCACACATCACAGTTCACTTGTCGGCATTCCGGTTACAACAACATGGGATCAAGGAATGAATAATGATGGCGAGAAGTATCACTCCATCAAGAATTCATAAGAGGTGGTGCAATTCTCATGACATTCTTGACATAAAGATGGTAACACTCCAAGGTAGAATAGAGCAAAAGCTGGATTGGCATTTTGATCTGCGAAATACAACTACTTTGACTAGTCCAAGAAATTGATGAGGTGCTGTAGTTTTTTTCTCATAGTCATTCCAGAATAGAATGGCTTGCCAGACCACAAGAACAATAGGCATCGATAACACGAATGCACAACTACTCCTGACTACAAATTGATAGTGGGAGGTCAGAAAACAACTAATGAGGGACAACTCAAAGAACATATGATTTTCTGAGTTATGGATGCATAGATTAGTATGTCGAACAAGTTCAACATATTTATTCCGGTTAACCCATGCATAAGAAAAGGGACTGGCAGATTCACAATATTAATGGAGTACTCCTGAAGAGCAACCTGGTTGTGATCTTTTGGTTCAAAAGAACTTCTGCCATGATGGTTCATGGTATTTGGAGGAATGATATACCATGGACCTCGAAGACTATCACAAAGACTACTAATATCCTAAAGGTACGAGCAACACTATCAACACGAGGTAAGTATAGTGGATCTTGGGTCAAGAACCCAGGAGTAGAATACCTACTACTAAATGGCATCACGGGATGCTTTCGAGAATGGTGGCCAGAATCATCACACCGGGAACACAAAACATGGTTAGATTACTAGGTGACTCCCTAAAACACATAGGCTCATAATAATAGCCCCAACATATATACCGAGGCAATATAGTACCTCAACGCACCGGTTAGTGCGCTTATTCTGACCAAAAGGACATTGGGAACAGAAATAAAGGATTTACAAATGCATCAGACTATTTAGTAACTTGGGATGACTCGGACAGCATAACGACTGTAAATGCTCAAAAATATTTGAGACATCCTGCAAAATGGTGGCATAAGCACTCAACATCACAATATCAAGGTTCCGAGACCAACTATGAACACATGGAAGTACTGGAAACTGAACTGCGACATGAATCCATCAATCCTATAAGTCTATGGATTAGTAACATGTCATCCTGATAGTTAGATGAGAAGGCCTAGTTTCTTAACCCCGTAGAAAAGAAGAGGTTGACTCTGATTAGAAGGGCATAAGGTAAAGGAGTAAAAAGAGCCTTACGTTCCCTTCCACAATCAATTCCCTTATATAACTAAAGCATTTCTAGACTCAACTTCGACCAGTTTGGCTTGGTAATCCTACAGGCAGTCAGGCTCTGATACCAAAGCTGTCAGGACCCCGATCCTAAGTCACACCGACCTAGCATGTAACACATCATATCACTTTGCGGCCTCACGCACGGTATTCCCATGGGTGCCACCTTACCTGGCCCGAGACCGTTTGCGCCTTTTGGCTCACGTATATGATAGTGTTGCTAGCATCCATATGAAAAAGAACCCGGGCCGACATGACTAGTCGTGAACCCAAAGTGGCACTAACTTACAGAGACAGGCATACATGAATCAACATCGAGCATGTCGGTCAGTAATGTGCGAATCCGGGCTGTAGCACTAGGCTAATAGGATTCTGGTGAACCGAGCTGTAGCAGGCTAGGCAGGACTCTGGATGTCACCGCGTGACATTTCCCCGAACAGACACAGGAAGAAAGTTAATCACATGTCAGCCAGTCAAGTGTTCCGGAGCAGTAGTGTTTGCTAGCAGGACTCCGGTGAACCGGGCTGTAGCGGACTACTATGGCTCATGGAAGCACAAGACTACATTTCCCCATAAGAGAGGCTATCAAGGATAAACAACTAGGTTGTCGGATCCACACATACCAAGCATTTCAATCATACACACAATATGCTCGATATGTGTAAATACAACATGGCATCACAAAAAAAACTCTACAACTCAAGTATTTATTCATTAGGCTCCGAGGAGCGAGATATTACAAACATGGGTCTCATGACCCAACATTCAGAGCATACAAGCAACAAGCACATGCGGAAGCTTAACTTGTCTGAGTACAGACACCTACAAATGAAAAAGGCTAAGAAGCGTGACTATCTACCAGATCCTGCCGAGGGCACAAGATCGTAGCTGAGGTATCAAGCTAAACGTCAAAGTCCACATGGAACTACTAGCGAGACTGAAGTCTCTCTGCAAAACATAAAATAAGAAAATGTGAGTACAAATGTACCCGGCAAGACTTACAACAGAACTAGCTACATATGCATCATTATCAACAAGGGGGTGTGGAGTTTAACTGCAGCAAGCCAGCTTTGACTCAGTGGCTATCCTAAACTATGACTGCAAGTAACTCTTTTGGGGTGGCGCACACGAGTCCACATATTCACCATATCAATACACCACTATGGATCTGCTCCCGTCTCCCTACGAGAACGCCATCCATAGCACTCACGCTTATCTTGCGCATTTTAGGTTATCCATTTTCACTTGTCTATGAATTTTATAGGCAACCAAGTAGTCCTTTACCGTGGACATGGCTATTCGAATAAATGACGTTAACCCTGCAGGGGTGTACTTCTTCACACACGCACTCACCAATTACCGTCGTTTACACGACAAGTACTCGGCAACATTCAAGCGGAAGCCCAACGAGGGTGTCGGCCACGGCCTACCTAAACACTCAAGTCTCTAGTCCAGGTTTGTCGCCTATCCAGGTTCCATCCGCAGGGAGTCCGGCCGAGGTTTCCACATACGGCCCCGAACAATGTGTACAGGGTTCCGAGACACCAAACGGGCGCCCGGCATACCCGGCCACGGTGTATCTACCACATCATAGCCCACCCCAAGGGTCAACGCTACGCACGGCCGCCAACACATATCCTATAAACACCAGAAACTAGTTGCAACTCCTGGACAGAGGACTAGGGTGGTTAAGAAGCCAAGAGGGTTAATTAAGGATCCCAATGCATGGTAGTAGCTGGTTCTTAAATCACACATACAGATCTCGGTGCCTAAGGACGGTTTCAATGAAACAACCCACCATGTACTCCTACATGGCCTCTCATCGATACCTTTACCAAATCGTGTTCAACACACTTAGCTCACACACAGTAGGACATGTTCACAACTTTCCAATTCATCCCTGATGAATCAGACCTGACACAACTCTAAGCAATAGCAGGCATGACAAACAAGCATGAATGAGTAGGCACATCATGGCTCAAACAACTCCTACTCATGCTAGTGGGTTTCATCTATTTACTGTGATAATGACAGGTCATGCAGAGGAAAAGGGGTTCAGCTACCGTGGCATGTAACAGTTGAATCAATGTTGTCCTAATGCGGTAAACGAGAGCAGGAGCGAGAGAGTGGGATTGTATCAGAATGAACAAGGGGGTTTTGCTTGCCTGGCACTTCTAAAGATAATATAGTTCTTTATCGATGTCATCGATCACGTCGTCGGAAACATCGTCGACTGAGAGGGGACGGTTACCGGCAAACAGAGAAGGACACAATCAATGCAATGCAACAATATGATGCATGAATGTGACATGGCAATATGTTGTTGATTGGCCTAATGCAACTAGCAACAAGTTAAATGGAGTTGGTTTGAACACTAGGTTCAAAGTCAAACTCCGTGTGTGCTTTCTTAAATGCCATTTAATTGAATTTTCCTAAACATTGATGTTAACTTGCTCAAACATGCATGAGCATGGCATAAACAGATTCTTCATATTTTTCTGATCATTTTTCATATATTACTTATTTCGATTGGAGTTATAGATTATTTTCTATGATTTTTCAAAGTTTTAGATATTTTCTAAAATAAATAAATCATTTAAGATTTATTTAAATTCCAGAAAAGGATTACAGCGTCAGCCTGACATCGTCATGACGTCAGTAGGTCAACGGGGCACGGTCCAGGTCAAACCTGACCAGTGGGACCCACTCGTCAGTGACCAAGTGACATTTTGTGTCATAGACAGGTGGGTCCGGTCAGTGGCCACGTCAGCGAGGTCAACGCCGATGCGTGGGGCCACTGTGTTTAGATTAATCTTAATCTATTTTTGTTAGCTGGTTAGTTAGGCAGTGGGGCCCGCATGTCAGTGAGAGTGTGGGTTAATTAGCGGGGTCATTAACCGCTAATGACGGTGCCACGTCGACGGCTAAACGCCGGTGCTAAGCACAGCACGACGGCGTCGCCCGTTCGGCTAACTCCGGCGATGGGAGCTCGTGTGGCTGGGCGCATTCGAAAGCTTGCGCTACGGCGCATCTACTGGTGGCCGCGCTGGGTGCTGGGACGGCGTGCAACGGTGGCGGCGACGAGCCAGGCGGCGGCCGGAGTTCGGTGAAGAAGGGCAGCGTGCTACGGTGCGCTAGGGGGGAAGCTGAGGGGCTAGGAGGCTTTCTGGGAGTGCCCTGAGCACGAGTGCATGCTCGGCTGCGAGGTGCAGTGCCTATGGCCATGGCGGCGACTTGGTCGGCGACGGCAGGGAGCCTCCGCCATGGTGGTTCGATGGCTAGAGGGTGTGCGCGAGCAGGGTAGAAGGGGGAGATGAAGCAGCAGCTCACAGCGAGGTCGACGATGCGAGCTCGAGGTCAGGGAGGTGTTGTCGACGACAAATCGACTGCGGCGATCGCCGGACAGATGCGGCAATGAAGGCGGCGGAGACGACGCTGCGGTGCACCCAGCGTCAAGTGGGTTGGTGGAGACGAAGAGGAAGGCGCGGTGGTTATTTTGGAAGCATCGGCGGGGCGAGGGGTGGACGATGGCCACGGGTACGGCAATTGGCGTCGGCGAGCTCCGCTCGGGCTGCATGGGAGAGAGAGCAGAGGAGGGGGAAAGAGTCTAGGGAGAGTGGGAGAGGTCCAGGGGGAATGGGGCGATGCACGTGGCGTCCTTATCCAGCTCCAGGCGGTCGGCGGCAAGCAGGAGGTGGCTCGGCGCGTGCCGGCGTGCGGCGACCACGCGCGCGGCGTCCTACTGGCATGAGGAAGAAGACGCCCCTGCCCCTCGTGGGCCTGGCAGCTAGCTGGGCCGGCTATAGGTAAGGCCCAGGTAACTCTCTCGCTCTATTTTCTAATTTAAATTGTTTCTGTTTTCTCTTTATTCTGTTTTGTTTTGATTTAGTAAAATACTAAACCATTTTAGAAAATCCTGGAAATAATTAGGGGTGCTCTCTGGATTATTCCAGTGACCCATAACAATTTCCAACATTTTTGGAGCACCTAATATATATATGGCATTTAAATAGCTCCAATTCAAATATGTTTGAGTTAATTCAAAGCCCAAATATGTCCTGCAAAAATGTAAACCATTTTTGGTGGATGCTTCCACCTCAATCCAGAAATGTTGAACATTTTTAAAGGGCATTTTGAGTTCAATGAAAAGATTTTAGGTTTGACCCTAGTCGAATTCATTTGGTGCTAGGGTTTGAGGATCCCCATTTCATATTTAAATGAAATTTAGACATGATGACATATGATGATCATGCAAGGACAAACAGAGGCTAAGCTAGGGTTGTGACACGTCTGCAATAGAAAACTACAATAAGCAGGGTAGTTAACCTATTATTGATAATCCAATGTACTAATCAAACTGATATTTCTTATAAAACACGCCAGATATTTCATATCCGTATAAAAGCAACCAGGATTTCATAATCGAATTACATCAGATTGCTTCGGCACTTAGTTACTGTGATGACCTGGCTTATTAGGGATGATAGACTACTCATATCAATAAGGAATTCCTTCTTTTCCGAGAGCCCATTCGGCCAGAACTCCAAAGTTAAGTGTGCTCAGCTTGGAGTAGTGTCAGGATGGGTGACCGACCGAGAAGTTGCTCCTGGGTGCGCGCGAGTGAGGACAAAGTGCGCAGAAAAGACTAGTATTGATCTGTGGGGCCAGTCTAGATCCCGCTAGGAGTAACGACCACCGGCGGGTGTGTCCGG
Organism: Triticum dicoccoides; assembly: GCF_002162155.2. NCBI lineage: Eukaryota > Viridiplantae > Streptophyta > Magnoliopsida > Poales > Poaceae > Triticum > Triticum dicoccoides. Next base: position 74,026,180 of record NC_041388.1, read on the forward strand.
GGCGTTACAAGTTGGTATCAGAGATGACCCTCGCGGTTACACGGATGTTTGCGGACAGGTGCATGGTCATGTTGTTCATGACGTTTGTGACCCGTCGTGGCACACGACATGGTACATGTACCGGACTGGATGCACAGATGTATGTGCCAAGAGGGAATGTTCCTGTGGCCCGACGAGGACGTCGGTTCCTCTGAGTGGGGGTGTATGTGATGGCCTGGCTTATTAGGGATGATAGACTACTCATATCAATAAGGAATTCCTTCTTTTCCGGGAGCCCATTCGGATAGAACTCCAAAGTTAAGCGTGCTCAGCTTGGAGTACTATCAGGATGGGTGACCGACCGGGAAGTTGCTCCCAGGTGCACACAAGTGGGGACAAAGTGCGCAAAAAAGACTAGTATTGATCTGTGGGGCCAGTCTAGATCCCCTTGGGTGGTTTGAGAGGTAATCATCGGTGAACTGCTTTGAAAAGTACTGAAAACAAAGCTATGCATAAATCGTTGTTGTAAATTTTGAAATGGCACAAGGGGTAAAAACAAGGTAAAAGAATTGTTACCATCCTATAGTTGACTGATGTCTTCTTCATTGTGCAAACAAAGATCTTGCTGTTAATCGTCGCAAGTTTCTTCATCCTAACAATCTTTCTGAGTTTCTTGACTTGACTGATATTGATGAACATCTCATTTCTCCATATGCAAAATGGGTCGAACAGTAGGTCTAAGCCTCTGACAGCAGGACCTACATGCGCAAGACCAAATTGTAAGAAACCTAAATATTAGAATGATTCCTGCAACTACACAATAATGTGCTATTAGCCAAAGGACTCTGCTTGAACAAACCTCGATGGTAAACCGCAGTGTCTCCCATTGTTTCCCTGCAACACACATAAGGAAGATATTGATCAGGTTAACTGAGAGTTGCCATACTATCAGTAGAATTTGTATTGAGTACAGCCAAATTCGATTGGTGTCAGATGCATAACAATACAAAATTCTACCCACAGCAAATGAAAATCAAATTGCAGAACTGAACCAAACAGTTAAATGGACAGCAGACCAAATGAACCAAAATAGTTAACTAAGCACGACATTGTAGAATAGAAACATGTACTAAAAGATAAGACAGTTAACAAAACAAAGAAGGCTTGAGAACAATACTACGAAATGTAGCAATTGTTGGACCAAAGTGTTAACTGAACATTACATTTTAGAGAACCAAATTTTTAACTGAACATCAGATTGCATATTAACATTACAGAGGACAAATCACTAGAAGGCACTGGCGGTGGCCTCGAGAAAATAGCATGAATTGTATTTTAAAGTAGACAATCGCGTGGCGGTGTTGACGGTGGCCTTGAAGACGAGGTGCTCCTCCAAGATCTAGCGGTCGACATGCATGGCAGCCATAGCGACCTCGTGGCGCATGCGGCCGCATGCTACTGAGCTCCATGTTATACTGCGTGCAAAATGGCTATGGGCGGCGCTTAATTGGAGGAGGGGGCAGTGATTTCGGTCGAAGGTGTCACGCCGTCGGTTGGGGCATGTGGGACGGGAAAGGAGGAGGATGCTGTGGGTGGGGTGTGGATTACCTGACCATATCAACGAGGCCGCGCAGCAAGAAGAAGGGTCGGCGGCGAGGACGCTGCGGAACAAGAAGAAGGGTTGCTAGCGAGGAGGCGGCTGAGGGAGTCCTGGATTAGGGGGTCTCCGGACAGCCGGACTATATCCTTTGGCCGGACTGTTGGACTATGAAGATACAAGATTGAAGACTTCGTCCCGTGTCCGGATGGGACTCTACTTGGCGTGGAAGGCAAGCTAGGCAATACGGATATGTGTATCTCCTCCTTTGTAACCGACCTTGTGTAACCCTAGCCCCATCCAGTGTCTATATAAACTGGAGGGTTTTAGTCCATAGGACACGAGACAATCATACCATAGGCTAGCTTCTAGGGTTTACCTCTCCGATCTCGTGCTAGATCAACTCTTGTAATACCCATATTATCAAGTATAATCAAGCAGGACGTAGAGTTTTACCTCCATCAAGAGGGCCCGAACCTGGGTAAAACATCGTGTCCCCTGCCTCCTGTTACTATCCGCCTTAGACGCACAGTTCGGGACCCCCTACCCGAGATCCGCCGGTTTTGACACCGACATTGGTGCTTTTATTGAGAGTTCCTCTATGTCATTGCCGTTAGGCTTGATGGCTCCTTCGATCATTGATAGCGATGCAGTCCAGGGTGAGACTTTTCTCCCCGGACAGATCTTTGTATTCGGCGGCTTCGCACTGCGGGCCAACTCGCTTGGCCATCTGGAGCAGATCGAGAGTTACGCCCCTGGCCACCAGGTCAGGTTTGGAAGCTTAAACTACACGACCGATATCTGCGGAGACTTGATCTTCGACGGATTCGAGCCCCTGCCTTGTGCGCCACACGGTCATGATGAGTATGATTTAGCTCTACCATCGGACAGTATCCAGGAGATCGCACCGGCAACTGCTCCGACCCTCAATTCGGAGCCAGTTGTGCCATCCATGGACGGGTGGATAGACCCCACCATGGAGGTCGCACTCTCATCAGTGATCGAGCCGAGTATCGACCTTACCCTTCACATGAGTCGTGACGCCGAACTACCGGATTCTTCCCCGGCCACGGACTACGAACCGCCCGCATCCGTGCCTATCGAATCCAATTGGGTGCTGATCATGGAGTTTACCTCCGCAGATATTTTTCAGCACTCGCCCTTCGGCGACATACTGAACTCATTAAGGTCTCTCTCCTTGTCAGGAGAGTCCTGGCCGAACTATGTCCGGCAGGATTGGGATGCGGATGACGAAGAAATTCGCCGCCCACCCACCACCCACTTAGTAGCCATTGTCGACGATTTAACCAACATGCTCGACTTCGACTCCAAAGACATCGACGGCATGGATGATGATGCAGGAGGCGAACAAGAACCACTACCCACAGGGCACTGGACAGCCACATCATCGTATGACATATATATGGTGGACACACCCAAAGAAGGCAATGGCGATGGGACAGTGGAGGATGACCCCTCCAAGAAGCAACCCAAGCGCCAACGTCAGCGGCGCCGCTCTAAGTCTCGCCAAAGCAAAAGCGGTGACACCGGCACAGGAGATAATAGCACTCCGGACAGTGCCGAAGACAAAAACAATCCCCTCCAGCAAGATTTAGGGCAGGAGGATGGAGAAGCCAGCCCTCCCGAGAGAGCGGCAGTTGGAGAGGCGGAGGATGATAATTACATGCCTCCCTCCGAAGACGAGGCAAGCCTCGACGATGACGAATTTGTCGTGCCTGAGGATCCCGTCGAACAAGAGCGCTTCAAGTGCTAGCTTATAGCCACGGCAAATAGCCTTAAGAAAAAGCAACAGCAGCTTCAAGCTGATCAGGATTTGCTAGCTGACAGATGGACTGAAGTCCTTGCGGCCGAGGAATATAAACTCGAACGCCCCTCCAAGAGTTACCCAAAGTGCAGGTTGCTACCCCGACTAGAGGAGGAAGCACAAAAATCGACATCTCCAGCATATGACGCGGCTGATCGGCCACCTCGTGGCCGCGACAGAGAGGCATTTCAGCCAAAAGCTCAGCCCGCACCCCGACGCCACTCAAATAAACATGTCAAGGCATGGGGAAATATGCCAGACCTGTGAGACGTATTGGAGGACAAAGCAAAACACGCAAGATCGATCTATGGATCGCGAGGGCGCGCCACTATGCGAGACGATAACCATCACGCCGGATACAGTAAAAGTAAGTACGGCCGGGCCGAACACAGCGGACAAGACTCACTTGAGCTGCGTCGCGACATATCCCAGTACAGAGGTGCCGCACACCCCCTATGCTTCACAGACGAAGTAATGGATCATCAAATCCCAGAGGGTTTCAAACCCGAAAATATAGAATCATACGATGGCACAACAGATCTTGCGGTATGGATCGAGGACTTCCTCCTGCATATCCACATGGCCCGCGGTGACGATCTACACTCCATCAAATACCTCCCACTTAAACTCAAAGGACCAGCTCGGCATTGGCTCAACAGCCTGCCAGCAGAATCCATTGGCTGTTGGGAAGGTCTGGAAGCCGCATTCCTCGACAACTTCCAGGGAACTTATGTGCGACCACCAGATGTCGATGACTTGAGCCACATAATTCAGCAACCAAAGGAATCGGCCAGGCAATTCTGGACATGGTTCCTAACAAAGAAAAATCAAATCATCGACTGTCCGGATGCAGTGGCCCTAGCAGCTTTTAAGCACAACATCCGCGACGAGTGGCTCGCCCGGCACGTTGGCCAGATAAAGCCAAAATCTATGGCAGCCCTCACGACACTTATGACCCGCTTTTGCACGGGAGAAGACAGATGGCTGGCTCGCAGCAATAATATATCAAAGAACCATGGTACTTTGGATACCAAGGATGGCAATGGCAGGTCACGTCGCAACAAACATAAGCGCCACATTAACAATGACAATACCGAGGATACGACAGTCAATGCCGAATTCAGAGGCTCTAAACCCGGTCAGCGGAAAAAGCCATTCAAAAGAAGCACTCCGGGCCCGTCCAGTTTGGATTGTATACTCGACCTCTCGTGTCAAATACACGGCACCCCCGACAAGCCAGCCAACCACACCAACAGGGATTGTTGGGTGTTCAAGCAGGCCGGCAAGTTAAATGCCGAAAACAAAGATAAGGGGTCACATAGCGATGATGAGGAGGAGCCCCGGTAGCCGAACACCGGAGGACAAAAGAGGTTCCCCCCACAAGTGCGGACAGTGAACATGATATACGCAACCCACATCCCCAAGAGGGAGCGGAAGCATGCGCTAAGGGACATATATGCGTTAGAGCCAGTCGCCCCAAAGTTCAACACATGGTCGTCTTGTCCGATCACCTTCAATCGTAGGGACCACCCCACTAGTATCTGTCATGGCGGATTCGCCGCACTGGTCCTAGACCCAATCATTGACGGATTTCACCTCACTCGAGTCCTTATGGACAGTGGCAGCAGCCTAAACCTGCTTTATCAGGACACAGTGCACAAAATGGGTATAGACCCCTCAAGGATCAAACCCACAAAAACGGCCTTCAAAGGCTTCATACCAGGTGTAGAGGCCCATTGCACAGGCTCAGTCACACTGGAAGTGGTCTTCGGATCCCCGGATAACTTCCGAAGCGAGGAGTTAATCTTCGATATAGTCCCGTTCCGCAGTGGCTATCATGCACTGCTCGGGCGAACCACATTTGCGAGATTCAATGCGGTACCGCATTATGCATATCTCAAGCTGAAGATGCCAGGACTTCGGGGGGTCATCACAGTTACTGGAAACACAGAGCGCTCTCTCCGTACGGATGAGCACACTGCGGCCCTCACAATAGAAGCGCAAAGCAGCCTCTTAAGGAAATCCACCAGTTCGGCGATTAAAGACGCGGACACCTTCAAGCGCGCCCGGAGTAATCGGCAACAAGACCTCCTGGCACGTTCCGAGCTCGCATAGCAATGCGTCCCCCGCCCCAGCCCCAGGCAAATGGTGAAATCCGTGCCACGCGTACACAACTATGCATTGAAAATACCATGGACACAGGTGGGGAGGGGGGCACGACTACGGCACGCCCCAAGACGCGGCTCAACCACACTAGGGGCTTCCCGCTTTGTTATTTTTCTCTCTTTCAGGACTTTAATCTCTAGAAACCCTGTCCGACAGTTGGATTGCCGGACACGTGATGCAGCAACCAAGGAGGCAGAAAGCTACGTCGCACAACTGAACTCCCAGGTGGATTCCGATAACGAGTGAAATACTTGCTTTAAATACCATTCCTCAGCTTGCCCTTGGAGGGGACATGTCAAATAGTCCTACTTTCTGCTTATCGCACTACTTGTATCATTCTGCTTTAACGCACCTTTTTGAATAAACAATGCATAGCACTAGACTATTATGGCATTCTCTATTCTTCTTATATATATGTTCATTCATGACATCCAGCATCCGTAAACCCTAGTACGGTCAATATGCTAGGGGATTAAGCATACCCCATAATACAGCATGAGAAGTCCGAACACTTTCGACAGTGCGGCACCCCGAACTTATAGCATTATATGCATCAGCTCCGAATCATGTCTTGGGTCAATAGTTGGGTTTGCCCGGCTCCCATGTTTTGGTACCTTACGTTCCGCTATATCGGCTAAGGTAGCACTGGGAGAACTACTGCGATTGTGCCCCGGTTCAGCTGGGCTAAGTACCTCAGTAGAGAAAGCTAAAACTGACTGTCATGATAAGGCGAGTGTTGGTCGCTGTTCAAGTGGTTTCGAGTCCCTAAAGACATATGCCGCTTAGAGCGAGGAGTCGGCTTTGTCCGTCTTAAGGCGTGTATAGCGCCCCGAATTCGGCCTTCCGAATACTAGGGGCTTCGCCAAAATTTAAAATTGTAGAACTCTGTGGCTAAGTGAGAGTGATAAAGCATTATAGTCCGGTTGCCTTGTTCCTTGTGCTGAGCACCTCCCTCGAAGGACCCAACAATGGGAAAAAGAGTGCTCAGGTTTATCCCGAACACCCCAGCACTCGTGGCATGGGGGCAGAAGTCGACGACTGGTCATCTCTCAGATTTGATAAACAGCCGCATAGAAGGTAATATTTTAAATTCAAACAAGCGTTGCATAGTGCATATGAACAAGTTTTCATAATACAAGATCACACGAGCAAGTTCATTCAAAAATTACATCTTTTGCACACTCGTCCGCCACAAGACGGGTACCCTTCAGGACACCCTCATAATACATTTCGGGGTGGCGATGCTCCTTGCCCTGCGGCGGCCCCTCCTTCACCAGCTTCTCAGCGTCCATCTTGGCCCAGTGCACCTTCGCACGGGGAAAGGCCCAGCGTGCACCCTCGATGCAGACGGACCGCTTTATGGCCTCCAGCCGTGGGCAGGCATCCATAAGCCGCCTCACCAGGCCAAATTAGCTGTCGGGAAGGGAGTCGCCAGGCCACATCCGGACTATAAGGCCCCTCATGGCCTGTTCGGCCGCCTTGTGCAGCTCGACCATTTGCTTCAGCTGGTCGCTCATAGGCATCGGGTGTTCGGTCCTAGTATACTGAGACCAGAACAGCTTCTCCGTCGAGCTTCCCTCCTCGGCCTGGTAAAACTTCGCGGCATCCGACACGCTGCGGGGCAAATCTGCGAATGCTCCTGGAGAGCTCCGGACTCGGGTAAGTAACAAGTAATTTACTTTCACATGCTTGCTTTGCATATTGAATGCCTTACCCGCCGCTATCTTCCTCATCGCCTCAATCTCCAGGAGGGCTTTTTGGGCTTCGGCCTTGGCATTCTTTGCGCTCTTGAGGGCCGTGGCAAGCTCAGACTCTCGCATCTTCGAGTCAAGCTCCAAAGCCTCGTGCTTCATCACGAGAGCCTGGAGCTCTTGACGCACTTCGCCCACCCGTGCCTCTTGCTTTTCCCGCTCGGTGCACTCCTGGGCCGCTTTGTTTTCGGCCTCGGACAGCGCTTGCTTTAGGGTCGCCACTTCGGTCGTGGCCCCTGGCAAATTCATGATGATCCTGTCATTTCGCAATCGCATCTTTTTTGTATATATATAGGACAGCACTATTCTAATCCCAGGATTAGAATAACTATTTGGATCACGACGGGCCCTATATAGACGTGATGAGGTGTTCCCGAACAGAAAACAGAAAAGAAAAAAATACATCCCCCAACCCCCGTCCCGTGCGCGATCTGACGCACTCCACACCGCAACCGCCCACATCCCCCGATCCTGCGCAACCGCCCACATCCCCGGATCCCTCGCCGCCGAGCACCCTCCGCTGATCCCCACGCCGCTTCCGTGCCCTCCCAGAACCACCATGCCGCCCAGTGGCCTCCCTGGAGAGCTCCGCCGTCGCGCCCCCTACCCAAAGACCCCCGTCGCCGTGCACCCTCCCCGGGGACCCCCGCCACAGCCACCGCCCGGCAACCTCCGCCACACTCCCGAAATCGCGCCGCCACCACTGCCACTCCTCGCGCCGACGCCCCCCACCCGCATCACCATGCACTACTGCGCACCCAGTTGATCCACACCACGGCAACCGGCGCTCCCCCCCCCCGACTAGGCGCAGGCAGCATGTGCCTCCTGCTGGCGACGTTGCACGGCGACGGCCACCGCCCTGGCCACCCCTCGCCGTCTCCCTCGATGCTGCCGGTGACGCATGGCGATTCCCTCCCTCACCTCTGTAGTGACATGCAACCGATGGCAGACGATGAGCTCTCCGCATGCCGGTCATGTAGCCGTCCCCAATACCCCGACGCAGAGCACCGTTCCCCAGGACGGTTTCGACACACGGCAGTGCAGTTGCCTTCTGCAAGGGCTTCCCCGACCCGTCGATCCATCGCCTGTCGACCAACTCGCTAAATCCAACCAAGTTCGGTGTATTGTGGAGTTGAAGTTCAGTAAGAACAAGGGATGAAAAGTTCAGACCGTTTTGGCACAAGAAGTTCAGAAAAAATGTTATCTTTAGATAGTGTTGGCCTTCCTCTTCTACTACATCTTGATGTTCGAGAAAAGTTCAGCTGGTAGGGTGCTGGCAACAACGATATTTCGCACTGTAGTGTCACCACGACAACAACAACGTTGTGCTCGTTAAGCTATTTTAATTTATGCCTTTTGTGGCTAGACAGTGTGTCGCTCTTCCTCGATGTTAGCAGACACACATCACCATCCCCAAGCCCTTTTATTTTGTGACACCCCAATTTTTTGGCCTTGTTTTATTAATTAAAATTTTGCCAGGAAATTAAAACTTTTATTTTCTGGGCTCCCTTTTTATTTTTGAACCTTTTTCTCCCTTGTTATTATGGAGTTTTCCCCCAAAGTGAAAACTTTTCAAATATGTTTTTGGACTTGTTTAACCTCTCAAGAAAAACTTTTCTTTTATTAGTAGAACTAATTACATAATTAATTTGCTTGATCTTTATTTTCTTGAAAAATGGTTTTTCAAGGTTATATGGCCATATTTTAAACTGCAACCATTTGATAAACTATTTCATAATTCCAACCAAAATTTGGAGATGTCATGTGATGTTTTTAAATCACTTTTATGCAAAAATATCTTTTATTCTTGTAATAATTTAAGCTCTACACCCAATTTTCTTCTCTGGTCCAGAGTGCAATTTTGCACTACAACTCATTTAAATATTTCTTTCTAGCCTCCACCAAAATTATGGGATGTTGATAGTAGCATATGATTCAACATTATGCAAAAACCTAGTGTTGTTCTTTGAAAAATTTGAGTCAATCAACCTCATTTTCATTCTGGTCCAGCCTTGTGATTTCTACTACAACCCTATTTAATTTTGCTCCAATGATCTTGTGTTTTCTCCTACTTGTAGACAGCCCTACCAAACCCCTAAGTCCAGGAGCATGCACCCATTGGATCGCTTTTGGTTCATGGAATAGTGCCATTAACCTTCTGTCCAGAATTGAAATTCTGCAAAACATGCACTAACAAGTTTGTGCTTTTCACAAACTAACCTCACCACCCTCTTGTACATCTAAAGATACCCCAATCTGGAAGTTTTGGCCACCCCAAGAGATGCCTAGGTGCATGTGGCATTCTATCGAGCACCCTGTAGGCATGACCAGTTTTGACATGAGTCTTAGCTTGCACTGTGATCTTGCTTCCCTTGCCTAAATACCTTGTCCAATAGACTCCTCGCTACTCATAACCTAGGTCTGCTAATTTCCAGCCTCACCCGAGACCTCTAACACGCCCTGACATTTCATCGAGCACGTCCCGTGCGTGCTCTGGGCGCGAGCAGAGCGCGCGTTTTGCACGTGCTCTCGCCCGAGCCAGCACGCCCCTGGATAAGCTTCCCCGAGCTCATCCTGATCCCCTCCCTCTTGCCGCGTCACGCCAAAGGCCCCGACCGCCCCCTGGCGCCCTACAGCGCCGCCACCAGAGCCCTCTTGGCGGCACGCCCGTGGCCGCACCCGCTCCTGCCATGGTCGGCACCGCCCCGACCACCACAGCGCGCCAGCTCGCCTCCATGGACAGTGGAGCGTTCGTCGGTAGCTCCTGGAGCCGACTAGCCACCGCCACGTCACCCTGCAGCACAGTAGGGCGGTTCGCCGGCGAACTTATCCACGGCCGCCGCGGAACCGCCTTGCCTCGCCTATAAAAGGAAGCCCGACCTCGTCCCCGCACTCATGCAACCTCAGTACACTCCTCCAGTTCCCCCCATGGCAGCCAATTGACCCGAGGAGGTCGTCTTCTTCCTCTCCGGCAACTCCTACCGCCGCCACTGCCCCGGCCGTTCCGGCGCCACCAGGACCTCCCCCTCTCCACTCTCTTCACCAGGAACTCCCTCTCCCTCTCATGAGTCCAAACCCCCACTCAATTTTGCTCGGGACTCGCCGCAGGCGAAAATTCACTTTGCCCCCGAAACCCCCTCCGCTGCGAAGCTCGCCGACCGGCAACTCACTCCGTCCCCGCCGATCCAACGACTACCGGGAGGACCACCCCAGTCTGGCGGATCCATCCCCGCCCCCCTAGAGGCCACAAGGAGCCGCCACTCGCCGGCGTTGGTCGCCGGAGCCTCGCCTCGCTTGGACAGAGGAGGGAGAAGGGGCGCGGCGACTGGTCAAACCTGACCAGTGGGCCAGGCGGGCCCACTGTCAGTGACCCCCGCACCGGTCCACGTGTTTAAGTGAAGATGTATAATTCCCCAGTACGTTTTCCCTGCACCGAAAGCGTATTCGTGACTGAAACGTTTTCTTTTTGTTTTATTAAAAAAAACAGATTTTGACCACAACTTTGACTGGCTATAACTTTTTAATTATAACTCCAAATGAATTGATTCTTTTTCCTACATGTCTCAAATTATGTCTAGTTCATTTTAAGATTTATTTGAAAATTTTCCAAACACCTTTTTTGTACTGTTTTTGAAATATGTGTTATTTGCATATTTTTGAAAATAGGATTTTTGAAGACAAGAAAGCTTTCAAAAGATTTGGAGTGCACCCTGCCTTTCCACACCATGAAGGCAAGCATTCTGAACCCCGGCATAATATTTTTGGTGTGTTAGTTGACACGTTTATAACACCACCTTATTTCGGAGAACTTGTTATTTCATGTGATATGGTCATTTGCATGGATGCATACTAGTGATTTCCTTGATGTTGGAAATGAATATACATGTGATGGTAATCATCCTCATGTGCCTTGCATGCATGCCGGAAAGGAACCCGGGAAAGCCTCTGCCTTGGGTAGGCGTGAGCTTGTCGCCGGTCTCCATCGGGACGGTTATGTCCGGTATGGCATAGTAAGGTATAATGGGTGGTGATTCTGTTGGTTGAAATATATTTGTTATACATGTCATGCAGGGAACCCCTTAGAGCGCGCGATAGAAATTTGATCCCATGCTACGCGAGGTTGTAGCCTCCCCACTTAGAGTTTTGCTTAACAGGTGTCATGGGTGATTCCAGACACGAGTAAAAGCTGGTGTGTGCAAGTCAGGTGTGTTTCAATTAAAAGACCGTAGACGGAATTAGTCCGATGGACTAAAGGAATCCGTTACTCGTGGCTAAAGAGTACACTCTCTGCAGAGATATTAAACCTATTCGAATAGCCGTGTCCATGGTTAAGGACTACAATCTGGGATGGGTCAAGTGTCGGTCTTAGTGTCGGTCTTCGGAGGAGAAACTACTAAACCCGAATATTGATTATGACTTGTGATATATGATGGTTATGATTATTATCATTATGGACTAACCGTTTGCATTGTTTGAAATAATGAATATCCCTGGGACGGTACCACCCCCTGGATATTCACTATGATTATGTTTATATATATAGGCCCTTTATGTGGCGTCGCTCAGACGCCCGACTGTGCCAGGTTCGTTATTTCATTTACTTACAAGCCCTTTATGTGGCGTCGCTCAGACGCCCGACTGTGGCATGTTTGTTATTTCATTTTCTCATAAGCCCTTTATGTGGCGTCGCTCAGACGCCCGACTGTGGCATGCTTGTTATTTCATTTTCCCATAAGCCATTTATGTGGCATCGCTCAGACGCCCGACTGTGGCATGCTTGTTATTTTATTTACTTTATAAGCCCCTTATGTGGTGTCGCTAAGATGCCCGACTGAGGCATGCTCACTTTTACTATCCTTTCGAGACGTCGCTTCAGGCATCCGATCGATGCATTTTATTTCTATTCTGTCATTGCATATTTCGGTTGCATATAAATAACCTGCTTGCATGCATCAAAATTTTATTTATGACTGACGATGTGATCATGGAATATTTCAGTGTATGTTGATCAATTATATTATACCTGTGTTCTTAATGTTTGCGAGTACATTCAAAGTACTCACTGTCTTGTCCCTGGCTATTGTCTTAGACAGATTGCTTGCTTGGAGAGGAGCGTGGCGATGACAGCCTCGGGACCTAAGCAACGGTGATAGCAGCCTCGCGAAGATAGGAGTTAACCTGGTCAGCTGTTCCTGTGGGAAATGGAGTCCCATAGACCATGGTGATCCACAAACTGCTTCCGCCCTCAACCACTAGAAACCATTTGATGTACTCATAGGCCACAATGGTCTTGTACTACACATTTTGTATTTTTGCTTGGAATTTCTGTATCAAGCTGGTGCCTCATCAGCTAACAGTAATCCTGGGGCTGGTGAGCACAACGGCCATTTTCTGGAAATTAATACCCGGAAAACCGGTCGTGACATCTTCCCCCCATGTTTCTAGTCAGCAATGGCCGCACACAATCCTGCAAAACATTTAGAAAGGATGAATGTACTGTTTTTCACACGCTCACTGTATTTAAAATGATAGAAGTTCAGTTTTCTAATCTTGCACGGTTCTAAGTGTTGTGTGTGTGTGTGGTGTGTTCTTGCTAGTTTCTACCGCTTGCTAGTGTTGCTATAGGTTTCTGGTGCACGACGAGATTAGCTGCTCCTCTTCTGAAGATTCTATAATTAACCAGGAAATCGAGGAAGAATTACCATGTTCCGTTACTGTAGATTGGTATCATTTGTGATCCATGGGATGTTTTGTGCCTATTCCTCAGTGAGTAAAAAGTATTTGATAGTTCCTCAGTTTATATGCTACATTAGTTTGGCAAACAACAACAATATAAAAGTTCACTCTATAATTGTTTGGCCCTATGTTAAGATGAGATGTTGCCGCATAAAAAAATGAGATTTGGGAGTATAATTTGACAGTAGTTTTCTCCTTGATTGTGTTTTTGATTTGGTTTACATGAGAAAACATTCTGTATTGTGGAAGTTCATTTCTTATTGCACCGAGAGTTCATTTATTACTACCAACTAATTGACATTTCACAAAACCAACAGAAAAAACAGTAAATTAGAAGGAAAAAAATGTTTTATCAGTTACGATTCCCTACTCCAGTACATGTTCATGAATTTCACTCATAAATAATAAACCTATGATTAAGTCAAATTTAATAAACGCATGTTTCCCGTTTCTAAAAAAACCCTACACGTCCAAATAAAAAAATAGAGTGATTCGTTGTTTACTACAAATTACTGAGATAGTTTTCATTACTAAAAGGAAAATCAAACCTAGAAGGCGGATTTTCTCGTTAAAAAACCTAGAAGTTCAAATACAAATAACGGAGCGGTTTCAATACTCATTACTACATAGGGATTTTTCTCCGTTACTAAAGGTTAACCCAAGAAGGCCAATTTTAATGATTTTCACCGTCTCTAATAAAAAAGCTCTAGAAGTTCATATTTAAATTACGGACCAGTACAATATTTATTAGAAAACTAGGATTTTTCTGTTACTATAATAAAATAAACCAATATGCCTAAATTACAAAAATTGAGCAGTTTGATATTTATAAAAAATTGAGATTTTCATTGAGTGTTTTAGGAGTTATGGTAGAAAAAGCAGAGAGAAGTTCAAAGTGAAAACAAACAGGGGTTCAACTACTACATGACATGTGTTCCATATAAAGAAAAATAATAAAACGGCAAAGTCTGAAAAGACATTTGCTAGAACTTCATGCGGTCTTTTTCATTTTAGGTGAGCCAAATTTTTGTGTGGATGTGTTGTGCATGTGCTTGTGCGTACTACACTGAATAGAACAAGAAAACTATTATGGGTGCCCTCTAAATGTTTGTCCTATTGCTTCTGAGAATTGACCCAAATTTTCCTAATGTTTTTACACATGTTGGATTCAAGGGAAATGTGTATAAAAAAGGTGTGATTTCGAAAGTTCAAACCAAAAAAAAAGTGAACAAAAAATCATGGAATTCAAAGAATAAAAACTATGGAGAAGTTCACGTGTACCACGTACAGAAGAGAAATCATCAAATGAAGAAAGGGACCGCCTAGGCCATTTCACCGAAAAGAAAAAAAATGCATAAAATGTCGCGATAAAATTCTATAAGAAGTTCAAATTTAAAAACCGAAGTAGGTCAACGTAAAAAAATGAAGTTTTAATATCTAAAAGACAAATTTGGATGTTCAAAAAATTTGAGCAAGAAGCTAAAAAAGTAGTTCAAAAATCTTTATAACGGATTTTCCTCGTTTGTAAAAAAATAGAGAAGATCAAATTAAAAATAGGAGCATTTCAAAAAGATTGTGTAAAAACTGATTTTCCTCATTCTATAAAAACTAGAAACTCAAATTAAAATAACGACGCGGTATCATTGTTTATATGAAAAAAGCATTTTCCCCTGTACTAACAAATACAATTAAGAAGTTCAAATTTAAAAAATGGTGAAGTTCGATGTATATAAAATTTTTGGATTTTTCACAAATAGATGAATCTAGAGGAAGAAGTTCGCCTGCACCACCGTGCATGGTTCAGAATTTATATTATGGGACATCCGACCTCCAATTACATGTTTTAAAATGGCAAAAAATGACGTCCAACCTTCAATTGTGTGTAGTTTGACATATACAAAAAAATGTGACAGAAGTTCATAGTGAAAACAACGAGAAGTTCAAGTACCGCAAGGAATGCATTTCATGTGAGAATAAAAGTATAGAAAAATAAAATGTTAAAAGGTTTGCAGAAAGAAGTTCAAGTGCTCTGTCCAGGGAAGTTCAAAAATTCTTGCGAGAGAGGTTCACTTTGTATTTCTATATTCAATTTTTTCCGTATAAAAACCAAATACAATTCTTTACTCAAAAAAATAAAAAGGTGAAGTTCAAATTGAAATAACAGAGAAGTTCGGAGTTTATTAAAACCTAGGATTTACCTGTTCAAAAAATAAAAAACACAACGCCATTTTTTGCAATTTTATAAACAACTCATAAACGAAAAAAGGTTGCTAGAAGTTCAAGTGATCTACGAGGAAAAGTTCAAAAAATTGTTGTGAGAGAGGTTCTCCGTGTATTTAGATGTCCAAAACACATTAAATAATTCTCTCAAACCAGAGAGAAGTTCAGAGTGATAACAACGAGAAGTTCACGTACTACATGGTGTGTATTTCATATAAGAAAAATACAAAAAAAAATTCTAACAGAGTGAAGTTCAAATAGACATGCCCCAGAAGTTCAACTACTTCACATAGTGCAAAAAACAGCACGTTCAAAAACAGATTGAGGTTCAAACAGACATGCCCGAGAAGTTCAACTACTTCACGCACTGCAAAAAATAGCACGTCAAAAACAGAGTGAGGTGCAAACAGACATGCTCGAGAAGTTCAACTACTTCATGCAGTGCGTTTCCGTTCGCAATGAGGGAAGAAATCATGATCTCGTCATTTTCTAATTTACTTCAAAACAGTAGGAATATCATTTGTGTAAGTTCAAGTCCTCGGTCGAAAAAAATTAAAAAAATTATTGTGAGAGAGGTTTGTACAAAAAGAATATCATTTGTGTAACACTGACGAATGGATGAGAAAATTACAAAGGAAAATACGTCATAGAAGTTCAACGTGAAAACAGCAGGAAGTTCACCTACTACACTGAATGAATTTCAGATGAAGAACTTTCAAAATCGTCGCGGGTATGAAAAAATGATCAACACGGGAAAGTTGCGTGTTTACAGCAGCTTTCCACTGGTATATCACTTGCTCAATTCCGGTGAGTGGATGGAGAGCTACGAGCAGTGGATGGAAAGCTACGAGAAAAAAACACGTGAAAAACAGAGTGAAGTTCAAGTAGACATGCCGAGAAGTTCAGGTTCTTCACGCGGTGCATTTTCGAAGAATCTGTTTCGCGATAAAGGCAGAACAAATGATCTCGTCATTTTCGAAATTGCTTGAAAATGGCTAGGATTCATAGAAAACCATCAACATGAAAAAGTTTTGCATTTTCCGTAGTTTTTCAGCGGTATATTATTTGCCCCATTCCGATAAAGTTTGTAGAAATTACGGCAAAAATACGTTTTTAACCATTTTCAAAACTGACATAAAACCGTGATGAATTAGGAGAAACAATATATACAGAAAAGTTTCGCATTTCTTCAAGCTTTCCAACGCCATATCATTTGCTGCATTTGGACATACAGTTAAAAAATTAGCTCGAAAATACGAACTCGGTGGAACTTGTACCGTTTTCTAAATTAATTTTAAACCATTCAAAATTAGAAAACACTTTTCACATAAAAAAAGTAGCGCATTTTCATAATCTTTCCAACGCCATATTATTTGCCATAATTGGATTAGCCATTTAGAAATGGCGTCAAAAATACGAACTCGGGTGTTCGGTTTATGAAATTTTATGATTTTTCGAATTACTCTTTAACCGTAGGGAATTAGAGAAAACTTTCAACATGTGGAAGGAGCAGTTTTGCAGCAGCTTTCCAACGCCATATTATTTGTCTCATTCCGATAAACGGTTTAAAAATGCGATCGAAAATACGATTCACGTTTTTTGTATGAAGAAAAACGGTTTTCAAAACTTCTCTTAAACCGCTTACATTTTGCCAAAAATTTAACTTGGGTCATGATACTGATGTCCATAGCTATCCAACGGTATATCGCAAGCCCCATTTGGACACCTTTTAGCTGAAGTTCAACCTAGTACTCGGGGAAGGTCAGGCGTGTTACTCGGGAAGTTCATGTTGTGATCAGAATATTATTCTGATCACGTGATCAAAATAGTGTTTATATATATATATATAGACAAGGTATTACTTACCTTTGTTCTCCTCGATCTACCTCTTGGCAAGGTCGAGCTCTTTCTCGGACCCCTCAAGGTCCTGCTTCAGTGCGGCGACCTCCGCAGTCAGTGCGGCAGAGGTCAGCAGCGTAGCCTGCATATGCATATAGACATACTTATATTAGGCTCCTGCAGATATTATTTGATCCTCTATTCGGCTTTTCTTTGTGAACACCAAACAGAGCATCAGGGGCTACTGTCTATGCGGTAATATTTTTCCTATATTTCAAATACTTACCTCAAAGTCTGTTAGAAGGCTGGCACAGGCTTCAGTCAGTCCGCTCTTGGCGGACTGAACCTTCTTGATCACCGCACTCATAATAGTGAGGTGTTCTTCGTCGATGGAAGAGCCACGAAGCGCTCCCAGCAGGTTGTCCGGTGCCTCCGGATGGACAGAGGTCACCGGCACGGGCGTCTTGCCCCTTTTTGAAGGGGCCGCCTGCCCGAGTCCGGAACCACTGGAGGTTCCGGCGCGGTGTTCGGCTGAGAGCCGAACTTGGAGCCCCCGGGAGCCTTGCTCCCTTTGCTCCTGGAGTCCGGAAGGTCGCCTTGAGGCGCCTCCGGGACTATCTCCCCCCGGCTCGGTGCCCCTTGAGACAATACCTCGGCATTGTCCGTAGGGCAAGGAGAGGTGGCGGTTGGAAGTGTACCACTATTCATGTCCGACGAGTCCAAGGAACCGTCCGACAATGATATATCGATACGGGCTTGGGGTGGACTGCATAATCATATTCGGCGTTAGGAGAAGCAGTGCAACAAAGGTATGCTATGAGTTACTCTGGTATCCGAATACTTACAACTTTGCCAGGGGCTTGGCCCTGAGCAGCCACTCGTCTTCACCGTCGGTGGCGGTGGTGGAGCAGTCCGGAAGGAGAGTTCTTCCCTTCTTGGACCCTTCGGCCTCCCCGGTTGGGGCGGCCTTCCTTTTCTTGTCTCCCCCGACTGGAGGGGGAGAATCTTCATCTTCCTTCTCCTCGTTTTCACGGGAGGAGGGTGTCTCGGTGTTAGCGGACGATGAGTCCGATACCACCTAGCGTCGGGGACTCTTTCGGGTTCCCTTGGCCTTCTTCTTGGTCTTCTCCGGCACCTCGTAAGGAGCCGGAGTCTGCATCTCCGTTAGGAGAGCATCCGCAGTGTCTTCGGGCAGAGGGGCCGGATAGTCAATCTCCTCCGATGCCTCCACCCAGTCCTGTCAAAGGCATGGGAGCTCAGACCCCATACATGGTTAAGCTATGGGAAATAAATATCCTACTAGATGTACAGAACTTACCGGATTTGCAGGGCGCTTCGTGCTTAGCGCGTGGTCCTCGGTGAGAGAGGGAGGGACCTCGGCGCCCTTGAATAGCACCCTCCAGACGTCTTTGTGCGTCGTGTCAAAGAGCTCGCTTAGAGTCTGGTGCCGAGCCGGGTCGAAATCCCATAAGTTGAAATCCCATTGTTGACACGGGAGGATCCGGCGGAAGAGCATGACCTGGACTATGTTGACAAGCTTAAGTTTCTTGCTTGTCATGTTCCGGATACACTTTGGAGTCCGTCCAGCTCCACCGATGAACCCCAGGACAGGCCCTTCTCCTTCCAGGAAGTGAGCCGCGTGGGGATTCCGGATCGAAACTCGGGGGCCGCCACCCAGTTGGTGTCGCGCGGCTCGGTGATGTAGAACCGTCCCGATTGCCAGCCCTTTACGGTCTCCATGAAGGAGCCCTCGGGCCATGCAATGTTGGGCATTTTGCCCACCATGGCTCCGCCGCATTCCGCTTGTTGGCCACCTACAACCTTCGGCTTGATATTGAAGGTCTTCAGCCATCGGCCGGAGAGGGGCCGGATGCGGAGGAAAGCCTCGCACACGATGATGAACGCCGAGATGTTGAGGATGAAATTCGGGGCCAGATCATGAAAGTCCAGCCCGTAGTAGAACATGAGGCCGCAGACGAATGCATGGAGGGGAAACCCCAATCCGCAGACGAAATGGGGGAGGAAAACCACCCTTTTGTGAGGTTCCGAGGTAGGGACGACCTGCCCCGCGGCTGGCAGCCGGTGCGCGATATCCGCGGGTAAGTATCCGGCTCCATGTAACTTTTTGATGTGCCCTTCCGTGATGGAGGAGGCCATCCACTTGCCTCCTGCTCCGGACATGTTTGGAGAGAGTTGAGGAGGAGGATGCAGACTTGGGTGCTGGAGCTCGAGTGCGCGAAAATGGATGAGCAAGGAGGAAGAAGGCGTGGGTATAAAAAGGTGAGATCTTATCACTTTATAAGGGCGGACTAAACTATGCGCCTCCACTAGCCTGGTAAAACTCGCTTATCCCCCAAGCATCATAATTGATGGCGCGGTTGGGTTACCCACGTACGTATTGATGAGAATCTCGTAATAAGGGGAGCACGATCTCTGCTTTGACAAGACATGTCAAGAAACCGCCTCGCATTATGTGTGGGGCTGGTTAAAGAAAACGGTTCAAATGATTACATGGCCGTGGCGTGATGTCATGCTGCCAAAACGTTTCGGCAGATTAGGTTTGTGGTAATATTATTCTCTCTACGGTGGTATGTGGAACTTATTTTGCAGGGTCGGACACTATCCTTGTATTCAAATTCTTCTGTGGTGTATTCGGAGGATGAACCCGCCTTGCAATGCCGAAGACAACACTGCGCGCCGGACTCATCGTCATTGAAGCCTGGTTCAGGGGCTACTGAGGGAGTCCTGGATTAGGGGGGCTCCGGACAGCCGGACTATATCCTTTGACCGGACTGTTGGACTATGAAGATACAAGGTTGAAGACTTCGTCCCGTGTCCGGATGGGACTCTACTTGGCGTGGAAGGCAAGCTAGGCAATACGGATATATGTATCTCCTCCTTTGTAACCGACCTTGTGTAACCCTAGCCCCATCCGGTGTCTATATAAACCGGAGGGTTTTAGTCCGTAGGACAACAGACAATCATACCATAGGCTAGCTTCTAGGGTTTAGCCTCTCCGATCTCGTGGTAGATCAACTCTTGTAATACCCATATTATCAAGTATAATAAAGAAGGACGTGGGGTTTTACCTCCATCAAGAGGGCCCGAACCTGGGTAAAACATCATGTCCCCTGCCTCCTGTTACCATCAGCCTTAGACGCACAGTTTGGGACCCCCTACCCGAGATCCGCCAGTTTTGACACCAACAGCGGCGCTGCAAGAAGAAGGGTCTCCGGCGAGGAGGCGGCGCTGCAAGAAGAAGGATAGCCTGCGAGGAGGCGGCGCTGCAAGAAGAAGGGGTGCCGGCGACGAGGCTGAGCTGCCAGTAAGCAGCAGTGAAGGTTTGAACTTCGATTTAGCGACCAGACCTCAAACAGTCCGATCTATGTGCATCAGTGTCATCCCTGGATCGGTAATGCTGGCACACACAGTACTTGAGGGTTTATAATAGAGTAGCAATCACACACTTATTACATTGAATGTCTTAAAAGAGAACATAAAACAATAAATATGGCTTAAGGCCATCAAAATCGATAACAGCGGAAGGCTTGGAAGACAACGTGAGTCCATCAACTCCAACGGCATCACTGAGTGAAAGACAATGACCTATGGCTCCTCACTCGTCGCCTGAAAAGTCTGCAACATGATACATTGCAGCCCGAAATGGGTCAGCACATGGAATATGCTGGCAATGTAACACAAGAGAAAAATGAAGAGAATAATGTCTATCACTACATGCATATATGGCTGGTGGAGGCTGTATGGTTAACATGTTTTGCGAAAAGCCAATTTTTCCCTACAACAAAGGAATAAATTTTATTTAAGTATCATGGTAGTTGTTAAACATTGAGAAGGTTCCTCCAACTCAATCCCATTTAGACATCATCATTAACCCAATCAATTTAAATTAAGAGTGATGAGATCCACATGATAATCCAAGTACTAGATACTCAAGATGTCCATAACCAGGGACACGGCTAACCATGATTAGTTTATACACTCTGCGGGTTTGCGCACTTTCCCCACAAGACTCGAATACATCCATGGTCGGAGATTCGAGACACAGTCTTTCTGAAGCATTAACTCTCTACTCTGGGTAGACTATACCACCTACAACCCACTACATATGTTAGTCTACCTCTTCAAGAGCTTCACGCAACTTACTCAACTATGCTAGAGCCCATAATAGCTTGTGGCTGCACACGGAAGTTTCTAGCATGAATAATCTTATGATCCCTTTGTGTCTGGGTGGCGGGCCGTAGGATGATCACACGGGTCCTTCGGGATATCCTAGGAAAACACTGGGTTCTCCAGGTGCCCACAAGCAATCCACCCAGATGTGTATTTAAGTTTCCACCTTAAGTTGAACCATTAATTAACAAACTCATCACTGTCATGGATACTCTCAAACCCAATCCACGTCTACGAGCATAGCATAGCAAATATAAGCAACGTAGAAGTAACTCCCATAGGTTTGATAATAAACATGTGAGTAGGTACTACCTCATCTACTTCCCAAAACCCACAATTTAAATTAGATCCTAACCATGCAATTGTTTGAGGACTGATCTAATGCAATAAAACTGGGTAGTAAGGAGGTATGATCAAAGTGTTACTTGCCTTGCTGATGATCAGCAAAACCTAGAGACTCGTAGTAGCACGCTTCGCACTCCGGGTACTCTATCGCAAACAAACAAGAATACAATAAGCACTCAACTAGAAGCACGGGTAAAACTCAAGTAAGAAGATCTAACTAGAAAGTTCAACTTAAGAACTCTGGTTTGCAAAAAGAATCAAATCGAACGAAGCAACAGAACACAAAGTGTGAAAGAAACAAGATCCGATTACTAATCTGAACTAAAGTCAAATTTTATTGTTTCAAAATCTTATTCAAGTTCATTAAACAGAAAGAGGGCTTCAAGACAAAGATCTAGGCGCTTGAATCGCCTGATTCCGACTAACAAGCAAAAAGATAAACTAAAACAAAAATCGGATCAGAAATCACGATCAAAAATAACCGCGAAAAAACCCGAGAAAAAGAAAAACTGACGAACAGGCTAACCAACGAACGTTCGCTGTCTGTGACTAATGGGCGAAAACCGTTCGTTAAAACGAACATACGGACGAACATCCGCTATTTAACCGAACCGGAAAAAAACCGATCTAAACCGATTAAGATAAAAAAACTGAAACTAGGGTTTATAAAAAAACCGATCGGTTTCTAACGAAAAACCGGCGGCGGCTACCTTGAGTCCGGTGGGGTCTGGCGACTCTGGCAGCGGCGCGGCTTGCAGCGGCGCCGCGAGGCGAGGCAGGGTAGCGGCGGCGGCGCAAAGTGGCACGGAGGCAGTGGCGAGCAACTGCGAGCGGCGGCGAGGCTACGAGGCGGCGGCGAGCAACGGCGAGCAGCGGCGGCACGGCTCTTCTAGGGTTTTGGCGGGGCGGCGGTGGTGGGCTGCGAGGCTCGGGCGCGCGGGCTTTAAAGCCCCAGGCCAAGCGAGTCCTAGTCGGGTACGACCCGGCTAGGTCGGTTAACTTTTTTTAAAAACAATCTGACGCGCAGAAAAAACGAAGAAAAAGAATACTAAACGGACTCCAAAAATCCCAAAATAAATTTTCCCCGTCCTCTAAAAATCTACTGGGCAAGGTGAACATTTATTTGGGCCTCTAATGCAATTTTGAAAACACACATTTTTCCTAATTCAAATAAAATAGCAATAAAAACTCCGAATAAAATCTTATTTGATTTTATTATTGAATCTCCAATATTTCTTTATTTTGGGGAAGTCATTTTATCCCCTCTCTTTTATTTTTCATAAAAGAAATATTCGAAGAGAAAATAATTAATATCAAATGACCCTCTTTTCAAGATTTGAGAAAACTCAAATATGAAAATAACGAAATCCCCAACTCTCTCCGTGGGTCCTTGAGTTGCGTAGAATTTCTAGGATCAAACCAAAATGCAATAAAATATGATATGCAATGATGATCTAATGCATAACATTCCAAATTGGAAATTTGGGATGTTACAAACCTACCCCCCTTAAGATGAATCTTTCCCTCGAGATTCGGGTTGGCTAGAAAATAGGTGAGGGTGATCCTTCCGTAGGTCTTCCTCTCGTTCCCAGGTGGCTTCATCCTCGGTATGGTGGCTCCACTGAACCTTACAAAACTTGGTAACCTTGCTGCGTGTGACTCGGCTGGCAAAATCAAGAATCTTGACTGGTTTCTCCTCGTAGGTCAAATCGCTATCCAACTGAATCACTTCTAGTGGCACTGTATCTCTCAGAGGAATATCAGTCATCTATGCATGGCACTTCTTCAACTGAGAAACGTGGAACACATCGTGAACTCCTGACAATCCTTCGGGCAATTCCAACTTGTAAGAAACTTCTTCCATACATTCCAAAACACGGTATGGTCCCACAAAACATGGTGCTAACTTTCCCTTAACTCCAAAGCGCTTCACTCCTCAGAGTGGTGATACACGAAGATACACTCTGTCTCCAACTTCATAAACTGTCTCCTTGCGTTTAGAATCCACATAACTCTTCTGCCTGGACAGGGCTACCTTGAGTCTATTACGAATCAGCTTAACCTTCTCTTCAGACTCTTTAATCAAATCTGGTCCAAATAATTGACGGTCTCCAACTTCATCCCACAACAATGGTGTCCTGCACCTCCTTCCGTACAATGCTTCGAAAGGGGCCATCTTCAAACTGGCTTGATGGTTGTTGTTGTAAGATAACTCTGTGTAAGGCAAATTGTCGTCCCAACTAGATCCATAGTCTAGCGCACAAGCTCTCAACATGTCCTCCAAAATCTGATTGACTCTCTCAGTCTGTCCATCTGTCTGCAGGTGAAAGGTTGTACTGAACTCTAGCCTAGTTCCCAAAGTCTCATGCAACTGATTCCAAAACTTTGAGGTAAACTGGGTTCCTCTATCTGATACAATGGTCCTCAGAACTCCATGTAGACATACGATCCTGGTCATGTATATCTTTGCCAACTTAGCACTAGTGTAAGTGGTCTTTACTTGGATGAAATGAGCTACCTTCGTCAAACAATCGACTACAACCCATATCGAGTCATAGCCTGAACGAGTCCTGGGTAATCCCGTGATAAAGTCCACGCCTAGTTTATCCCACTTCCATTCGGGTATCGGTAATGGCTGTAGCAATCTAGATGGCTTCTGATGTTCTTCCTTCACTCTATGACATACATCACAAACTGCTACATACTCCACAATATCCTTCTTCATTCCGGTCCACCAGAATCTATCCTTCAAATCCAGATACATCTTGGTATTTCCTGGGTGAATTGAATACGGCGAATCATGGGCCTCTTGTAGAATCAACTTCCTGATCTCCGGATCATTAGGCACATAAACGCGATCCTCAAACCATAGGGTATCATGCTCATCCTCACGAAATCCCTTAGCTTTTCCTTTGCTCATTCTTTCCTTTATCTCAGCAATCTCCTTGTCCATCTTCTGGGCTTCCCTGATCTTATCCATGAAGGTAGACTGAATCTCCAATGCTGCTACATAACCTTTGGGAACTATTACCAAACATAGCTCATGAAGATCCTCCGCTAACTCCTTGGGTAACTCTCCGGTCATTTGTGTATTGACATGGCTCTTGCGTCTCAACGCATCGGCTACTATGTTAGCCTTTCCGGGATGATAATGCAACTTCATATCATAATCCTTAATGAGCTCCAACCTTCTCCTCTTTCTGATATTCAACTCCTTCTGCGTGAAGATATACTTCAAACTCTTGTGATCCGTGTACACCTCACAATGGTTTCCGATGAGAAAATGTCTCCATGTCTTCAACGCATGCACTACAGCTGCTAACTCCAAATCATGGGTAGCATAATTCAACTCATGGGGTTTGAGTTTTCGTGAGGCATATGAAACAACTCTTCCTTCCTGCATAAGCACTGCTCCAAGTCCTCGACGAGAAGTGTCGCAACACACCTGGTAATCCTTGCGTTGATCTGGAAGAATCAATACTGGAGTTGTAACCAAGTGTTTCTTCAACTCCTGGAAACTGGCCTCACATTCCTCAGTCCATTTGAACTTGGTGTCCTTCTTCAACAAATCCGTCATGGGCTTTGCAATCTTCGAGAAATTCTCGATGAACCTCCGGTAGTATCCTGCGAGTCCAAGAAAACTCCGGATCCCTCCAACTGACGTGGGTGCTTCCCAATTTGTCACAGTGACAACCTTGGTAGGGTCTACGGCTATTCCTTCTCTGGATATAACATGTCCAAGGAATCCAACTTCCTTCAACCAAAACTCACACTTGCTGAACTTGGCATATAGCTGATGTTCTCTGAGTTTACCAAGTACCAAATGCAAATGCTCCTTATGCTCCTCTTCATTCTTCGAGTAGACTAGAATATCATCAATGAACACCACGACGAACTTATCCAAAAACTCCATAAACACCTTGTTCACCATGTTCATGAAATAGGCAGGTGCGTTAGTCAGACCAAATGACATAACGGTATACTCATATAGCCCATACCTTGTGGTAAAAGCTGTCTTGGGTATATCCTGCTCTCGAATCTTCAGCTCATGGTACCCTGATCGCAGATCAATCTTGGAAAACACCTTAGCTCCTTGCAGCTAGTCAAACAAATCATTGATCATCGGCAGTGGGTACTTGTTCTTGATCGTCACCTCATTCAATCCACGATTGTGGGAGTCCTCGATTAGGGGGTCTCCACACAGCCGGACTGTTGGACTATGAAGATACAAGATTGAAGACTTCGTCACGTGTCCGGATGGGACTCTACTTGGCGTGGAAGCCAAGCTAGGCAATACGGATATGTATATCTCCTCCTTTGTAACCGACCTTGTGTAACCCTAGCCCCCTCCGATGTCTATATAAACTGGAGGGTTTTAGTCCGTAGGACAACAGACAATCATACCATAGGCTAGCTTCTAGGGTTTAGCCTCTCCGATCTCATGGTAGATCAACTCTTGTAATACTCATATCATCAAGAATAAATCAAGCAGGACGTAGGGTTTTACCTCCATCAAGAGGGCCCGAACCTGGGTAAAGCATCGTGTTCCCTGCCTCCTGTTGCCATCTGCCTTAGACGCATAGTTCGGGACCCCCTACCTGAGATCCACCGGTTTTGACACCGACATTGGTTCTTTCATTGAGAGTTCCTCTGTGTCGTCGTCGTTAGGCTTGATGGCTCCTACGATCATCGATAGCGATGCAGTCCAGGGTGAGACTTTTCTCCCCAGACAGATCTTTGTGTTCTGCGGCTTCGCACTGCGGGCCAACTCACTTGGCCATCTGGAGCAGATCGAAAGTTATGCCCCTGGCCACCAGGTCAGGTTTGGAAGCTTAAACTACACGTCCGATATCCGTGGAGACTTGATCTTCGACAGATTCGATCCCCTGCCTTGTGCCCCACGCGGTCACGATGAGTACGATTTAGCTCTACCATCGGACAGTGTTCGAGAAATCGCACCGGCAGCCGCTCCGACCCTCAATTCAGAGCCAATTGCACCGTCCATGGACGGGTGGATAGACCCTGCCACGGAGGTCGTATCATCTGTGGTGATTGAGCCGAATATCAACCTTACCCTTCATGAGAGCCGTGTTGCTAAACTGCCAGATCCTTCTCCGGCCACGGACTCCGAACCGCCTGCTCCCGTTCCTGTCGAATCCGATTGGGCGCCGATCATGGAGTTTACCTCCGCGGATATTTTTCAGCGCTCGACCTTTGATGACATACTAGACTCATTAAGGTCTCTCTCCTTGTCAGGAGAGTCCTGGCCGAACTACGTCCGGCAGGATTGGGATGCGGATGACGAAGAAATTCGCCGCCCACCCACCACCCACTTAGTAGCCACTGCCGATGACTTAACCGACATGCTCGACTTCGACTCCGAAGGCATTGACGGTATGGATGACGATGCGGGAGGCGAAGAGGAACCACTGCCCGCAGGGCGCTGGACGCCCACTTCGTCACATGATGTATACATGGTGGACACACCCAAAGAAAACAACAACGAGGAACGGAAGGACGCAGCGAAGGGTTGTTCCCTCGAGAAGCAGTCAAAGCGGCGGCATAAGCGCCGCTCCAAATCCCGCCTCGGCAGAAAAAACAATCATATATACCCAGCAATAGAGCAGTGTGCACCATCGCCAGACCAGGGCAACATGGGGAATCAAACCGAACAACCTGACTCCGTCGAAGATAACAGTCTGGACGACATCGCCAAGAGCAGCATAATGCCCACGAAAGGCTTGTTGCCACGGTGAGGAGTCTGAAAAAACAGAAGCAAAGGCTCAAGGCTGCACAAGACACACTCAAAATCAAATGGAGTGAAGTACTCAACACTGCAGCGAAGTACGGCAGTAATCGCCACACCAAGAGCTATCCGAAGCGAAAGTTGCTACCTGAATTTGATGAGGAGGCCTTAGATCCTCCACAATTAAAAAATAAAATGGCCATCCGGTTGGATAGACGACCTCATAGCCAACATAAAGCGGCAAACGACGCCGCACATAAACCAGTACGCGATCTGCATAAGGGCTTGCATCAAAAGTACGGCGCAACCAGATCCATCTATGGACCACGCAGGCGCGCTCCAACATACAATGCAACACAACAAACATCCGAACACCACGGTATGCCCAAATACAGGGGTGCCGCACACCCTCTATGTTTCACCGACGAGGTGCTAGACCATGAATTTCCAGAGGGATTCAAACCCATAACATAGAGGCGTACGACGGAACAACAGACCCTGGGGTCTGGATTGAGGACTACATCCTCCACATCCATATGGCTCGAGGAGACGATCTCCACGCCATCAAGTACTTACCCCTCAAGCTCAAAGGGCCAGCTCGGCACTGGCTTAAAAGCCTCCCCGAAAACTCCATCGGAAGCTGGGAAGAGCTCGAAGACGCCTTTCGGGCAAATTTTCAAGGGACATATGTCCGACCACCGGATGCAGACGATTTAAGTCATATAACACAACAGCCCGGTGAGTCAGCCCGAAAACTTTGGAACAGGTTCCTCACTAAAAAGAACCAAATAGTTGACTGTCCGAACGCTAAAGCCTTAGCAGCCTTCAAGCATAGCGTTCGGGACGAATGGCTTGCCAGACACCTCGGTCAACAAAAGCCGAGAACAATGGCAGCATTAACAAGCCTCATGACCCATTTTTGCGCGGGCGAGGACAGCTGGTTAGCCCGATGCAGCACTAGCGACCCAAGTACATCCGAAGTCAGGGATGGAAATGGGAAATCATGACGCGGCAAGAATAAGTTTCGGAATAAAGAAGACAGCCCGAAGAGCACTGCGGTAAATGCCGGATTTAGAAGCTCTCGGCCAGGGCAGCAGAGGCCGCCCTCTAAAGGCAACAAAGATGAATTGTCCAGCCTAAACAAAATTCTAGACCAAATATGTCAGATCCATAGCACCCCGGATAAACTTGCAAATCATACCCACAGAGAATGTTGGGTCTTCAAATAGTCCGGCAAGCTCAACGCCGAACACAAGGGGCAGGATACACCAAGTGAAGACGAGGATGAGCCTCGCAAGCAAAGCACAGGGGAGCAGAAGAAATTCCCACCAGAAGTCAAACAGTCAACGTGTTACACATGATAAAAGGGAGAAACAAAGCGGCACCTTTAGAGGAACACGCCCCAGGGCCTATCACCGCGGAGCTCCACCACTGGTCGTCCCAACCAATCACCTTCGACCATCGGGATTACTCGGCAAGTATCCGGCGTGCAGGATGGGCTGCCTTGGTATTACATCCAATAACTGACGGATACCACTTCACCCGAGTCCTGATGGACGGCGGCATCAGTTTAATCTGATATATCAGGACACAGTCCGCAAAATGGGGATAGACCCAAAAAAAATTGCCGCAGCAATGCTACCTTTAAAGGAGTAACACCAGGCCCGGAGGCTCACTGCAGGGGCTCCCTGCTACTAAAGGTTATATTCGGCTTCCCCGATAACTTCCGCAGTGAAAATTTAACTTTCGACATCGCTCCGTTCCAAAGTGGCTATCAAGCACTACTCGGACGCGAAGCTTTCGCTCGCTTTAACGCAATACCACATTACGCTTCCCTCAAGCTCAAGATGCCCGGTCCACGCATCATCATTACAGTAAAAGGAAATATTGAGCGCTCCTTGCACGCCGAAGACGGTGCGGCCGCCTTGGCCGCCGCACACTAAACGGCCTCACCAACTCAAGCATTTGACAGGTCGTTAAGACCACGGACACGGCTAGACGAGTCCGGTTCAACTATATGTAATTAATACAGGTTTGATGGCTATACCCCTATTACAATACAAGGGGCTCAACGCGCGCGCAAAAGTGGTAATAAGGCTCACCTTTACTCATTTTCAACTATATATTGTTTATTTAGTATAACTTAACTTTGGCACGGCAACTTTTCAATGAAGTTCCTCTCTTTTCAGATGACCATCGTGCTACACCCGTCCAGGATACGACACAACGGAGACACAGGCGCAGACATGCAGCAGGGACCCGTTCCAAGGATTCTTTGTAGATTAAGACCCTGCGTAAACCTTTTTTACTGTCTTTTGTTGATTTACATCCCTCAGATTCTCAGTACAACCGAGAAGGATGCTGATGTCTTGGCATGTGGCCACGCCAGAATAATGCACGTACTTGGACACCAGGGGCTTATTACAAAGGGTATTGTTTAGACCCGGTTTACACCATAAAGACCGAATACCTTAGGGAGTGTTCGGCGTCGCGAGTTTGGCCTTATATGCATCAGCTCTGAATCATGTCTTTGGTTAAATGTTGGGTTTGCCTAGCTCTTGTGTTTTGCTGCCTTACGTTCCGCTCTATCGGCTAAGGCGGCACCAGGAGAACTACTGCGATTGTGCCCTGGTTCATCCGGACGAGCACCTCAGTAGAGAAAGCCGAAAACTGACTGTCATGATATAGCGTGAGACTGATCAACCACTCGATGACTTATTGGAATCTTCGGGATTCCTCCGCATTAACGAAGGGCCGTTTCCCGGCCAGGCATGTACGCACCCCGAATCCAAACGAGTGCGGAGCCACTAGGGGCTATATAGTAGCCCCACTATAAAACTCCTATGGCTAAGTGAAAGTGTTAAAGCATTATAGTCCGGTTGCCTAGTTCGATGCGTTATGACCTCCTTATTAGGACCAAGACATTGGATTAAGTGTGAATACGCGTCTTCTGCAAACACCCCTGCATTATATGCGTGGGGGCTGAAGCCGACGACTGCAATCTTTCAGGTTATATACATGTATACATAAACGGCCACACATGAGGCATCACAATACTTTCGGGCAATAGTATAAATACAGCCTTGATAAATTCAATAAAACGTTGTTTTTACAATGGGAATACATGTCACTCAAACATAACATTCTTCTGGCACTGGGCCTCTATCGAACGAGTGCCCTCAAGAACTTCTTCAAAATAGTGCTCGGCTGCCACTCGGCCTATCGCCGAACCCTGTGCCGCGATAGTGGTGGCATCCATCTCCGCCCAGTATGTTTTGACATGGGCAAGGGCCATCCGCAAGCCTTCTATGCACGCCGACCTCTTCATCGCATTAATGCGTGGCACCGCATCAAGGAACTGCTGCACCAAGCTAAAATAGTTGTTCGGCTTTGGCCTTTCTGGCCACGGATTATCCAAGACAGACCTCATGGCGAGTCTAGAAAATCTATTGAGTTCGGCCCATTCGGCAAGCTGATCAGTCAATGGAAGTGGATGCTCTGGAACGTTAAATTGTGACCAGAACAGCTTGTCCACTTCATGATCTGTTTGATCTTGGAAGTATTCGGCCGCATCGACAGTGCTCGCCGCCAAGTCCAGATATGCGTCGGCCGAACTCCACAGCCAATCCAGAGGGGCATACCGCGGATCGCCGAACTTCCTCCGTAGCATAAAGGGCTTCCCAGCCACAATATCACTGGCTTCACACTGTTCCTCCTTCTTTGATCACATTGCAGAGTGGGTGTCTTTGGTCGCCATTGTGGCCTTTTCGAGGTCCGTAGCCTTTGCCCGGCTTTCTTCTTCAAGAAACTGGCAGCAGTCGGCAGTGTCTTTTAACTTCACAGCCATTTTGGCCATTTTCTCTTTGCTCTCGCTATGCGCGGCCTTCTCGGCTCTCAACTCTTCGGCCGCCTTCAAAGCGGCCGCATTACTACTCCTTGCTTGCTCCTTGGCTTGGGCAAGCTCCGCCCGCAGGGCCTCCACGGTGGCAGCTCCATCTGCAGTCACAACATATTAAAGATACTGGCATCACGCTGCTCTTACTATGTGACATCCACTATAAACATCACTTACCCTGCGCCTCGTCAAGCCGCTTGTTAACAAGCTCGATATCGGCATCCGCCGCATCCAGTCACCGCTTTAGTTCGGCAACCCCATCAGTCCGGCTAGCCACCGGAGCTTCAGACACCTGCACATAAAGGCGGTCTGGTTATTACCTGGGACTACGATCCTCTGTTCGCCACCGTTTTCGATGAGAACCAGAGTCTCAGGGGCTACTATCTACACAGGGCACACCTAAAAATGTGCGGTTCTACCACAAATGCATATCATTTCACGTACCTCAAAGCCCGTCAGTAGACTCATGAAGGCTTCATGCAACCCGCTTTCAGCGGACGAAATCCTTTGAATCACCGTACCCATCAATGTACGATGCTCTTCTGAGATAGTGGCTGGCCCTAGTCGATCCCTCAGTGCATCCGACCGCATACCAGATGGTGCCGGATTCTTTTGGTTGCTCTCTTCAAGAGCCGGATACTGGGGACTTCGGGCGACCATAGGATTATCTTCAGGCCTTACCGGATCTGACATGACCCTCCGCAACGACACTTCAAGGTCGCCTGCTTCTTGAGCTGGGGAGTCCGAGGGAGGCGTTTCGCTCTCCATCATCTCCGGAAGAAGATCTCCCGAAGACGAGCTCTGCTAAGAAGGGCTCAGATTCGAACTGCAAGATAAATGCTTCGGTTATTTTTCTCAGAAGTAAGGTAGTATATCTTCTCTATTAAGTACTTTTTGATTACTTATAGCTCGTTAGAGGGCTGATCCCCGCATGGACTTTGTGCGGCAAGAGCACCCTCCGAGGCAGGACCCTCTGGTGGAGTTTTCTTCTCCCGTTTGGAGACCTTGGTTTCGGATCTTCAAAGGTAGTCCTCTTCCTCCCCCCGGGCGATGGAATGTCAGATTCTTCCCCTTGGTTATCCTCCCTCATGGAGGCTCTCGTTCCCTCGGTTGGAATAGGTAGCGGTGGAGGCCCGCTTTCGCCCCCTTTATTCTCCCCTTCGTCTTCCCTTGAGGGCACCGGGCAAGGTGCTGGCTCGAGCATCTTTTCCAGCACCGGATTGTCCAAGCCTTCGGGAAGGGGAGCCGAACACCGGATCATCTTCGCCTTTGTTATCCAGTCCTGGTCAAAGAGCGATTCTTCAGAATGATGTCATGATAAAAGAAAGATAGTGTGTTCGACTAGAGGATTACTTACTTGGGCCGCGGTGCGGTTGCTGCTCAGGCCCACGTCCTCGGTGGTGTCCGGACGCTCTATTTGGGGTTCGAAGAATGACTTGTACATCTCCTCGTGCATCAGGCCAAGGAAATTCTGAATAGCGCGCGGTCCTTCTGGGTTGAATTCGCACAAGAGGAGGGGTCGGCGTTTGCAAGGATGGACTCGACGAACCAGCATAACTTGCACTACCATAATTGAACTAAAATCTCCCTTAAAGAGGTCTCGGATGCGGCTCTGCAGTGTGGGCACATCCTTGGCTGGACCCCAGCTCAGCCCCCTGCTGATCCATGACATCAGTTGTGGTGGAGGGCCCGAGCGAAAGGCGGGGGAAGCTACCCACTTGGCGCTTCTGGGAGCGGTGACGTAGAACCACTCCTGCTGCCATAATCCATACACCTCTGGAAAGGAACCCTTTGGCCACGGAGCTCCAGCGATCTTGCTTATTAATGCACCTCCACACGCTGCATGCTGCCCCTCAACCGTCTTCGGCTTCACATCAAAGGTCTTGAGCCACAGGCCGAAGTGAGGGGTAATGCGGAGGAAGGCCTCGCATACGAAAATAAATGCCGAGATGTGGAGAAAGGAATCCGGGGCTAGATCGTGGAAATCAAGCCCGTAATAAAACATCAAACCCCTAACGAAGGGATCCATAAGGAGGCCTAGTCCTCGGAGGAAGTGGGAGATGAACACGATGTCTTCATTGGGTTTAGGAGTAGGGATGACCTGCCCTCGGGCAGGCAGCCGATGCAAAACTTCGGCGGTCAGGTATCTTGCCTCCCTCAACTTCTTGATATCCTCTTCCGTGACGGAGGAGGGCATCCACCGGCCCTGGAGGCTGGATCCGGACATGATTGAAGGACCGAAGCACCTGACCTGGGCTTTGGGTGTTAGAACTCTAGGTGGGGAAGGATTCGATTGAGCATGGGAGGAAAAAAGTAAAAGCCTTGTCCCTTTATAAAGAGGGTGAATATCAAGCATCCTCCTCGTGGCCGTTTGGGACTTGCCTAAAATCTAGGAGTCCTAGGTACGGTTGGGTTACCCACACCCGTATTGATGAGAATCCCGTAATAAGGGGGACAAGATCTATGCTTTGACAAGACGTGTCAAGAAACTGCCTCGTGTTATGTGCGGGGCTAGTTAAAGGAAATGTTTCGAATAATCACCGGGCCACGGCATGATGTCATGTTGCCGAAACATGTCAGCAGATTAGATTTGTGAAAATATTATTCTCTCTATGGTGGTATGCGGAACTTATTTTGCAGGGTCGGACACTATCCTTGTATTCAAATTCTTTTGTGGTGTATTCGGAGGAGGAACCCGTCTTGCAATGACGAAGACAACACTGCGCACCGGACTCATCGTCATTGAAGCCTGGTTCCGGGGCTGCTGTGGGAGTCCTGGATTAGGGGGTCTCCGGACAGCCGGACTATATCCTTTGGCCGGACTATTGGGCTATGAAGATACAAGATTGAAGACTTCGTCTCATGTCCGGATGGGACTCTACTTGGCGTGGAAGGCAAGCTAGGCAATACGGATATGTATATCTCCTCCTTTGTAACCGACCTTGTGTAACCCTAGCCCCCTCCAGTGTCTATATAAACTGGAGGGTTTTAGTACGTAGGTCAACAGACAATCATACCATAGGCTAGCTTCTAGGGTTTAGCCTCTCCGATCTCATGGTAGATCAACTCTTGTAATACTCATATCATCAAGAATAAATCAAGCGGGACGTAGGGTTTTACCTCCATCAAGAGGGCCCAAACCTGGGTAAAACATCGTGTTCCCTGCCTCCTGTTACCATCTGCCTTAGACGCACAGTTCGGGACCCCCTACCCGAGATCCGCCGGTTTTGACACCGACAACGATAGTCAAAAACCATCCTCAATGATCCATCCTTCTTCTCCACTAGAAGCACTGGTGATCCCCAAGGTGACGAGCTTGGGAGAATATATCCTTTATTCAGTAACTCATTAATCTGCTTCTTAATTTCCTCTAAATCCTTTGCAGGCATCCTGTACGGTCTCTTAGATATTGGCCCTGTGCCCGGCAAAAGTTTGATCAAAAACTCAATGTCCCTATCCGGTGGCATGCCTGGCAACTCTTCTGTAAATACATCCAGGAAATCCTTCGCCACTGGTACTTCCTCCTGTACAACTCCTGATAAGGAATTCACTTGAGTCCTATTCGGCACATGCCAGGATACATACTTGATCCTTCTTCCTTCTGGGGTGGTAAGCAAAATCGACTTACTGGCGCAGTCAATGTTCCCTTCATACTTCGATAACCAATCCATGCCTAATATCACATCTAGTCCTTGTGACTCCAATACTATTAGGTCTGAGGGAAACAGGTAGTTACCAATCCTTAATGGTAACCGATCACACCAAAGGCTAGCCATATACTCTGCTCCTGGCAAGGTTACTAACATGGGTGTCCTAAGGGTTTGGGTTGGCAGTTTAAACTTATCCACAAATCCCCTTGATATGTATGAATGCGATGCACCAGTATCAAAAAGAACGATTGCAGTAAATGACTTAACCAAAAACTTACCTATTATTGCATCGGGTTGTGTTTCAATCCCCTCCACGCTAACGTGGTTCACTTGTCCCCTGTTGAAAAGGTTGGGCTTCTTCCCAGAGCTTCCATTGCCATTTCCATTGTTTGCTTCAAAATATTTTGTGGCATAATGTCCATTCTTCCCGCACTTGAAACAAGTAATGTGACTTAGATCCTTCTTGGCGGGCGTTGCGGGGTTGGTACGGTTCTGGCTGTTGCTTCTTCCATTACCATTTGCATTCCTGGAGCCACTATGGTTGTGCGCAATCCCTCCATTGTGGTTGTGACCTCCAAGGTTATGTTGAAGAGTTCCTCCTGAGTTTGGGGTAAAACGGGGTCTCTGCTGGGCTCCAGAATTATACTTCCCGTGTCCATACTTCCTCTTACGGTTGTGAATCTGCTGCTGCTTCCCTTCAATCATGAGAGCTCTATCTACCAACTATTGGTAGTTATTAAAAGTTGCTACCATCAACTGCATGCTCAGGTCATCATTCAGTCCTTCCAGAAACTTCTCCTGTTTAGCTGCATCCGTAGCAACGTCATCTGGGGCATAACGCGCAAGCTTGCTAAAGTCATCCACATACTGGCCAACGGTGCGTCCTCCTTGGCGTAAGTTGCGAAACTCACGCTTCTTCATGGCCATAGCTCCTGCTGATACATGGGCTGTGCGAAAGGCCTGTTGAAACTGGTCCCACGTAACAGTGTCGATGGGATAGGTGGCAGTGTAATTCTCCCACCATGATGATGCGGGT
This sequence comes from Triticum dicoccoides, assembly GCF_002162155.2. Classification (NCBI taxonomy): domain Eukaryota; kingdom Viridiplantae; phylum Streptophyta; class Magnoliopsida; order Poales; family Poaceae; genus Triticum; species Triticum dicoccoides. The sequence goes on from NC_041388.1 coordinate 74,062,156, forward strand.
CCATCAAGCTGATGTGAGGCAAAACGCACTCTTTCCGCATATGTGCATCCTGCAGTGGTCAACTCCCTTCCAATCTTGCGGAGCCAATCATCTGCAACTATCGGCTCGGTGCTACTGTAGAACACCGGCGGATTCAGCCTTAGAAATCGGGCTAAGTGATCAACAGGTGGTGGTGGTGGGTTATTGTTATTGTTGTTGTTCCCCTGATCTGATTCTGGACTAGTATCCGCATCAAAGCATTCTGCTGCCGGATCAACTGGGTGACCTCCGGTGGGAAAGCAAATCCATTGTTGCGTCTCGGAGGCATCTGATGGGTTTAGAAAAGATGAGAAAACAGAGTAGAATGGGGTCTAGGGGAAAAACACTACCCATATGCACATGAGACAAACACAATCATATCACTTCAATCAATTCAAACAAGGGCATACAATCGGTCTAACTATCGTTACAAAAGTGCTCGAACTATACTATATACATGGGGGAATACTACTACTGTTATGGTGGTCGACTAGAAAAATTGATCGGTAGAAGACTCCATAATATCCGCTCCAGCTTCATCAACAAAGTCATCATCGCTATCGTCGGGTTCCGAGTCGGTGTCGTCGATGATGATGTAGTTCTCCGGGCAGGTGGAATCATCATCTTCTCCTCCTGGCGCGGTGTCTCCCATGAATACTCCCAGCTTTCTTGTCAGGTCATCATTCTTCTCCACTAGTATGATGATTTCCTCCTCATAATCTTGGCGAGCAGCCTTGAGTTCTACCTCCAGCTCTGTGATCCTTGTCATTTCCTTCTTCAGATCTATCATGCCTGCGCACATCTGATTCTCCTGGCGACGAATGTGCTGGTTTAACTCCTGGATGAAAGCGGCAATAGATTTATCCTTCCTGGTGCTGATCATCTCCCATTGTTCATCTCGGCGCCCACAAATCTGGTAAATAGTATCCTTGAGATCCTTATGGTAAACTTCTCCAATGTGTCCCATGGTGATGTGGGCGGCCATGCTCTTGCCTAGACTCCAGGTGGGTGCGTCAAAGGAAAACTCTATGGGCTCAGTGATTGGCGTGAACGTCCTTCCTGGAACTTGAACTTGGATCATCTAGCGCTCCTCTTCTAGTAAAGTGGCGTTGTAGGTCCCGGTGAAGCTTGGTATTCCGATGTTCAGGTACCTAGTGACTTCCTTCAAGTGTCGTCCAAAGGGGGTGTCTTCATCCGGTTGTGCAAACTTGTTCCTTGCATCCGTCATCCTAAAGAGTAGAAAATGGAGAGGTGTTAGAAATGAGAAGAGAGTAGTGATCTAGGGTTTTTAGCTTAGTGGTCGTGTCCTACAGTCAGCGTGTGCTCTGATACCATCTTGTAGCGGCCAGACCTCAAACAGTCTGATCTCTGTGCATCAGTGTCATCCCTGGATCGGTAATGCTGACACGCATAGTACTTGAGGGTTTATAATAGACTAGCAATCACACACTTATTACATCGAATGTCTCAAAAGAGAACATAAAACAATAAATATGGCTTAAGGCCATCTAAATCGATAACAGCGGAAGGCTTGGAAGAGAACATGAGTCCATCAACTCCAACGGCATCACTGAGTGAAAGACAACGACCTATGGCTCCTCACTCATCGTCTGAAAAGTCTGCAACATGATACGTTGCAGCTCGAAACGGGTCAGCACATGGAATATGCTGGCAATGTAACACAAGAGAAAAATGAACAAAATAATGGCTATCACTACATGCATATATGGCTGCTGGAGGCTGTATGATTAACATGTTTTGCGAAAAGCCAATTTTCCCCTACAACAAAGGAATAAATTTTATTTAACTATCATGGTAGTTGTTAAACATTGAGAAGGTTCCTCCATTTCAATCCCATTTAAACATCATCATTAACCCAATCAATTTAAATTGAGAGTGATGAGATCGACATGATAATCCAAGAACTAGATACTCAAGATGTCCATAACCGGGGACACAGCTAACCATGATTAGTTTGTACACTCTGTAGAGGTTTGCGCACTTTTTCCCACAAGACTCGAATACATCCATGGTCGGAGATTCGAGACACGGTCTTTCTGAAGCATTAACTCTCTACTCTGGGTAGACTATACCACCTACAACCCACTACATCTACTAGTCTACCTCTTCAAGAGCTTCACGCAACTTAATCAACTATGCTAGAGCATGTGACGCCCGCATAATTAGGCTACAGTAATCCCACGTTAATGATGCCACGTCACCTCGAGTATTGTTTTTAATCTCGCGTTAGTTCGATACCGGTTCAAATTCAAATTCAAAATCAAGCAAACAATAAAATATTTTCAAATATTAAAACTAAAGTGTTGGGGTGTTGCCAAATAATGCATAGGTAATTATTATGGAGAAACCCCAATTTTATAAAAGGTTTTAGTGCACTAAAATATTTAAAACAGCAGCAAAACATTTAACTAACTACCCTTTTGAATTTGATAAAATATTAAACTATTTGTTTTATTGCCAAAAACTTATGGGGCAGTGGCATACTTATTAAAACTAAATTAGGAACCAGTGGTGTAGTTTATAAAACCAAATTCAAAAGGAAACTAAAATAAAAACATTAAAACAAAAATAAAATAAAAGGAAAACAGCTTTACCCCCCCCCCCTCCGACTGGGCCTTCGCCCAGTTGGTCGTGTGGCCGAGTGGCCTGCCGGCCCACCCCCTGGCCTACTTAGGCCACCCCCACTCCCGAAACCCTAGTCCACCCACAAGCCCACTCTCCCCTATCTCCCCTGTTCCCGCCTGGATCAGGATCAGGCAACACCCGTCACCCTCCCCGCCCGATCCCGCGCCGCCCTGCGCCCCCGACGATGGTGCCTCCTGCCCGGAGCCCCCGCTAGCCGACGCCTCGTCGTCCTAGCAGCGTTCGCCGCTGCTCCCCGCGGCCCCGGCGAGCACAACCGTGCGCACGACCTCGACGCGGCCACGGACCACCATCGCCACGGTTCTCTCCATCGTCGGTGCTCCCCATCCCCGTCACTGATGCCTCCCCACCGGACCTCGTCGACTCCTCCTCGACCCTCTACTGCCTCGTGCCGTGCAAAACCCTGTGAGCCTCGACTTCCTGTCCCAATTCTCTCTGTCGATCGTCGTGGCTGAGTGACAGAGCTCGTGCTCCGGCCACGCTCGCCGGTGCCTCACCCACGCCATCGCCGCGCGCACGCACGCCTCACGGCCACCACTCCTCGGCATTGCCTCCGCCTCTGCGACCGCGCGCCCACTGCCATGCTCGCCACCTGCATCGCGACCCCGCTAGCCGTCCTCGCCCGCCGCTGCTATCTGCTTGCTCTGCTGCCGCTGGCTGCTGTGCTGCTGCTTGCTCTACCTGCTGCCTCCCCGCAGTTGTGCCTGCCCCGCCTCGCCGACGCTGCTACGGCCACGATGGCCCGCGCGCCCGCAGCCCCTCCCTGCTCGCGTGCGACGCCGCTTGGGTGCCGATGCTCATCCCGCGCGTGTGCTCCACCGCGCAGCCCCGCCGCGCCTGTTGTGGCCTTGGACACTCGCCGCCGCCCGATCCGGACCCCGCCTCTGCTCGCCCACCGGCCGCCCGCGCCATCCGTAGCTCGCGCGTGGCCGCCCCCTGCTTCCCCCTCAACGCACTCGCCTCCCGCCTCGCTCGTCGTCGTCCCTGGCCTCGCCGCGCCCTGGCGGCCTCGTCCCGCCCTGCGGGCGAATGCCCGCTCGGGTGCGCCCGCACCCGGCGCCTGCGCCCGACACCCTGCGCCCGTTTGGCCCCTAGGGCCAATGACAAGTGGGGCCATCTCCAGAATGTTTTTGTAAAAAAAAGAGAATAAATAAATAAATAAAAACAATTAATTAATTAAGTAAGTAAATAATTAACTTAATTAGTTCTGATTAAATTAACTAATTATGATTAATTAACCTAATTAATTACTGTTAACTAACTAAACAGTCTATGACCAGTGGGGCCCACCCCTAATTAGTCATGTTTAGGTTAATTAAAACTAGATAATTAAATGTGTCAATGACAGGTGGGACCCACACGTCAGGTTGACCAGTCAACACCTCTGTTGACTGCTGACGGCATGATGACGTCAGCAAACACTGTTCTGAATAATGTTGAATTAAATTAATTAAATAAATTCTAAAATTAATTTAAATCTTTTAAAATTAATACAAAATAAACCGTAGCTCGGATGGAAAAACTTTGTACATGAAAGTTGCTTAGAACGACGAGACGAATCCGGATACGCAGCCCGTTCGTCCGCCACACATCCCTAGCATAGCGAACACGCAACTTTCCCCCTCCGTTTCATCTGTCCGAAAACGCGAAACACTGGGGATATTTTCCCGGATGTTTCCCCCCCTTCACCGATACCACCTCATACCGCGTTAGGTCACCCCTAGAACAACGTAATGCCGCATCTTGCATTTTGTTACATTGATTGCTCTGTTATTTATTGTGTTCCCCCTCTGTTACTTCTTTCCGGTAGACCCCAAGACTGCCGGAGACCCCCAGTTCAACTACGGTGTTGACGACCCCTCTTTCTTGCCAGAGCAACCAGGCAAGCCCCCCCTTGATCACCAGATATCGCCTACTCTTCTCCCTATTGCTTGCATTAGAGTAGTGTAGCATGTTACTGCTTTCTGTTAATCCTATCCTGATGCATAGCCTGTCATTTTTGCTACAACTGTTGCTACCTTACCTGCAATCCTACATGCTTAGTATAGGTTGCTAGTACTTCATCAGTGGCCCTACATTCTTGTCCGTCTGCCATGCTATTCTATCGGACCATGATCACTCGGGAGGTGATCATGGGTATATACATACATATATACATGTTATATAGGTGGTGACTAAAGTCGGGTCGACTCGTTGAGTACCCGCAAGTGATTCTGATGTGGGGGCTGAAGGGGCAGGTGGTTCCACCCAGGTAGTGGTGGGCCTAGGTTCCCGACGGCCCCCGACTATTACTTTATGGCGGAGCGACAGGTTGGGTTGAGACCACCTAGGAGAGAGGTGGGCCTGGCCCTGGTTGGCGTCCGTGGTTATTTCAAAATAACACGCTTAACGAGATCTTGGTATTTGATCTGAGTCTGGCTACTGGCCTATACGCACTAACCAACTACGCGGGAACAGTTATGGGCACTCTACGTTGTGGTATCAGCCGAAGCCTTCGTGACGTCAACGACTGAGTGGCGCGCGCCGGATTGGACTAGAATGCCTGCTAGGCTAGGTCTGCTTCTGGCCGCACTCGCAATGTGCAGGTGTGCAATGGGCGATGGGCCTAGACCCCTGCACCATTGGATTTAGACCGATGTGCTGACCTCTCTGTTGTGCCTAGGTAGGGCTGCGATGTGTTGATCTTCCAAGGCCGGGCATGACCCAGGAGAGTGTGTCCGGACAAAGGGGATCGAGCGTGTTGGGAAATGTGGCGCACCCCTGCAGGGAAGTTAATCTATTCGAATAGCCGTGATCTTCGGTAAGAGGATGACTTGGAGTTGTACCTTTACCTTATGACAACTAGAACTGAATACTTAATAAAATACACCCTTCCAACTGCCAGATACAACCGGTGATCGCTCTCTCACAGGGCGACGAGGGGAGGATCATCGGTTAGGGTTATGTTGTGCGATGTTACTTGGTGAACTTACCATCTCCTCCCTTCTTCTGCTGCAAGATGGAGGTTACCAGAAGCGTAGTCTTCGATAGGACTAGCTATCCCAGTTTGTGCTAGCCTTCTTAAGGCAAACTTGTTTAAGTTATGTTTGTACTCAGATATTGTTGCTTCCGCTGACTCGTCTATGATTGAGCTCTTGTATTCGAGCCTTCGAGGCCCGTGGCTTGTAATATGATGCTTGTATGACTTATCTTATTTTTAGAGTTGTGTTGTGATATCTTCCCATGAGTGCCTGATCTTGATCGTACACGTTTGCGTGTATGATTAGTGTATGATTGAATCGGGCGTCAAAAGTTGGTATCAGAGCCGACTGCCTCTAGGAATCCCCCTTCCACACTCCTTGGCCAAAGTCGAGTCTAGAATTGCAAAACTTTTACTAACATGGCTGTGTGTCTTACGGGCCCACGTCGCCATTGGGTGGAATTAGCATCTTTTATTCCTCGATCTATACTATGGGACTTTAATCTCTCCTCTATTTAGGTTAAATGATTTTACTAACACCGACTCTAGGTTCTTGTAACTACTTGCACCCGGAGAGCCCCTTACTCACTTGGTCCACCGAAGGATTTCGAAGATACTCTCCGATGTTCTCTCGAGACTTTGAGCCTATTGCTTTTGCAATTCCCTACCACCGAAATATCCCTATGGATAAATACGTACACTTACCGTTCTTACTTTTATTCCCAGTTGATCTTGTTATAACAAGATACCCTGAAATCCCCTCTATTGTTCTGAGAATTTTTGTGCCTACTGCCTTGTAGTTCCTTGCCACCTGAATACCCCTACGGATAATTTCTCGCCCTTATCGAGTATCCGCTCATCCCCAGTTATTCATGTGTTTCACAATTGTCTTCGAAATACTATTCAATCCTTCAAAATTCCTTAGTAGCTTATTGCTCTGCAATACTTGTCTGCTTGCATTATGGATGCTTTCCATATGTCTGGCAATATTCGTTAGTATCCTTAGACACCGTCATTTTGATCCTATTGATTCAACATGGGTGTGAATGCACGCAATTGTCAGTTGATCATTTTAAATTATCTTTCCGGCTCAGGCGTCATTTTGAACACGAGCTTGATCTCGACCAATCAAATTGCCATTGATTGTACCCCTAAGGCTATTCTACTTATCCTTCCCTAATCAGAGCTATGCTTCTGAACCCTTATCTTGGAATTCATAATTCCATTGCATTTGAGCTTTGAGTTAGTTAGTTGTTTCTATAATCTGATCTCCTTGCATTCTTTCTTCCTCTGGTTGAGTATCGATGCTCACATCAGATCCCTTGTGGACCACCAGACCCTTTGTCGGAAATTTATCCGACAACGTCCTTCTTATTCAATGAGCTTGTGAGCCTTTCCTCGGATACATAATGCCTTTGGTACATTGTATCCTCTGCTTTAGTCAACCATGCTCTACTATCGACCTTGTGTTATTTATTCTTGAAATTTGTGGGATATTGCTCCTAAGATTCCCCAATGGGTTGAACCTATGCCTTCCCCCAAACCATATGAACCCGAAAGTTTTTCGCGAGTCATACTCTTCCGTTGTTTTGCCAAATAAAATTTCAACACTACAATTGTTTTTTGGAAAACGAGAAGTGAATGAAAGGTTATGCATTGCAGAAATGGGAGTCGACCTTGAACCTTTGTGTTCATGCCCACGGACACAATGTGGAACTTATCATGGAAGCTTATTGCTAAATGTTTAATCATTTGAATAACTCTTCCGGTGTTGTTATTTTGGATCCCTGATAGTAATGGTTCCGACCATGCTAACTTTATTTAATATATTTCTAAAAGAAAACCATCCAAGTGCCTCATCTATTTTTGACAAGGTTAAAGTATCTGATATCGCAAGTCAATGATCTAGTTCGGTTACTATCCTGGTCTACCTTTGAGTTTTACCTCTGTTATCTCGAAAATATCACGAAACTACATAACTTCTTATGAGTTTTTCAACAACTATTATTCTCGCTGATTCCAGATTTTTCCCCGGGTTCTGAGTTATTAGTTACTCGAGAACACCGATAAGTGAGTTGATTCCACACTCCGATTCAATAACTCTAAATAATTTTCGTTGCTTACAAGTTTAATAATCCTTCAAGTCATTCCTAGCCTGATCGGCTATATCATTATCGTGCTAAATTTTTATTGTGCTACCTGGTCCTTCTCGGAGCACAATTTTCGATGATGGGTTAAGCCTGCGTCGGTCTTCCTTGTCATATCATTTTGCCTTGAATAGAAATCTTGATTTCGAGTTTGTGTCGTAACCGTGGTTCCAATAACCTTGCGCTTCATCATTTCTTTGACTTGATGCCATCGCTGATCGATTACATCTTCATGAAATCTCTCAACAAATGTGTCATGATTGTCATCAACATTCTGAGCTCTTCTAGGATATCAATCGACCTCATGATGAGAAATACCATCCTTTCCCCTCGATGATTTGTGTTATCATCGGCAATATTCTTGCCTTTCCCCCCAACACAAACTTGTTCATGTTTTGTGTTGTATCTTGTTTTCCTTGCTATCTAGTTTGTATTATGTTCTACCTTGACGTATTACCATCTTTTATGTCAAGGATGTTGTGAGAGTTTCTCCACCTCTTGAGAATTTGGGGTATAGTGATACTCCTCACCATCACCATTCCTTCTTGGTCCCTGTGTTGATTCTAACTGGGATACCAACAAGTGAACGATGCTGCTTCGATTTTGTACTCCTAGCAACCCTATTGCTTGTAAGTCAATGAACAGTAGTTTCATTCTTTGTGTGTTGATTATCAAATCACCACACTAACATTTATCATGCTACCTTAGCCCTTATTTTGGGTGCACCTTTCGACCAATGCTTAATTGTGTATGTTTTTCTCGAGCATACATCCTTATATCATTTGATCCGACCAATGTTATCTCCTTGTTCACATAAGTGTGGAAATCCATCTTTTGAAAATCTCAATGAATTGTCGCTGAGTTCATTAGCCACCTCTTCATCCTCTCCTTGGTTTTAATGATGAACTTGTTTCGAAACTTGTATCCATTGTTCATTTCCGAGAATCTAACCATGTCATATCGTCAATTTGTGTTGCACCTATCCTTCTCCGGCACCCTGAGTCTGAGGTATCCTGCCACCTATAAGAACTGAATCTCGGTCTGATATGATGGTTGGAACATATTTCCAAGAGTTATAACGATGATCTTTATATGACCCGGTAAGGTGGTGTCATACCTAGCCCACCTAGGCGAAGGCCCTATTTGTTAGAATTCCCTTTAGCAATGTTATCCATTCTTCCATGAGGAAACTGTAAGACTTATTCTATAAGTTGTTCCTGATGAATCCTTCGTGTATCCAAAGTATGACCTTTGCTTGAAGACCATGTCAATGCTATCTCGAAGCATGTCTATGGTACTCCGATTTTCAATAAGAACATTTGAAGCCCAATGCTAAATGTTTCCTGGTCAATTATCCACACACCGATGTATGGGTAATGTCATGAAATTTCTCTCCCCTACCTAAAGAGTTTTCTACATTATATCCTGTCATGGATATCATGCTCTGTTTGTCCTTGGGAAGGGTATACCCCTGGTATATGTGTCAAACACTTTTTCCTTTCCATTGTTCTGTATGATCTGATGATCACATTTTCCTTCCATTGATTTGTTTAACCCTCCTTCTGATCTATATGATCTAAGAAGTAATATTCTCTGCTTATGTAAACACCTTGGTGTAAAACTGTGTCCGTAAGACTATGTTACTATTGTTGATGACATTTCAGTAACCACCGATGAACGAGAACTTTGCCTATTGGTCCGCCTCGTTTCAACGAGCAGGAAAATAGTTCTCTTCGTCCCTCTCCCTTGGTACCAACAATGCTGCCAACATAACTGGCCGGTTATTCTCTGACATGCCTTGCTTACATGATCGTGCAAGACGTCACCCCTCTTCCTACTTTTAACCCACATGGTGGGCCCATAACTCATAGTTCCACACGATCGAAACCTGACTCCCCTCTACACCCCCTGTTCCCAAGGTTGTTCCTCGCGCGTGGCCTCGTATGTAATTCACGGGCCACCTTCGTAGTGATCTGTTTTCGTAACAGACACAATACTTAGTCTCGTTGCTCTGGACCCCTTTCGCACTTGGTTTCAGACATTGAACCATTGCCTATCCATTTGAAACTTCTCATGGTACCTTCTTACTTTGCTCTCGATATCTTCTTAAGTTTCAATTCGAGAGATACTTATGCTTCTTCCCCCGAGTTAACCGTCTGATGCTCAATCCTGTTAGAATCCATCCTTATAGAGTTTTCCCCTCTTAACCTTTCGTAAGTACGCTGAAGATCCTGAAGGAAGGACGACAACTTCATCATGATGACCTGGAGAAGAGGAATAAAGGCATCAACTTAATGGATCGACCTCTTCGAGAAGAGTAACCAAGGCCGAGAAGATCTGTTAGAATTTCGTAACTAAACCTTCCCCCTTTTCACTACCTCTTAAATCTCAGGACGAGATTTCTTGTAGTGGAGGAGAATTGTGATGCCCGGATAATTAGGCTACAGTAATCCCACGTTAATGATGCCACGTCACCATGATTATTGTTGCTAATCTCGCGTTAGTTCGAAACCGGATCGAATTCAAATTCAAAATCAAGCAAACAATAAAATATTTTTCAAATATTAAAACTAAAATGTTGGGGTGTTGCCAAATGATGCATAGGTAATTATTGTGGAGAAACCCCAATTTTATAAAAGGTTTAAGTGCACTAAAATATTTAAAACAGCAGCAAAACATTTAACTAACTACCCTTTTCAATTTGATAAAATATTAAACTATTTGTTTTATTGCCAAAAACTTATGGGGCAGTGGCATACCTATTAAAACTAAATTAGGAACCAGTGGTGTAGTTTATAAAACCAAATTGAAAAGGAAACTAAAATAAAAATAGTAAAACAAAAATATAAAATAAAACAAAAATAAAATAAAAGGAAAACAGCTTTACCCCCC
>NC_041388.1:74073007-74086417 GCF_002162155.2 Triticum dicoccoides
GCCCTGCGCCCCTGACGATGGTGCCTCCTTCCCAGAGCCCCCGCTAGCCAACGTCTCGTCGTCCCAGTGGCGTTCGCCGCTCCTCCCCGCGGCCCCGGTGAGCACAATCGCGCGCACGACCTCGACGCCGCCACAGACCACCATCGCCACGGTTCTCTCCATCGCCGGCGCTCCCCATCCCCGTCGCCGATGCCTCCCCACTGAACCTCGTCGACTCCACCTCGCCCCCCACTGCCTCGTGTCCTACAAAACCTCGTGAGCCACGACTTCCTCCCCCACTTCTCTCTGCCGATTGCCGTGGCGGAGTGACAGAGCTCGTGCTCCAGCCATGCTCACCGGTGCCTCACCCACGCCATCGCCGCGCGCACGCACGCCTCACGGCCACCACTCCTCGGCACCGCCTCCGCCTCTACGACCGCACGCCCTCCGCCATGCTTGCCACCCGCATCGTGACCCCGCTGGCCGTCCTCGCCCGCCGCTGCTATCTGCTTGCTCTGCTGCCGTTGGCTGCTGTGCTGCTGCTTGCTCTACCTGCTGCCTCCCCGCAGCTGCGCCTGCCCCGCCTCGCCAATGCTGCTACAGCCACGATGGCCCGCGCGCCCGCAGCCCCTCCCTACTCGCGCGCCCGCAACCCTCCCTGCTCGCGCACGATGCCGCTTGGGCGCCGATGCTCATCTCGCGCGCTTGCTCCGCTGCGCAGCCCCGCCTAGCCCCGCCGCGCCTGCTGCAGCTTTGGACGCTCGCCGCCGCCCGATCCGGACCCCGCCTCTGCTCGCCCACCGGTCGCCCGCGCTGTCTGTAGCTCGCGCGTGGCCGCCCCTGCTTCCTCCTCGACGCGCTCACCTCCCGCCTCGCTCGTCATCGTCCCTGGCCTTGCCGTGCCCCGGCGTCCTCATCCCACCCTGCGGGTGAATGCCCGCTCGGGTGCGCCCGCACCCGGTGCCTGCGTCCGACACCCTACGCCCATTTGGCCCCTAGGGCCAATGACAAGTGGGGCCATCTCCAGAACATTTTTGCAAAAAAAAAGAGAACAAACAAATAATGAATAAATAATAAATAAATAAATAATAATTAAAAACAATTAAGTAAGTAAGTAAGTAAGTAAGTAACGTAATTAATTCTGATTAAATTAACTAATTATGATTAATTAACCTAATTAACTACTGTTAACTAATTAAACAGTCTATGACCAGTGGGGCCCACCCCTAATTAGTCATGTTTAAGTTAATTAAAACTAGATAATTAAATGTGTCACTGACAGGTGGGACCCACACGTCATGTTGACCAGTCAACACGTCTGTTGATTGTTGATGGCATGCTGACGTCATGATGATGTCAGCAAACATTGTTCTGGATAATGTTGAATTAAATTAATTAAATAAATTCTAAAATTAATTTAAATCTTTCTAAATTAATACAAAATAAACCGTAGCTCGGATGGAAAAACTTTGTACATGAAAGTTGCTCAGAACGACGAGACGAATCCGGATGCGCAGCCCATTCGTCCGCCACACATCCCTAGCATAGCGAACACGCAACTTTCCCCCTTCCTTTCATCTGTCCAAAAACACGAAACGCTGGGGATATTTTCCCGGATGTTCCCCCCCCCCCTTCACCGATACCACCTCATACCGCGTCAGGTCACCCCTAGCACAACGTAATGCCGCATCTTGCTTTTTGTTACATTGATTGCTATGTTACTTCTTTCCGATAGACCCCGAGACTGTCGTATGTTGGGGAACGTTGCAGAAAACAAAAATTTTCCTACAGTTTCACCAAGATCCATCTATGAGTTCATCTAGCAACGAGTGATTGGATTGCATCTACATACCTTTGTAGATCACGCGCGGAAGCGTTCAAAGAACGGGGATGAGGAAGTCGTACTCGACGTGATCCAAATCACCGGAGATCCTAGCGCCGAACGGACGGCACCTCCGTGTTCAACACACGTACAGTAAGCGTGACGTCTCCTCCTTCTTGATCCAGCAAGGGGGAAGGAGAGGTTGATGAAGATCCAGCAGCACGACGGCGTGGTGGTGGATGCAGCAGTCACCGCAGCAGGGCTTCGCCGTTCTTCTGCGAGAGGTGGAGGTGTAGCAGGGGAGAGGGAGGCGCCAAGAGTCAAGGGTGCGGCTGCCCCTCCCTCCCCCCTTTATATAGGCCCCCTAGGGGGTGCGCCGACCCTAGGAGATGGGATCTCCTAGGGGGGGCGGCGGCCAAGGGGTGGAGTGCCCCCCAAGCCAGGTGGGGCGCCCCCCCACCCTAGGGTTCCCAACCCTAGGCGCATGGGGTGGGCCAAGGGGGGCGCACCAGCCCACTATGGGCTGGTTCCCCTCCCCACTTAGCCCATGGGGCCCTCCGGGATGGGTGGCCCCACCCGGTGGACCCCCGGGACCCTTCCGGTGGTCCCGGTACAATACCGGTGACCCCCGAAACTCTCCCGATGGCTGAAACTGCACTTCCTATATATAATTCTTCACCTCCGGACCATTCTGGAACTCCTCGTGACGTCCGGGATCTCATCCGGGACTCCAAACAACTTTCGGGTTACTACATATTCATATCTCTACAACCCTAGCGTCACTGAACCTTAAGTGTGTAGACCCTACGGGTTCGGGAGACATGTAGACATGACCGAGACGACTCTCCGGTCAATAACCAACAGTGGGATATGGATACCCATGTTGGCTCCCACATGCTCCTCGATGATCTCATCGTATGAACCACGATGTCGAGGATTCAAGCAACCCCGTATACAATTCCCTTTGTCAATCGGTACGTTACTTGCCCGAGATTCGATCGTCGGTATCCCAATACCTCGTCCAATCTCGTTACCGGCAAGTCACTTTACTTGTACCGTAATGCATGATCCCGTGACCAGACACTTGGTCACTTTGAGCTCATTGTGATGATGCATTACCGAGTGGGACCAGAGATACCTCTCCGTCATACGGAGTGACAAATCCCAGTCTTGATCCGTGTCAACCCAACAGACACTTTCGGAGATACCCGTAGTATACCTTTATAGTCACCCAGTTACATTGTGACGTTTGGTACACCCAAAGCACTCCTACGGTATCCGGGAGTTACACGATCTCATGGTCTAAGGAAAAGATACTTGACATTGGAAAAACTCTAGCAAACGAACTATATGATCTTGTGCTATGTTTAGGATTGGGTCTTGTCCATCACATCATTCTCCTAATGATGTGATCCCGTTATCAATGACATCCAATGTCCATAGTCAGGAAACCATGACTATCTGTTGATCAACGAGCTAGTTAACTAGAGGCTTACCAGGGACATGTTGGTGTCTATGTATTCACACATGTATTACGATTTCCGGATAACACAATTATAGCATGAATAAAAGACAATTATCATGAACAAGGAAATATAATAATAATCCTTTTATTATTGCCTCTAGGGCATATTTCCAACAGTCTCCCACTTGCACTAGAGTCAATAATCTAGTTACATTGTGATGAATCGAACACCCATGGAATTCTGGTGTTGATCATGTTTTGCTCTAGGGAGAGGTTTAGTCAACGGATCTGCTACATTCAGGTCCGTATGTACTTTACAAATATCTATGTCTCCATATTGAACATTTTCATGAATGGAGTTGAAGCGACGCTTGATGTGCCTGGTCTTCTTGTGAAACCTGGGCTCCTTGGCAAGTGCAACAGCTCCAGTGTTGTCACAGAAGAGTTTGATCGGCCCCGACGCATTGGGTATGACTCCTAGGTCGGTGATGAACTCCTTCACCCAAATTGCTTCATGTGCTGCCTCCGAGGCTGCCATGTACTCTGCTTCACATGTAGATCCCGCCACGACGCTCTTCTTGCAACTGCACCAGCTTACTGCCCCACCATTCAAAATATACACGTATCCGGTTTGTGACTTAGAGTCATCCAGATCTGTGTCAAAGCTAGCGTCGATGTAACCCTTTACGACGAGCTCTTCGTCACCTCCATAAACGAGAAACATTTCCTTAGTCCTTTTCAGTTACTTCAGGATATTCTTGACCGCTGTCCAGTGTTCCTTGCCGGGATTACTTTGGTACCTACCTACCAAATTTACGGCAAGGTTTACATCAGGTCTGGTACACAGCATGGCATACATAATAGAACCTATGGCTGAGGCATAGGGGATGACACTCATCTCTTCTATATCTTCTGCCGTGGTCGGACATTGAGCTGAGCTCAATTTCACACCTTGCAACACAGGCAAGAACCCCTTCTTAGACTGATCCATATTGAACTTCTTCAATATCTTATCAAGGTATGTGCTTTGTGAAAGACCTATGAGGCGTCTTGATCTATATCTATTGATCTTGATGCCTAATATATAAGCAGCTTCTCCAAGGTCCTTCATTGAAAAACTCTTATTCAAGTAGGCCTTAATGCTGTCCAAAAGCTCTATATCATTTCCCATCAAAAGTATGTCATCTACATATAATATGAGAAATGCTACAGAGCTCCCACTCACTTTCTTGTAAACACAGGCTTCTCCATAAGTCTGCATAAACCCAAACGCTTTGATCATCTCATAAAAGCGAATGTTCCAACTCCGAGATGCTTGCACCAGCCCATAAATCGAGCGTTGGAGCTTGCACACCTTGTCAGCATTCTTAGGATTGACAAAACCTTCCGGCTGCATCATATACAATTCTTCCTTAAGGAAACCATTAAGGAATGCCGTTTTGACGTCCATTTGCCATATCTCATAATCATAGAATGCGGCAATTGCTAACATGATTTGGACGGACTTCAGCTTCGCTACCGGTGAGAAAGTCTCATCGTAGTCAACCCCTTGAACTTGTCGATAACCCTTAGCGACAAGCCGAGCTTTATAGATGGTCACATTACCATCCGCGTCTGTCTTCTTCTTAAAGATCCATTTATTTTCTATGGCTCGCCGCTCAACGGGCAAGTCAGTCAAAGTCCATACTTCGTTTTCATACATGGATCCAATCTCGGATTTCATGGCTTCCAGCCATTTGTCGGAATCCGGGCCCGTCATCGCTTCTTCATAGTTCGAAGGTTCACCATTGTCTAACAACATGATTTCCAAGACAGGGTTGTCGTACCATTCTGGTGCGGAACGTGTCCTTGTGGACCTACGAAGTTCAGTAGCAACTTGATCTGAAGTTTCATGATCATCATCATTAACTTCCTCTCTAGTCGGTGCAGGCACCTCTGGAACATTTTCTTGAGTTGCACCACTTTCCGGTTCAAGAGGTAATACTTCATCAAGTTCTACTTTCCTCCCACTTACTTCTTTTGAGAGAAACTCTTTCTCTAGAAAGGATCCATTCTTGGCAACAAAGATCTTGCCTTCGGATCTGAGGTAGAAGGTATACCCAATAGTTTCTTTAGGGTATCCTATGAAGACGCATTTTTCCGACTTGGGTTCGAGCTTTTCAGGTTGAAGTTTCTTGACATAAGCATCACATCCCCAAACTTTTAGAAACGACAGCTTAGGTTTCTTTCCAAACCATAATTCATACGGTGTCGTCTCAACGGATTTCGACGGAGCCCTATTTAAAGTGAATGCGACAGTCTCTAAAGCATAGCCCCAAAATGATAGCGGTAAATCCGTAAGAGACATCATAGATCACACCATATCTAATAGAGTGCGATTATGACGTTCGGACACACCATTATGCTGAGGTGTTCCAGGCGGCGTGAGTTGTGAAACTATTCCACATTTTCTTAAGTGTGTGCCAAATTCGTGACTCAAGTATTCTCCCCCACGATCTGATCGCAAGAACTTGATTTTCCTGTCACGTTGATTCTCAACCTCACTCTGAAATTCCTTGAACTTTTCAAAGGTCTCAGACTTGTGTTTCATTAAGTAGACATACCCATATCTACTCAAGTCGTTAGTGAGGGTGAGAACATAACGATAGCCACCGCGAGCCTCAACACTCATTGGACCGCACACATCAGTATGTATGATTTCCAATAAGTTGGTTGCTCGCTCCATTGTTCCTAAGAACGGAGTCTTGGTCATCTTACCCATGAGGCATGGTTCGCACGTGTCAAATGATTCGTAATCAAGAGATTCTAAAAGTCCATCTGCATGGAGCTTCTTCATGCGTTTGACACCTATGTGACCAAGGCGGCAGTGCCACAAGTATGTGGGACTATCATTATCAACCTTACATCTTTTGGTATTCACACTATGAATATGTGTAGCATTACGCTCGAGATTCATTAAGAATAAACCATTCACCATCGGAGCATGACCATAAAACATATCTCTCATATAAATAGAACAACCATTATTCTCGGATTTAAATGAGTAGCCATCTTGTATTAAACGAGATCCTGGTACAATGTTCATGCTCAAACTTGGCACTAAATAACAAATATTGAGGTTCAAAACTAATCCCGTAGGTAAATGTAGAGGTAGCGTGCCGACGGCGATCACATCGACCTTGGAACCATTCCCGACGCGCATCGTCACCTCGTCCTTCGCCAGTCTCCGCTTATTCCGCAGCTCCTGCTTTGAGTTACAAATGTGAGCAACTGCACCAGTATCAAATACCCAGGAGCTACTACGAGTACTGGTAAGTTACACATCAATTACATGTATATCACATATACCTTTCGTTTTGCTGGCCTTCTTGTCCGCTAAGTATTTGGGGCAGTTCCGCTTCCAGTGACCACTTTCCTTGCAATAAAAGCACTCAGTCTCGGGCTTGGGTCCATTCTTTGGCTTCTTCCCGGCAGCTTGCTTGCCGGGCGCGGCAACTCCCTTGCCGTCCTTATTGAAGTTCTTCTTCCCCTTGCCTTTCTTGAACTTAGTGGTTTTATTTACCATCAACACTTGATGTTCCTTTTTGACTTCTACCTCTGCTGATTTCAGCATTGCAAATACTTCAGGAATGGTCTTTTCCATCCCCTGCATATTGAAATTCAGCACAAAGCTCTTGTAGCTCGGTGGAAGCGACTGAAGGATTCTGTCAATGACTGCGTCATCCGGGAGATTAACTCCCAGCTGAGTCAAGCGGTTATGTAACCCAGACATAGTGAGTATGTGCTCACTGACAGAACTGTTTTCCTCCATCTTACAGCTGAAGAACTTGTTGGAGACTTCATATCTCTCGACCCGGGCATGAGCTTGAAAAACCATTTTCAGCTCTTCAAACATCTCATATGCTCTGTGTCTCTCAAAACGCTTTTGGAGCCCCGGTTCTAAGCTGTAAAGCATGCCGCACTGAACGAGGGAGTAATCATCGGTATGTGTCTGCCAAGCGTTCATAACGTCTTGTTCTGCAGGGAGAGCAAGTGCTTCACCTAGCGGTGCTTGTAGGACATAATCTTTCTTGTCAGCTATGAGGATGATCCTCAGGTTCTGGACCCAGTCCGTATAATTGTTGCCATCGTCTTTCAGCTTGGTTTTCTCTAGGAACGCGTTGAAGTTGAGGACAACGTTGGCCATTTGATCTACAAGACATATTGTAAAGATTTTAGACTAAGTTCATAATAATTAAGTTCATCTATTTAATGAACTCCCACTCAGATAGACATCCCTCCAGTCATCTAAGTATAACATGATCCGAGTTAACTAGGCCGTGTCCGATCATCACGTGAGACGGACTAGTCAACATCGGTGAACATCTTCATGTTGATCGTATCTTCTATACGACTCATGCTCGACCTTTCGGTCTTCTGTGTTCCAAGGCCATGTCTGTACATGCTAGGCTCGTCAAGTCAACCTAAGTGTTTGCATGTGTAAATCTGTCTTACACCCGTTGTATGTGAACGTTGGAATCTATCACACCCGATCATCATGTGGTGCTTTGAAACAATGAACTGTCGCAATGCCGCACAGTTAGGGGGAACACTTTCTTGAAATTATTATGAGGGATCATCTTATTTACTACCGTCGTTCTAAGTAAACAAGATGCAAAAACATGATAAACATCACATGCAATCAAATAATAATAGTGACATGATATGGCCAATATCACATAGCTCCTTTGATCTCCATCTTGGGGCTCCATGATCATCTTGTCACTGGCATGACACCATGATCTTCATCATCATGATCTCCATCATCGTGTCTCCATGAAGTTGCTCGCCAACTATTACTTCTACTACTATGGCTAACACGTTTAGCAATAAAGTAAAGTAATTTACATGGCGTTTCTCAATGACACGCAGGTCATACAAAAAATAAAGACAACTCCTATGGCTCCTGCCAGTTGTCATACTCATCGACATGCAAGTCGTGATTCCTATTACAATAGCATGAACATCTCATACATCACATATATATCATTCATCATTCATCACAACTTTGGCCATATCACATCACAAAACACTTGCTGCAAAAACAAGTTAGACGTCCTCTAATTGTTGTTGCAAGTTTTACGTGGCTGCAATAGGGTTCTAGCAAGAACGTATTCTTACCTACATGAAAGCCACAACGTGATTTGTCAACTTCTATTTACCCTTCATAAGGACCCTTTTCATTGAATCCGCTCCAACTAAAGTGGGAGAGACAGACACCCGCCAACCACCTTATGCAACTAGTGCATGTCAGTCGGTGGAACCGGTCTCACGTAAGCGTACGTGTAAGGTTGGTCCGGGCCGCTTCATCCCACAATACTGCTGAAGCAAAATAAGACTAGTAGCGGCAAGAAAGTTGACAACATCTACGCCCACAACAAATTGTGTTCTACTCGTGCAAAAAGAACTACGCATAGACCTAGCTCATGATGCCACTGTTGGGGAACGTTGCAGAAAACAAAAATTTTCCTACGGTTTCACCAAGATCCATCTATGAGTTCATCTAGCAACAGTGATCAGATTGCATCTACATACCTTTGTAGATCACGCGCGGAAGCGTTCAAAGAACGGGGATGAGGAAGTCGTACTCGACGTGATCCAAATCACTGGAGATCCTAGCGCCAAACCGACGGCACCTTCGTGTTCAACACACGTACAGTCAGCGTGACGTCTCCTCCTTCTTGATCCAGCAAGGGAGGAGGAGAGGTTGATGAAGATCCAGCAGCACGACTGCGTGGTGGTGGATGCAGCAGTCACCGCAGCAGGGCTTCGCCGTTCTTCTGCGAGAGGTGGAGGTGTAGCAGGGGAGAGGGAGGCGCCAAGAGTCAAGGGTGCGGCTGCCCCTCCCTCCCCCCTTTATATAGGCCCCCTAGGGGGTGCGCCGGCCCTAGGAGATGGGATCTCCTAGGGGGGCGGCGGCCAAGGGGTGGAGTGCCCCCCAAGCCAGGTGGGGCGCCCCCCCACCCTAGGGTTCCCAACCCTAGGCGCATGGGGTGGGCCAAGGGGGGCGCACCAGCCCACTATGGGCTGGTTCTCCTCCCCACTTAGCCCATGGGGCCCTCCGGGATGGGTGGCCCCACCCGGTGGACCCCCGGGACCCTTCCGGTGGTCCCACTACAATACTGGTGACCCCCGAAACTCTCCCGATGGCCGAAACTGCACTTCCTATATATAATTCTTCACCTCCGGACCATTCAAGAACTCCTCGTGACGTCCGAGATCTCATCCGGGACTCCGAACAACTTTCGGGTTACTGCATATTCATATCTCTACAACCCTAGTGTCACCGAACCTTAAGTGTGTAGACCCTACGGGTTCGGGAGACATGTAGACATGACCGAGACGACTCTCCGGTCAATAACCAACAGCAGGATCTGAATACCCATGTTGGCTCCCACATGCTCCTCGATGATCTCATCGGATGAACCACGATGTCGAGGATTCAAGCAACCCCGTATACAATTCCCTTTGTCAATCGGTACGTTACTTGCCCGAGATTCGATCGTCGGTATCCCAATACCTCGTTCAATCTCGTTACCAGCAAGTCACTTTACTCGTACCGTAATGCATGATCCCGTGACCAGACACTTGGTAACTTTGAGCTCATTGTGATGATGCATTACCGAGTGGGCCCAGAGATACCTCTCCGTCATACGGAGTGACAAATCCCAGTCTTGATCCGTGTCAACCCAACAGACACTTTCGGAGATACCCGTAGTATACCTTTATAGTCACCCAGTTACGTTGTGACGTTTGGTACACCCAAAGCACTCCTACGGTATTCGGGAGTTACACGATCTCATGGTCTAAGGAAAAGATACTTGACATTGGAAAAACTCTAGCAAACGAACTATACGATCTTGTGCTATGTTTAGGATTGGGTCTTGTCCATCACATCATTCTCCTAATGATGTGATCTCGTTATCAATGACATCCAATGTCCATAGTCAGGAAACCATGACTATCTGTTGATCAATAAGCTAGTTAACTAGAGGCTTACTAGGGACATGTTGGTGTCTATCTATTCACACATGTATTACGATTTCCGGATAACACAATTATAGCATGAATAAAAGACAATTATCATGAACAAGGAAATATAATAATAATCCTTTTATTATTGCCTCTAGGGCATATTTCCAACATCGGAGAC
The DNA here is from genome assembly GCF_002162155.2 of Triticum dicoccoides. Classification (NCBI taxonomy): domain Eukaryota; kingdom Viridiplantae; phylum Streptophyta; class Magnoliopsida; order Poales; family Poaceae; genus Triticum; species Triticum dicoccoides. Next base: position 74,083,466 of record NC_041388.1, read on the forward strand.
CCCCAGTTCAACTACGGTGTTGACGACCCCTCTCTCTTGCCAGAGCAACCAGGCAAGCCCCCCCTTGATCACCAGATATCGCCTACTCTTCTCCCTATTGCTTGCATTAGAATATTGTAGCATGTTACTACTTTCCGTTAATCCTATCTTGATGCATAGCCTGTCGTTGTTGCTACAACTGTTGATACCTTACCTGCAATCCTACATGCTTAGTATAGGTTGCTAGTACTTCATGAGTGGCCCTACATTCTTGTTCGTCTACCATGCCATACTATTGGGCCGTGATCACTCGGGAGGTGATCACGGGTATATACATACATATATACATGTTATATAGGTGGTGACTAAAGTTGGGTCGGCTCGTTGAGTACCCGCAAGTGATTCTGATGTGGGGGCTGAAGGGGCAGGTGGTTCCACCCAGCTGGTGGTGGATCTAGGTTCCCGACGGCCCCCGACTGTTACTTTGTGGCGGAGTGACAGGGTAGGTTGAGACCACCTAGGAGAGAGGTGGGCCTGGCCCGGGTTGGCGTCCGTGGTTATTTCAAAATAACACGCTTAACGAGATCTTGGTATTTGATCTGAGTCTGGCTACTGGCCTATACGCACTAACCAACTACGCGGGAACAGTTATGGGCACTCGACGTCGTGGTATCAGCCAAAGCCTTCGTGACGTCAGTGACTGAGCGGCGCGTGCCGGATTGGACTGGAACACCTGCTAGGCCAGGTCTGCTTCCGGCCGCCCTCACAACAGGCAGGTGTGCAATGGGCGATGGGCCCAGACCCCTACGCCATAGGATTTAGACTAGCGTGCTGACCTCTCTGTTGTGCCTAGGTAGGGTTGCAACGTGTTGATCTTCCGAGGCTGGGCATGACCCAGGAAAGTGTGTCCGGACAAAGGGGATCGAGCGTGTTGGGAAATGTGGTGCACCCCTGCAGGGAAGTTAAATCTATTCGAATAGCCGTGATCTTCGGTAACAGGACGACTTGGAGTTGTACTTTGACCGGATGACAACTAGAACCGGATACTTAATAAAATACAGCCTTCCAACTGCCGGATACAACCGGTGATCGCTCTCACACAGGGCGACGAGGGGAGGATCATCGGTTAGGGTTATGTTGTGCGATGTTACTTGGTGAACTTACCATCTACTCTCTTCTTCTGCTGCAAGATGGAGGTTACCAGAAGCGTGTAGTCTTCGATAGGACTAGCTATCCCCCTCTTATTTCGGCATTCTGCAGTTCAGCCCACATATGATACCCTCATTCCATTTGATACCAATGCATACATATGTAGTGTAGCTCCTTGCTTGCGAGTACTTTGGATGAGTACTCACGGTTGCTTTGATCCCTCTTTTCCCCCGTTCTATACCCGATTGCCGCGACCAGACGTTGGAGTCCAGGAGCCAGACGCCACCGTCGAGATGACTTCTACTACACTGGAGGTGCCTACTTCTGTGTGTAGCCCGCTGACGACGACTAGGAGTAGTTTAGGAGGATCCCAGGCAGGAGGCATGCGCCTCTTTCAATCTGTATCCCAATTTGTGCTAGCCTTCTTAAGGCAAACTTGTTTAACTTATGTCTGTACTCAGATATTGTTGCTTCTCCTGACTCGTCTATGATCGAGCTCTTGTATTCAAGCCTTCGAGGCCCCTGGCTTGTAATATGATGCTTGTATGACATATTTTATTTTTAGAGTTGTGTTGTGATATCTTCCCGTGAGTCCCTGATCTTGATCGTACACGTTTGTGTGTATGATTAGTGTACGATTGAATCGGGGGCGTCACAGAGCCCATAATAGATTTTGGCTGCACATAGAAGTTTCTAGCATGAATAATCTTATGATCCCTTTGAGTCTGGGTGGCGGGCCATAGGACGATCACACGGGTCCTCCGGGATATCCTAGGACAACACTGAGTTCTCCAGGTGCCCACAAGCAATCCACCCAGATGTGTATTTAAGTTGCCACCTTAAGTTGAACCATTAATTAACAAACTCACCACTGTCATGGATACTCTCAAACCCAATCCACGTCTACGAGCATAGCATAGCAAATATAAGCAACGTAGAAGTAACTCCCATAGGTTTGATAATAAACAGGTGAGTAGGTACTACCTCATCTACTTCCCAAAACCCACAATTTAAATTAGATCCTAACCATGCAATTGTTTGGGTACTGATCTAATGCAATAAAATTGGGTAGTAAAGAGGTATGATCAAAGTGTTACTTGCCTTGCTGATGATCCGCAAAACCTAGAGACTTGTAGTAGCACGCTTCGCACTCCGGGTACTCTATCGCAAACAAACAAGCATACAATAAGCACTCAACTAAAAGCACGGGTAAAACTCAAATAAGAATATCTAACCAGAAAGTTCAACTTAAGAACTCTGGTTTGCAAAAAGAATCAAATCGAACGAAGCAACAAAACACAAACTACGAAAGAAACAAGATCTGATTACTAATCTGAACTAAAGTCAAATTTTACTATTTCAAACTCTTATTCAAGTTGGTTAAACAGAAAGAGGGCTTAGAGACGAAGATCTAGGCGCTTGAATCGCCTGATTCCGACTAACGAGCGAAAAGATAAACTAAAACGAAAATCGGATCAGAAATCGCAATTGAAAATAACCGCGAAAAAACCCGAGAAAAAGAAAAACTGACGAACAGGCTAACGAACGAACGTTAGCTGTCTGTGACTAACGGGCGAAAACCGTTCGTTAAAACGAACATACGGACGAACGTCCGCTATTCAACCAAACCGAAAAAACCCGATCCAAACCGAATAAAATAAAAAAACCGAAACTAGGGTTTATAAAAAAACAAATCGATTTCTAACGAAAAACTAGCGGCGGCTACCTCGGGACCGGCGGGGTCCGGCGACTCCGGCTTGCGGCGGTGAGGCGAGGCGGGGCGGCGGCGAACGCGGCGGCGGCGGCGCGGCGGCAGCGGCGAGC
>NC_041388.1:74086794-74168331 GCF_002162155.2 Triticum dicoccoides
CAAACAACGGTGAGCGGCGGCGGCTACGAGGCGGCGGCGGCACGGCTCTGCTCGGCGGGGCGGCGCTGGTGGGCTGCGGGGCTCGGGCGCGCGGGCTTTAAAGCCCTAGTCCGTGCGAGTCCTAGTCGGGTACGGCCCAGCTAGGTCGTTTAACTTTTTAAAAAAAATCTGATGCGCAAAAAAACGAAGAAAAAGAATACTAAACGGACTCCAAAAATCCCGAAATATATTTTCCCCGTCCTCTAAAAATCTACTGGACAAGGTGAACATTTATTTGGGCCTCTAATGCAATTTTGAAAACGCACATTTTTCCTAATTCAAATAAAATAGCAATAAAAACTCCGAATAAAATATTATTTGATTTTAATATTGAATCTCCAGTATTTCTTTATTTTGGTGAAGTCATCTTATCCCCTCTCTTTTATTTTTCATAAAAGAAATATTCGAAGAGAAAATGATTAAAATCAAACGATCCTCTTTTCAAGATTTGAGAAAACTCAAATATGAAAATAACAAAATCCCCAACTCTCTCCGTGGGTCCTTGAGTTGCGTAGAATTTCTAGGATCAAACCAAAATGCAATAAAATATGATATGCAATGATGATCTAATGCATAACATTCCAAATTGGAACATTGGAAAGCAAGGAGGAATAGTGGAAATGTGGCTTTTGGTAGGAGGGAGGGGCGGGGAGATAGATATTTCCGCGGTGGCAAAAAAAAATCGCTCGGTGCCGCGAGAAACTGGTGCACAAGTGTGGTTCAAGCGGGAGCGGTGGACTGTAGACGACGAAGCTTCCTGCGTAAGCCAGACAAGACGGTGCGCCAAGATATTTTATATCGCATCCCACATGATTCTTTCTAGTAATTCTTTGTGGTATACCTAATTTTTTCATTATGTTTCGAAAGAAAAAATGGTGTTACGGAGGGAAAGGGTGGTGTTTGAATTGCTAGAACATTTACGTACAATGAACATGCAACTAGTACATGAGTGTCGTGTTTAAATTTGGAATTATTCTGGATTCGTTTGGCATTTTTATGCATTAATTGAGTTTCTGGGCATTTAATGTGCATAATTCAAATTTGAACTACAAGCACATGCTCCAATGCACCAAAGTTTGTTGAAAAATCACATGTGTGTCTTGGGTGAATTTATAGGTCCCATACAAGAAATGAGAATGAAATTCAAACATCTGGACGTCGTGGCTCGGCCGGAAAGATTGAGAAACTTGGTTTTTTAATTCCTGTAAATCCAAAACACGCCTGAAAATCATGAAATTTGGCATGGTGTCTGACATGGCACCAACATGCTACGGTTTGGCCGAATTGGGACAAGCTTTGGTGTAACCTTCTTGCAAACCGGAGCTTCCCTCAAGAAGGCTCGTGGTTCCAAGAGGGAACGTGTCACCTCCGTGTGCGAAACGACATACGTACACTGCCTTCTCCTGCCTTAATGTTTTTACACAGGTAGAATAGACCAAATAGAAGTACCGTGCTAAATTTTGGAATTATTCCAGGTTCGTTTGGCCTTTTTTATACATTAATTGAGTTTCTATGCATTTAATGTGCATAATTCAAATTTGAACTACAAGCACAAGCTGAAGTGCGCCAAAGTTGTTTGAAAAATTACATGTGTGTCCTTGGGTGAATTTCTAGGTCCCATCCAAGAAATGGGAATGAAATTCAAACATCTGGGCGTCGTGACTCAGCCGGAAAGATTGAGAAACTTGGTTTTTTAATTCCTGTAAATCCAAAACACACCTGAAAATCATAAAACTTGGCATGGTGTCAAAACATGGCACCAACATGTTGTGGTAATTTTTCTGTCCGATTTATGAAGGCACACACATTAACAATCAAAAAAGTCATTTTGGAACAAGTGCTATCACGTTACAAATCGGAAACACAAGTATTATTGAAACCATGGGCGTTCTACTTACCAATTACGTGCCGCCATGCATCCCCTTTTTTTATTAGCTAGGAGGTGTCGTGCGGGGTAGCGATTAGACCCATGCGCGTGCTCATCGAGAGGAGAGCCCTTTGACCGCTACCCATCGCACACCGCCCTCCCAGCGTCTTCATTAATGGCGTCGGAGCCCTTGTTCTACGGCATGGCTATATGTCTCACTGGACTGAGATTTAAGAGAGAAAAATGAAAATCTAAAAAGAAAGTTTTGCACGGATCTTGATGTAAGATCTGACGGACCTATATAGCATCGACTGCGACTTATAGCAAGCATGATGAATATAAGGACGATGACAGTGGATAATAATTGTCTTACATATTTAGGAACATAATTAAAAAAACCACATGCGGCAACGCTCGAAATTCACAAGGGCAAAAGAAGAAGGAAGACAATGATCTGGCTCGCTGATCTCTGCGTTGCTGCAGGCCGTGGGAATTAGTCTCCGCGGCAAGCGGCGATGAGCTCTTTCTTGTCCTCAAGATGCTGCTTCAGAGTATCCACGGATTCCTCCACCATCCTTCTACGTTCGATGCGCAGCATGGCATTCTCGTCCATAAGTTTCTCGACAATGACGCCGGTCCTCTTCAACAAGGTTGTGGTCTCCTCCTGCTGCTCCGCACTTCCGATGATCTTCGCCCTCAGCAGGTCGCACTCAGCCCGAAGCTTCTCATTGCTCTCATTTAGTTGCCGGATGATGTCGGTAGCCTCTTCAAAAGAGGCTTTCATGTCGTCATGCAACCTCGCTCAACCGAAGATCTGATCCATCTGGCTATATATGGACGATCGCATGCATGCTCCTGTAAGAGTCCTCGCCTGCCCGCAAGACATTTTCCCAGGCTGCCGCGGCACAGGAGGACATCTCTGCTGCATTCGCGGCGCGGCGGGACATCTCTTCTGCTTCTGCAGCGCGGCCGGACCAGTCTGCCACATCGATGGCACGGCGGGACCTGCGTGCTGCTTTGGCGGCACGGTGGGACCTCTGTGCTGCTACGGCTGCGTGGCGGGACATGCCGGCTGCGTTCACAGCGAGGAGGGACATCTCTCGTGCTTCCGCTTCCATGCTCGCATCTCCCTAGTGGCAATCTCTTAACCAAGAACTCACGCTGGCCATGACAGACGCAAAGGGAACGATGATGAATGACTTGTTTGTTTTTGTGGATGAGGAGTTGAGGAGGAATGTGCAGTCATCTTGGAGTAGTAGTATTTATAACCGAGTAGTAATACGCTCCTAAGTGAGAAACCGTTTATGTCTTGATCGGTGTGAACAGGTTTGCAATTTGGAATGTGACGGGACACATGCTCAAAATTTACTGACGGTTATAAGTGTGGCACTATTCCCAGAAGGCGTAACGTAGGCACGTACGCCTTCTCGGTCGCGTACGTGGCGTTTGCACCATAGGGTGCACCGCAATAGACAATGTCAGCACACATCTTGTTCCAACAAGCGTGCGCGCTCGTTATTACCATTGCACACGCTTCTTTTAATTAGAATGTGTGTGCCCGTCTAGCGCACACACGTTGATCTATCTAACTGTTTCAGTTTATTGTGGCTAATCGCAAACAGTTCATCCATGTGAAGTGTATGCCATCAATCATAGACACTTTGATCTGGCTGACCCGTTTATGTTCTGTTGCCTAATCGCAAAGAGTTAATCCTTCTAGAGCATATGCCCTCAATCACACACATCTTGATCTGGCTGACCGTTTCTTTTGTGTTTCCTAATCACAAACAGTTCATCCGAGTGAACTGTATGCTGTATATCGCACACGCCTTCATCATGCTGCTCGTTTCTTTTGTACCGCCTCATCGCAAATAGTTCATTGGACTGAACCGTATGCCCTGCATCGCACACGCAACTAAAATCTGAACCATGTTTGATGGCTCGTCCATCGCAAACGTGTTGCACCTTTTTTATGGTTCTTTTACACCATTGTTTGTGATTATTGCATCGCACACAGTTTTGTCGAAGGATCTCTGATTGTAGTGTCATGTTAGCAGCATCCTGCAGTAGTGATAGTTTGTTAATAAGACTTGATCAACCTTACTAATGGATTCTTTTTTAGGAGCATGAGGTCGATGAATTTAATAAGCACAAATTTATGTACCTACTATTTGTTCTCTGTTATTGTTAGCTAAATACAATAACATGCCATGATTATCCTGTTTTCTGAATTATCTGTGCAATAAAAATGGCCCAAAATAAAAGTGCTAAGAATGATGTAAAATTTTAACATGAATTTTTTGGAATATTTAAGAATTTTTGGCACTGAACACAACCCTGGGAGATGCCCCTGGTGCCCATGATGCACCAAGGCGCGGCCACCCCCTGGGTGAGCCCAGGTGGCTTCTGCGCCCCATAGGGGCCCCTCTCTCCCTAGTGTTCTTGCTCCCAAACCTGAGATTTCCGATCTCCTTGCTCGGAGCTCTGTTTCTGAAACTGTTTTGGGGATTGCTCCTTGGTATGTGAATCCTCCATTGCTCCAATTAGTTTTTGCTTTAGTGGGTTATATTTTGCATAATTCGTTGCTCCTGGTGCTACTGAAAATGAGCTTGCATGTTGAATTCTTTGAGTTCCAAGTAGTTTGAATGCTTCATGTAGCCTCTAGACATTCATATGAGTAGTTGCTATCAATCTTGTGAAGTTTTATTGATATCATTTTGTCACCCAAAAGTTTTAGAAATTTGTTCGTAGGAAAAATGAACTTCTTCCAGAGAAGCTCCTCGAAACGGAATGCCAAGGGAGTCACTTGGACTCCTTGGACAGTGACCTCAACATTTCACGTAGGATGGAGGTCCGGCCGTGCAAATGGCCGCACAATGCCTTCATGAACGAAGCTGGATTCTAGCAAGAATTTGCGTAATTTGTTGCAAATTCCGGGTTGACCGACTTCCTCGCAGATGAGTGAGACCAGCGCCACATCCTTACGAATTCCTTTGTGCAAAATTCCCATTTCTTGAATAGGCTCGAACCCCCCATGGTGCATTTTGATTTATATGTTGAACATCATGAGATACCACTTTCTGAATTTTGTCAGATATGTTTGATTCCTTCTGATGGGGAATTAAGAGAGCCTAGACTGGAGGAGTTTGAGGGTTTCCTCCACACTTTAACTGTGGGAGAGGAAAGGGGCGTGTCGAAAGCCCGAGCTACTAGTTTGCAATTTCCTGTCGTGCATCACTTTGCTTTATTTCCACGGAAATGTTTGACTGCTAGGGAGCAAGGTAGCGTGATGTGTGCCCTTGACCTCGCCATCTTACACCAAGCACTTTTTAATGACAACACTTATAGCCTTGGAGCTATCATTGCACGTCGCCTTCACACTAGTAGGACTAATGGTAAGATCCATGGTGGTATTTATGCTACTCGCTTAGAGAGACGTTTCCATGTTAATGTATGCCCCCATGATTATTTGTTGCCTAGGATTTACTTAGATCACCAGTCTATGATAGATCACTATTTAATTGATGCCTCTGAGCCTCCTCGACATATTCGTTATAACTTGGTATTCGGTGAGGATACTCATGATATTATTCTGTTGCCTGCACCTGCTTTATTTGACTCTCATGCTAGGAACGGATACACCGTCATGCCACTGGACATCACCGCTTACCGGAATGCGTTGGCTGCAGCAGAGGATGAGGCCCAGGCTTGGGATGCTCAGGTGTCCCCGCCTCAGCACTTTCATATCGGACCAGATGGCTACTACGGGTGGTGATTACCAAGTTAGGCAAGAGCCTAAGCTTGGGGAGTATGTATTTCTCACCGACATTACATTCATTTCCACACATTTCATTCCAGTCGTTGGTGTTCATCCTCTTTCATTGTATACTTGTGTGTTTGAAAAACTTTGAGAAAATCCAAAAGAAAATCTTGTTTCTTTTCGGTTTTCCTTTCTAGTTTAATTAGTTATAGTATTAAAAGAAAACCAAAAAATATTTCTTGTTTTCTCTTTTGCTTGTTCGGAGCTTTCCCGTGTAAATAGTTTTTCTCATTTTTTTCTTCTTTGTTAATTTGCTTTCGTCAGAAAAACTAAAAATTCCAAAAATATTTCAGTGTGTTTCTCTGAAATTCTTTTCTTCTGTTGAGTCTTTGTAAGGGGAAGACCACGATGAAAATGTTGAGTGTCCCTTATAAGCATTATTCTTGATCTAACAAAGAGCCCATATTACCTTGTCTTCTCCTTTGAATAAAATATTTGCAGATTCCAGCTTAGTCCATGGCACTCTTGCACTATTATTATTTTCATATCATTCGTTCGTGCAAGTGAAAGGCAATAATGATGATAATTCGATGAAGTTACTATGGCAAGGAAAAGCGGGTATGAACTCAACTTGGTTTTGTTTTTGTAAATATGTTTAACTCGGTATCCATGATTCAGCATATTATGAGTAAACATGTTCATGGTGACAATTAGAGATTATAGTTGCGCATGCCATGCTTAAGTAGCTAGGAGTGGATAATGATTTATCTTAGGAGTCAACATGCATTAAAAAAATTATGATGCAGTATGATAGTATGGTATCCTCCTCTGAATGTTTCAAGTGGATTGACTTGGCACATGTTCACGCATGTAGTTGATTCAAAAAGAACATAGCCTCCATGATATTTATGTTCATGGTGTTTATATCCTACTCATGCTAGTATTCAATGTTAATTATTCACAGTGCATGTTTCTGACTGTTGTCGCTCTCTAGTTGGTCACTTCTCAATCTTTTTGCTAGCTTTTGCTTGTACTGAGCGGGAATACTGCTTGTGCATCCAAATCCTTAAACCAAAGTTATTCCAGATGAGTCAACTAGATCTACCTATATGCGGTATTACTCTGCCGTTCCCAGTAAATTTGCATCTGCCAACTCTAATCATTCAAATGAACATCTGTTTTGTGTGCCTGTACCGCTCATGGAGCGATAGGGGGCAGTCAATATCTTTCATGCTAAGCGGGTTATTCTCATTATAAGTGTTTAGCCACTTGTCCTTACATGAGAGGGGATGGTATTCGGGATGCCCGGTCCCATGATCAAATCGATAAAAAAATAACAAAACAAACTCCCCCAGAAAGTTGTTGGTATGGAGGGCACCCGAGGATTCGGCTAGCCATGGCTTGTGTTTGTTGGTGGAGGGGGAGTAAACTTTACCTTTCTGCTTGGAACCACTGCTAATGTGTTTAGCATGGAATATATTAAAAACTCTCAGTCATGACGTTGACAGGAAAGGCATGCCTCTCAAAATTATATTTATCTTTGATTTAAGCTTCGAGCTCTGGACCTCTGCAAATCCCCACTTCCCTCTGCGAAGGGCGTATCCATTTACTTTTATGTTATTTCACTTTTATTATTGATTCATCACCTTCTCAATTAAAGCGCCAGTCCTGAGAGCACTATTGTCATTCTTATGCATTGTGTATAGTTAATATTGTGTGCATCGTGAATGGATTACTTTTACCATGAATTGCAATGTTTAGTCATTGCTTGAACTTCAACGGTGCTCTGCACTTATGTTCTATGATTTCAAAAAGGGCTAGTGAGATACCAAGTTATTGTATTATATCATGATTATTTTGACAAATTATTGGCATCCAAGATATCTTATTATTGCTCGCTAGTTGGTTACGTCATTGGTATGAGTAAATGTGAGACCTAAATGTTATCATGAACATGATTAGCTCATAATCTTTGCTGAAAACTTGAACATTGGTTAAGCATATTCATAACAACAAGAACAAAAAGAGTTTGTAAAAGTTTTTTTCTTTATCACTTTCAGTTTGTCAACCGAATTGCTTGAGGACAAGCAATGAGTTAAGCTTGGGGGAGTTGATACCTCCCAAACGTATCTACTTTTCCAAACACTCCTGCTCTTGTTTTGGACTCTAATTTGCATGATTTGAATGGAACTAACCCGGACTGACGTTGTTTTTAGCAGAATCGCCATGGTGTTGTTTTTGTGCAGAAATAAAAGTTCTTGGACTGAGCTGAAAATTTATGGATAATTATTCCAGAATATATAATAAATACTGGCAAAGAGAAATACCAGAGGGGGCCACCAGGGCACCTCAAGCCTAGGGGCACCGGCCACCCCCCCCCCCCAGGGTGTGTTTGGCAGGCGTGTGGGCCCCTGGAAGCTCCCGCAACCCTATCTCCAACTCCATAAGTACCTATTCACCTAGAAAAAAATTAGAGAGAATAAATCATCGTGTTTTATGATACATAGTCGCCTTCACCTCCTGTTCTTCATCGGGAGGCCGCATCTGGAGTCCGTTCAAGGCTTCAGAGAGGGGGATTCGTCATCGTCATCATCACCAATTCCATGATGCTCACCGCCAGGAGTGAGTAATTCCTTCATAGGCTTGCTGGACGCTGATGGGTTGGATGAGATTTATCATGTAATAGATTTAGTTTTCTTAGGGCTTGATCCCTAGTATCCACTATGTTCTGAGATTGATGTTGCTCTGACTTTGTTATGCTTAATGCTTGTCACTAGGGCCTGAGTGCCATGATTTCAGATCTGAACCCTTTATGTTTTCTTGAATATATTTGTGTTATTGATCCTATCTTGCAAGTTATACGCACCTATTACGAATTATGATCCGCATACCCCAAGGTGACAATAATTGGGATTCTTTCTGGTGATTACCGTAGTTTGTGGAGTTCATGTATTCACTATGTGTTAATGCTTTGTTCCATTCTCTATTAAAAGGAGGCCTTAATATCCCTTAGTCTCCTTATGGACTCCGCTGCCACGGGAGGGTAGGACAGAAGATGTCATGCAAGTTCTTATTGCAAGCACGTATGACTATATACGAAATACATGCCTACATTACATTCATGAATTGGAGCTAGTTCTGTGTCGCTCTAGGTTGTGACTGTTACATGATGAATGTCATCCAACACAATTATCCATCACTGATCCAATGCCTATGAATTTCGCATATTGATCTTTGCTAAGTTACTTTCGTTGTTGCTGTTGTTACAGTTACTATAAAATTGCTATTCTATTGCTACCACTGCTATCAAACTACCATACTATCGTGTTACTGATCAATCTGCTAAAGATATTTAGTTCTCCAGGTGTGGCTGAATTGAAAACTCAACTGCTAATACTTGCAAATATTCTTTGGCTCCCCTTGTGTCGAATCGATAAATTTGGGTTGAATACTCTACCCTCAAAAATTGTTGCGATCCCCTATACTTGTCGTTATCAATCCTTAGGGAGCTCTTTATGGAGTAGGTATGCGAGGAGTGGCTCAGTCCAGGGTGCAATATTTGCCATGATTTCATGTGCCAAAGCTATTTCTAAATGACCGAGTAGCCCACTATGTCTTGTTCCGCGTCGTCTTTGGGCGGGGCAAATTGCCCTACGTTGTTCGATTCCGATGTTTCTTCGTCGTCCTGTCAGACTATGGATGGCTTAAAAAGTCGCTTGAGGAAGGTGTTTTTAGGGACCTTATCCCACTTGTCACCTATGCGAGCGAGGATGTCAGCGGCCTAGTTACTATCTCGGGGTACATGATGAAATTCAAGCCCCTCGAACCTGACCGAGATTTTTAAGATGACATTCCTGTAAGTTGTGTTCTTCGGCTCCTTTGCATCGAAGTCGCCATTTAATTGTGAGATGGCGACGTTGGAGTCTCCTTGGACCTCGAGGTGTTTAACGCCTTGAGACTTCTACCCGGAGTCCGTGTAAGAAGGCTTCGTATTCGGCCGCATTGTTGGAGTCGGTGTACATAATTTGTAACATGTACTGAATGCTATCACCAGTTGGTGATGTGAGCACCACTCTAGCCCCTAGCCCAACAAGCATTTTGTATCCATCAAATACATGGTCCAGTGTGAATATGTGTTGTATTCTCTGGGGATCTCGGCCTCCGTCCACTCAGCTACGAAGTCTGCCAGCACCTGAGATTTAATAGCTCGGCATGGCCGGTATGTTATTTCAAAGGTAGGAGCTCTATGGACCATTTTTCTATACGTCTCGTCATGTCTCGGTTATTTATTATATCGCTTTAGGGGGTGTCGGATGCCACGATAACCGAGCACTCTTGAAAGTAGTGCTGAAGTTTTCAAGACGCCATGAAGACGGTGTAGTCTATCTTTTGGTATTGAGGGTAGCATGTTTTGCACGGGGTTAAGACCTCAGAGACATAGTAAACGGGCTTTTGAACCTGGAACTTGTGCCCCTCCATATCTCGTTCGACCACAAGTACTGCGCTAACCACCTGGTTTGTGACCGAGATGTACAATCTCATTGGCTCACATAAACCTGGCACTGCTAAGATGGGATTTTAAGCGAGGAGGGCTTTGATGTCTTCTAGGGATACCACACCCTCCTTGGTCCATTTGAAAGTCTTTGTTTGTTTCAACGGCCTATATAGAGGTAAGGCTTTTTCCCGGAGTCCTGAGATAAAGCAACTTAGAGCCGCCATGCACCCTACCGGTTTTTGTACATGCTTGAGCTCGGTTGGCACCTCTAATCGCTCCAAGGCCCGTCTTTTTGCCGGGTTGGCTTCAATTCCTCGGCTAGATATAATGAAGCCGAGGAGCTTTCCAGCTGGTACTCTGAAGATGCATTTATCTGAGTTGAGTTTAATTTGATACTCCCGCAAGCTGGCAAATGTATCTCGGAGGTTGTCTACCAATTGTCCGACGTGTTTGGTTTTCACAACCACATCATCTACGTAGGCTTTGATGATTTCCCTGATGTGTTTTTCCAAGCATGTCTGAATCATGCGTTGTTATGTAGCGCCCGCGTTCTTCAGCCTGAAAGGCATCATGTTGAAATAGAACAGACCATAAGGTGTGATAAATGTTGTTGCAACCTGGTCGGATTCCTTCATCTTTATTTGATGGTATCCTGAATAGGCATCTAGAAAGCACAGCGAATCGTGTCCGGCTGTGGCGTCCACAATCTGGACGATGGGTGGTAATTGAAGGGGTCCTTGGGGCAAGCCTTATTAAGGTCTTTGAAATCGACACACATGCACCAAAACCTATCCTTCTTTAGTACCATGACTAGATTGGCAAGCCAGACGGGGTGTTTAATGTCTCGGATGAATCCGTCCTCAAGGAGTTTGGCCAGTTCCTCACCCAATGCTTGACGCTTGGGTTCGCAAAAATGCCAAAGTGCTTGCTTGACGGGCTTATAGCCCTTTAAGATATTCAAGTTGTGTTCTGCAAGCCGGCGGGCTATTCCTGGCATGTCCGAAGGGTGCAAAGCAAATATATCCCAATTTTCCTTGAGGAAATTGCGGAGGGCCTCATCGATCTCTGGTTCGAGGTTTGCCCCAATGGACGCTATTTTGGCTGGGTCCCTGGGGTATACTTGAAACCTGAATAGGTCGTCCGCCGGCTTAAATGAGATTGACTTCAGATGTTTGTCGAGGATGACGTCATCCCGACCAACTTCGGCTTGTAATGTCGTTAGTTTCTCGGCTGCAAGGGCTTCGGATAAGGATTTGAGGGTGATTGACGTCGTTTTGTTTTCGGCTTTGAGTGCTCTATCAGGGTTGCTTGAGATGGTAATGATCCTGTTCAGGCCCAGCATTTTGAGCTCCATGTAGCCGTAATATGGCACTGCTCAGAATTTGGAAAGGGCGTCCCGCCCCAGGAGGGCATGATATCCGCTCTTAAAAGAGGCGTGGAACATAACTTCTTCAGATCGGTAATTATCTAGTGTTCTGAAGACCACATCCAAGGTGATGTTTCCGCTGCAACGTGCTTCTCGTCCAGGTATTATACCTTTTAAGGTGGTATGGCTCTGTTCAATGCGTGATTTATTGATTTGCATCCTATCCAGAGTGTCTGCATATGTTAGATTTAAGATGTTGCCTCCGTCCATGAGTACTTTCTGAAGACGACAGCGCTGCCCACAATTGGGTCGAGGACCAGTGCAGTGAGGCACCTGTTCGAGGTCGATCTCAGCCAATCTTTATGATGAAAGGTGATTGGCTTGTTTATCCACGTGTCCTGAGCTGGTACTTGCCAGATAGAATTAATTGACTTCTCGAAGAGCCCGGTTGTGCTGGTTGTTGGACAAAAAGGTTTCGTAAATCATCATGACTTTATCCTCGCCGGAGGACTCTTCTGCATGTCTAGGTGTGCTTGTGAGGAGGGCTGGGCCACCTTTAGCCACTTGCCTCACCACCCAGCAGTCGCGAAGACTGTGAGTGAGGCAGGAATTTAGCAGAATAGAGTGTATCGGGCATGGCTTATCCAGGAGGCCATCAAGGACGGTCCCAGAGTGACCATCGATTATTTTCTTTTTCTGAGGTCGCTTAGCTGATGTGTTCCACGGACGGGACTCATGTCGAGGTGCGAGTCTATTACACTTTAACTTGTTATCAATGATCGAATCTGCCTTTTTCCTTGCCAGCCAAGCATCTTTGGTACTACAGAACTTGGACACCAAATCAGATAACTCCGGGAGGGTTTGAACATAGCAGCGGGTGAGGGTGTTCGAAATGCCTTTATCATTACATCCGCGCTGGAAGGCTATTATTATATCTGAGCCTTGGTAATTAGTTATGTCATTTTTGATAGACAAGAACCAGGCCCAGAACTGCCTGGTCGATTCATTAGGGAGTTGTTGCATGTAGGCTAGATCCTAGATATCGGGAGGGCCTGAGTTATCGGGATGATACTCAATGTGCGAGGTAGGTGGGAAAGAAGTTTTGATCTCTATGGATCGCGGGCTCGAAGCTCTGACATTCTTATCCTGCTGTCACAGCCCTAGAGTTTGCTTGTAGCTATTTACCTGAGTGAGCATCATGCATCATGTCTAAATTCTGAAAGTTGAATTGAGGTTAGTTGAAACCCTCATAAATCACTTCAAAAATAATCAACATTAAAATCTTTTCAAAGAAGTCCAAGAAAATGTTCCTCTTAGTCTCTGAAAATATTGGCAAGAGGTAAAACTTAAAACAATATTTTTGGAATCTCAGAGATATTTATTTTGGGCCTTTGAATTAATTCAATAACTATTTGCATTGGATATATATTCTTTATATAATTAATATATGTCCAATAATTCTGGAACATTTTATGTGGTTTGGGATATTTTAGTTCTAGTCACATATTTATTTTCAGGATTTTATAAAATGATTTAGTATTTAAACTAAATCAAAACAAAATAACATAAAGGAAAACAGAACCAAAGATTAAAACAGAGGAGTAAACCTACCTGGCCTTACCTGTAGCCGGCCCAGCTGCACCGGCCAGCCCACCTGGTGGCCCAGCCCACCAGGGGCAGAGCCGTCTTCAACCTCTGCCTACTGGCAGAGGCGTGTCGACGTGCCGTGCCCGAGCCTCCACCTCCTGCTTCGCGGTGGCATCCTCCCCGACATCCTCGCGGCGCCATGGAGACGCCCAGAGCCTCCCCTCATTCTCCCCCCTCCTCTGGCTCCCTCTTCCTCTCTTCCCGTGAGCCCAAGAGCGCGCCGTCACCGTCGCCGTGGCTATAGGCCACCACCCACCCAACCAGCGCCACCACGAGCTCCGCCGCGACTCCGTGGAGCTACACACTGAGGCACGCGACCGCAGGAGCCCTGCAGCGTCGCCACCATCGCCATCTTCATCCTCTGCCCTGACGGCCGCCGTCGTCGATTCACCAGCTACGGGACCTCCCCGAGCTCGCCGTCCACACCAGAAGATCCGCTGTGAGGCCTGCAGTCTTTTCCCCCCTCCTCCCTTTGTCGCGCTCGCCCTCTAGCCGCTGCTCCACAAGCTCCCGAGCGCCGCCGCCGCCATGGCCGGCTAGCCCTGCGCTCCCGACCTCCCCCGCTCTCCTAAGCAGCACCAACATGCTCACTGCGTCCTTGGGAAGCGAACTGGCCGCACCGTTTGCTCTAGCTCGCACTAGAGCCCCAGACCCGCTCGAGCCCAACTCCGACCGCCGCTTCTGCCCGCCGCCGTTGCTGTGAGATGCCGTTCCCGGCAACCCCGCTTGCACCGTTGGATGCGGCCGAGCGCCAGCTTCCCAACGGGATCGACCGCGGCCGAAACCGTCCCCTGTAGCGCTTCCCACGTCGTCTCCGTCGTCAGTTTTGGTCGCCGCCGGCTGAGCTCCGACGAGGCTGACGTGGCGCCGTCATTAGGGGCTAATCACGCCCTAATTAACCCCCCTTGCTCGCTGACAAATGGGCCCCACGCCCTAATTAACCCCAGCTTTACTTCTGCTTAGATTAGTCATAACCCCGCGGGACCCACGCGTCAGCTTTGACCTTGCTGACGTGGCCTTTGACCGGCCCCACACGTCAGTGACTCATGCCAGCATTGTGTCAGTGACCAGTGGACCCCACTGGTCAGGTTTGACCTAGACCGCTGCTTTGACTTGCTGACGTCAGGCTAACGCAGTAATCCTTTTTCTGGAATTTAAATAAATCTTAAATGATTTATTTATTTCAGAAAATGTCCAAAACTTCTAAAAATCATAGAAAATAAACCGTAACTCCAAATGAAATAAATTATATATGAAAAATTATCAGAAAAATTCAAGGAATCTGTTTATGGCATTTTCATGCATGTTAGAGCAACTTATGGCTGCTGTTTAGGCCAATTCACATAAATGGAATTTAAACCCTCACTTATGGAGTTTGAATTTGAACCTAGGGTTCAAACCAACTTCATTTAATATGGTTGCTAGGTGCATTAGCTCAATCAACGGCATATTGCCATGACATTATCATGCATCATAATTGTTGCATTGCATTGATTATGTTCTTCCTTGTTTGCGGGTGATTATCCCCTCTCGGTAGATGCTGCTCCGACGCTGTGATCGTTGACACTGATGAAGACTCAATGTTATCTTCAAAAGTGCCAGGCAAGCACAACCCCCTTGTTCATTCCGATACAAGCCCACTCTCTCGCTCCTGCTCTCTTTTACTGCATTAGGACAACAACGATTCATCTGTTACTTGTTGTGGTAGTTGAACCCCTTATCCTCTGCATGACCTGTCATTGCCACAGTAAATAGATGAAACCCACTAGCATGAGTAGGAGTTGTTTGAGCCCTGATGTGCCTACTCATTCATGCTTGTTTGTCATGCCTGCTACTGCTTAGAGTTGAGTCAGGTCCGATTCATCGGGATGAATCGAAGGTGTGTGAACATGTCCTACTGTGTGTGAGCTAAGTGTGTGAACACGATTTGGTAAATGTAGCGGTGAGAGGCCATGTAGGAGTACATGGTGGGTTGTCTCATTGAAGCCATTCTCAGGAACTGAGTTCTGTGTTTGTGATCCATGAAACAGTTACTACCACGCATTGGGCCCGAAACCAATGGACCCTCTCGGCTTCTTAATCACCCTAGTACTCTGTCCAGGAGTTGCAACTAGTTTCTGGTGTTTGTAGGTTATGTGTTGGTGGCCGTGCGTAGCGCTGACCCTAGGGGTGGGCTATGATGCGGTAGATACACCGTGGCATGGTGTACCGGGCGCCCGTTTGGTGTCTCGGGAACCCTGTTCACATCGTTCGGGGCCGTATGTGGAAACCTCGGCCGGACTCCCTGCGGATGGAACCTGGATAGGCGATAAACCTGGACTAGAGACTTGAGTGTTTAGGTAGGCCGTGGCCGACACCCTCGTTGGGCTTCCGCTTGAAGGTTGCCGAGTACATGTCGTGTAAACGGCGGTAAGTGGTGAGAGCGTGTGTGAAGAAGTACACCCCTGCAGGGTTAACATCATCTATTCGAATAGCCGTGTCCGCGGTAATGGACTTCTGGGTTGCCTATAACAGTTCATAGACAAATGAAAGTGGATACTCTAAAACTCGCAAGATAAGTGTGAGTGCTATGGATGGCCTTCTCGTAGGTAGACGAGAGCGGATCCATAGTAGTGTATTGATTGGTGAATATGTGGACTCGTTTGCACCACCTCAAAAGAGTTGCTTGCAATCGTAGTTCAGGTTAGCCACTGAGTCAAAGCTGGCTTGCTGCACTTAAACTCCACCACCCCCTTTATTGATACCGATGCATACATAGATAGTTCTGATGTAAGTCTTGCTGGGTACATTTGTACTCACGTTTGCCTATTTTATGTTTCGCAGAGAGACGTCAGTCTCGCTAGTAGTTCCGTGTGGACTTCGACGTTAGCTTGATACCTCAGCTACGATCTTATGCCCTTGGCAGGATCTGGTAGATAGTCAGGCTTCTCAGCCTTCTTCATTTGTAGTTGTCTGTACTCAGACAAGTTAAGCTTCCGCATGTGCTTGTTGCTTGTATGCTCTGTATGTTGGGTCATAAGACCCATGTTTGTAACATCTCGCTCCTCGGAGCCTAATGAATAAATACTCTGAGTCGTAGAGTCCTGTTGTGATGCCATGTTGTATTTGCGCATGTCGAGCATATTGTGTGTATGATTGAAATGCTTGGTATGCGTGGGATCCGACAATCTAGTTGTTTATCCTTGGCGGCCTCTCTTATGGGGAAATGTAGTCTAAGTGCTTCCGAGAGCGATAGTAGTCCGCTACAGCCCGGTTCACCGGAGTCCTGCTAGCCCAGCACTACTGCTCAGATCACTTGACTGGCCGGCATGTGTTTCACTTCGTTCCTGTGTCTGTCCCTTCGGGGAAATGTCACGCGGTGACATCCGGAGCCCTGCCTAGCCTGCTACAGCCCGGGTTCCCGGAGTCTTGTTAGCCCAGTGCTACAGCCCGGATTCACACGCTGCTGACCGACATGCTCGATGTGATTCATGTATGCTTGTCCCCATAGGTTAGTGCCGCTTTGGGTTCACGACTAGCCATGTCGGCCCGGGTTCTCTGTCATATGGATGCTAGCGACATTATCATATACGTGAGCCAAAAGGCGCAAATGGTCCCGGGCCATGGTAAGGCGACACCCGTGGGAATACCGTGCGTGAGGCCACAAAGTGATATGAGGTGTTACCGGCTAGATTGATGTGACTTGGAATCGGGGTCCTGATAGCGTTGGTATCAGAGCCTGACTGTCTGTAGGTTTACCAAGCCAAACTGGTTGAAGTTGAGTCTAGAAATGCTTTAGTTATGTAAGGGAATTGATTGTGGAAGGGAACGTAAGGCTTTGTTTACTCCTTTACCCTATGCCTTCTGATCTGAGTCAACCTCTTCTTTTCTACGGGGATTAAGAACTAGGCCTTCTCATCTATCTATCAGGATGACGTGTTACTAATCCATAGACTTATAGAATTGATAGTTTCAAGCCTCAGTTCCGTTCCTACTACCTCCGTATGTTGTCAGTTGATCTCGGAACCTTGATATTGTGATGTTGAGTGGTTATGCCACCATTTTGCAGGTTGTCTCAAATATTTTTGAGCATTTACAGCCGTTATGCTGTCTGAGTCATCCCAGGTCTCTAAATAGTCAGGTGCATTTGCAAATCCTTTCTTTCCATTTCTGATATCCTTTTGGGCCAGATTAACCACACTAATCGGTGAGTTGAGGCACTCTGTTGCCTCGGCATATAGGTTGGAGCTAGTATTATGACCCTAGGTGTCTTAGAGGATCACCTAGTAATCTAGCCATGCCTTGTGTTCCCAGTGTGATAATTCTGGCCATCGTTCTCGAAAGCATCCCGTGATGCCATTTAGTTAGTAGGTATTCTACTCCTGGGTTCTTGAACCCGAGATTCACCCTACTTACTTCATGCTGATAGTGTTTGTTAGTTCCTTTAGAATATTAGTAACCTTTGCGATAGTCCTCGAGGTCCGTGGTATTTCCTTCTTCCAAATACCATGAACTGCTTATGGCAGAAGTTCTTTTGAACCAAAAGATCACAACCAAAGTGCTCTTGAGGAGTTCTCCATTCTAAATTGTGACTCTGCCAGTTCTACCTTTCTGCATGGGTTATCCAGAAGAAATATGTTGAACTCATTCGACATACTAATCCATGCATCCACAACTTAGAAAGTTATATGTTCCTTTGAGTTGTCCCCCTTCCGTTATATTCCGACCCTCATCTATCAATTGATAGTCAAGAGTATGCGTGCATTCGTTCATCGTTGCCTTTACTCTTGCGTTCCGTCAAGCCATTCTATTTCAGAATGACTAGGAGAAACAAACTCGAGTACCTCATCCATATCTAGGATTGAATCAAAGCAGTTGTATTCCGCAGATCAAAATGCCAATCCAGCTTTTGATTATGATCTACCTTGAAGTGTTACCATCTTTATGTCAAGAATATCATAGGAATTGCACCATCTCTTATGAATTTTTGACGCAGTGATACTTCTTGCCATCATTGTTCATTCCTCGGCTCCCGTGTTATTGTAACCGGAATGCTGATAAGTGAGTCGTGATGTGTGAAATCAATGCTCCTAGCAACTCCGTTGCTTGGTAGTTAATGGAAAAAATTTCATTCTTAGCGTGTTGGTTATTCAATCATCATTCTAAGATTAATCGTGCTACCTAGTCCTTATTTCCGGTGCACTCTTCGATCAATGAGTTAGGATTATTCAATCCCTTACTCTTCTGATCATGTCGTCTTGCCTTGAAAGGCAAGATTGTTCTCGAGCTTAGAGACATATCGGTGGTTCGTGATTTTCCGGATATCTTCATGGGAGTATCACCAGGTCGTCCCCTGACCGATATGTTGAGTTCGTGATCAAGTTGGTTTTCCAATAAACCACTCTTTCTCCAAGAATCTGTGTTGGATACCCTTAGCTAGTTGGTTAATCTAAACAACAACTTGGAGAGTTGGAAGATAAAGGCTATATCCGACTTAGTTCTTTCCAAAGGGATATCTCTTTGTATATGTGTGTTGAAGAAAGATGATATCTTCATCGATTGATCTCCATGACCAATTGGTGGAGCTATTGTTTTGTCCAAACTTTGACTTAAGTATGGGCCATCGTCAAGTCAAATCAGAACAACGATGTTTGTAATGTTGTCTTACTCGTGGTTGATCCCTCGAGCATACACCATTACATCTTTTGGTCTGACCAATGCTACCATAGTGTTCACATGATGGTGGAAGTCTAGTGATATGGAAATTCCGATGATTTGTTGTTGAGCCCATCAGCAACATTTTGTCTCCCCCATGATTCATATTGAACATTAACCTAGTGTTGAAAACTTTGTAAGCAATGCCTTCGTGTTTCGTTCATGAAGCTTATGCTTGGATGGAAGAAGAGACTTCCTTTGATTCACGTGCATTTGATGTAAGTTGCCGCCGTGAATTCGGGAAAGTTTGTTTTGCTTCCTCTGGAATCATCCCAAGTCAGTCATGCACGTGCGAAGTACTCTATGGTTTGATAGACTGATCATCTTCATTCCATACGTATCCCTAGCACACCAAGCCACTGATTGACTTGTTCAGGGAGAAGAAGTTCTCCATAAGAGCTAATCATATGACTTATGCAAGGACTTCGATGTCCTTGATGATGGTTCCCAACCAGGACTCGGTAGTGTTTCATTGTAAGACCACCATGTGGTCATGCTTGTCTGGGACAGCGTGTTCACATGTGTTTAGCAGCACCAGCTCATGTTTTGGAGCTTACTACCATAGTCCATTTCCTGAGAATCTTGCAATGTCATCTCGTCGATTTGTGTTGCAAACTTTCATTTTGTTTCTAGACTCGATGAGTCTGGAATATCCTGACACCAACCAGATCTGAATCTCAGGCAGATATGATGGTTGGAGCATTTTCCAAGAACTATAATATTGGTCTCTCGATAACCGGTAAAGTGGATGTCGTGGCCAACACACCCAGTCGGAAGACCTATTATTGTAGTATCTCGATTGAAGAAAGTTGGCCACCTTCCCATGAGGATTTCGTAGGATTTACCTCCGTAGTTAATCCTTACGGATTCTTGAGCTTCCAAAGTCCGACCTTTACTTGATGTTCTAGATATCAAACCATATCTATAAATGGATTACGCTAGCACATCAAGGATTACATTAGAAGCGGAGTGCTAAATGTCTCTCGGTCGATCATCCAGATTCTGATCCCTTAGCCTCGCTAAGGGAAGATCTGAGAAGGTGTTATCTTCCTTTGTATCCGCATCATCCATCACTAGTCATCATGGTGGTATGTCGTGTTGCCAGGATCCTTGC
Organism: Triticum dicoccoides; assembly: GCF_002162155.2. Lineage (NCBI taxonomy): Eukaryota > Viridiplantae > Streptophyta > Magnoliopsida > Poales > Poaceae > Triticum > Triticum dicoccoides. The sequence continues at coordinate 74,106,777 of NC_041388.1, forward strand.
CACGGATATTGATAAAACCTTGATGAATACGGAGATGCTCAAGTTCTTGAGAGCACGCGCAAGCACTAGGTTTTACCGTTGGCGTTAACTGGGATTTGCTTCTAGTTTCCTCGGTTATGTTATAACCCTTTTCAAACAGTGGACTCACTCTCGACTGTTGAACCTTCACCCAATTACTAGAATCATTCCCAACATTGCATTTTGTTCCCAGCTTACACCTCAGTAGCTGTTGTTCTGGATCATCCTCAAAAGTGGACTTACCATGGGTCTCATCCATTTCTGATTATAAGCAAAAATCATCCATTGCGTTGTCTTCAACAAGGTAGTCCACATCATCCATTCTAGTTCGAGTACGTAATTTCTTCGAGCTCTATCAAACGATCATTCGAAAATTGCCTCAGGCTGGTAGAAAGAGTTTCAATGATCTATGGGTCAAAAGTAATTCTTTTGCCACCTAAGGGAATAGCTCTACGAGTCACCTTCACTAAGGTGCCTCGTTATGGTATTATGGGCAACATAACTTCTCGCTACTTTGAAACCCCCTCACCATCTATTTAGGCGTGGAATTGTTGCCCACCAAATCAAACCCCGTCGTTGTTCTTCCATCCCTCTCGATGTGTTTTGTGTCTCAACTTGAGATGTTTCAACATCTCATTCCGCGAGTTGATATTGTTTAGCTTGATCTTCGAGAAGATCAATCCTAGTTGAGTTTCTTTCCGTCGTCATCGCGTGGATGAAGATCTCAAAAGCGAGGATGTCAAGATCGACATGATGCAGTGAATCAACATCTTCGAGAAGGGCAATCGGATCATGAAGATTCTTTATTGGCGTTCCCTCTGTCTTCTTACCTCACGTCTTGAATCTCGGGACGAGATTCTTGTTTAGTGGGGGTGAGTTGTCACAGCCCTAGAATTTGCTTGTAGCTATTTACCTGAGTGAGCATCATGCATCATGTCTAAATTCTGAAAGTTGAATTGAGGTTAGTTGAAACCCTCATAAATCACTTCAAAAATAATCAACATTAAAATCTTTTCAAAGAAGTCCAAGAAAATGTTCCTCTTAGTCTCTGAAAATATTGGCAAGAGGTAAAACTTAAAACAATATTTTTGGAATCTCAGAGATATTTATTTTGGACCTTTGAATTAATTCAATAACTATTTGCATTGGATATATATTCTTTATCTAATTAATATATGTCCAATAATTCTGGAACATTTTATGTGGTTTGGGATATTTTAGTTCTAGTCACATATTTATTTTCAGGATTTTATAAAATGATTTAGTATTTAAACTAAATCAAAACAAAATAACATAAAGGAAAACAAAACCAAAGATTAAAACAGAGGAGTAAACCTACCTGGCCTTACCTGTAGCCGGCCCAGCTGCACCGGCCAGCCCACCTGGTGGCCCAGCCCACCAGGGGCAGAGCCATCTTCAACCTCTGCCTACTGGCAGAGGCGTGTCGACGCGCCGTGCCCGAGCCTCCACCTCCTGCTTCGCGGTGGCATCCTCCCCGACATCCTCGCGGTGCCACGGAGACGCCCAGAGCCTCCCCTCGTTCTCCCCCCTCCTCTGGCTCCCTCTTCCTCTCTTCCCGTGATCCCGAGAGCGCGCCGTCGCCGTCGCCGTGGCTATAGGCCACCACCCACCCAACCAGCGCCACCACGAGCTCCGCCACGACTCCGTGGAGCTACACACTGAGGCACGCGACTGCAGGAGCCCTGCAGCGTCGCCACCATCCCCATCTTCATCCTCTGCCCTGACGGCCGCCGTCGTCGATTCGCCGGCTACGGGACCTCCCCGAGCTTGCCGTCCGCACCAGAAGATCCGCTGTGAGGCCTGCAGTCTTGTCCCCCCTCCTCCCTTTGTCGCGCTCGCTCTCTAGCCGCTGCTCCACAAGCTCCCGAGCGCCGCCGCCGCCATGGCCGGCCAGCCCTGTGCTCCCGACCTCCCCCACTCTCCTAAGCAGCACCAACATGCTCACCGCATCCTCGGGAAGCGAACTGGCCGCACCGTTTGCTCTAGCTCGCACTAGCCCCAGACCCGCTCGAGCCCAACTCCGGCCGCCGCTTCTGCCCGCCACCGTCGCTGCGACACGCCGTTCCCGGCAACCCCGCTTGCACCGTTGGATGTGGCCGAGCGCCAGCTTCCCAACGGGACCGACCGCGGCCGAAACCGTCCCCTGTAGCGCTTCCCACGTCGTCTCCGTCGTCGGTTTTGGACGCCGCAGGCTGAGCTCCGACGAGGCTGACGTGGCGCCGTCATTAGGGGCTAATCACACCCTAATTAACCCCCCTTGCTCACTGACAAATGGGCCCCACGCCCTAATTAACCCCAGCTTTATTTCTGCTTAGATTAGTCATAACCCCGCGGGACCCACGCGTCAGCTTTGACCTTGCTGACGTGGCCTTTGACCGGCCCCACACGTCAGTGACTCATGCCAGCATTGTGTCACTGACCAGTGGACCCCACTGGTCAGGTTTGACCTAGACCATTGTTTGACTTGCTGACGTCAGGCTGACGCAGTAATCCTTTTTCTGGAATTTAAATAAATCTTAAATGATTTATTTATTTCAAAAAATATCCAAAACTTCTAAAAATCATAGAAAATCAACCGTAACTCCAAATGAAATAAATTATATATGAAAAATTATCAGAAAAATTCAAGGAATCTGTTTATGGAATTTTCATGCATGTTAGAGCAACTTATGGCTGCTGTTTAGGCCAATTCACATAAATGGAATTTAAACCCTCACTAATGGAGTTTGAATTTGAACCTAGGGTTCAAACCAACTTCATTTAATATGGTTGCTAGTTGCATTAGCTCAATCAACAGCATATTGCCATGACATTATCATGCATCATGATTGTTGCATTGCATTGATTGTGTTCTTCCTTGTTTGCCGGTGATTGTCCCCTCTCGGTAGATGCTGCTCCGACCTGTGATCGTTGACACTGATGAAGACTCAATGTTATCTTCAGAAGTGCCAGGCAAGCACAACCCCCTTGTTCATTCCGATACAAGCCCACTCTCTCGCTCCTGCTCTCTTTTACTGCATTAGGACAACAACGATTCATCTGTTACTTGTTGCGGTAGTTGAACCCCTTATCCTCTGCATGACCTGTCATTGCCACAGTAAATAGATGAAACCCACTAGCATGAGTAGGAGTTGTTTGAGCCCTGATGTGCCTACTCATTCATGCTTGTTTGTCATGCTTGCTACTGCTTAGAGTTGAGTCTGGTCCGATTCATCGCGATGAATCGAAGGTGTGTGAACATGTCCTACTGTGTGTGAGCTAAGTGTGTGAACACGATTTGGTAAAGGTAGTGGTGAGAGGCCATGTAGGAGTACATGGTGGGTTGTCTCATTGAAGCCGTCCTCAGGAACTGAGTTCTGTGTTTGTGATCCATGAAACAGTTACTACCACGCATTAGGCCCGAAACCAATGGACCCTCTCGGCTTCTTAATCACCCTAGTATTCTGTCCAGGAGTTGCAACTAGTTTCTGGTATTTGTAGGTTATGTGTTGGTGGCCGTGCGTAGTGCTGACCCTAGGGGTGGGCTATGATGTGGTAGATACACCGTGGCACGGTGTACCGGGCGCCCGTTTGGTGTCTCGGGAACCCTATTCACATTGTTCGGGGCCGTATGTGGAAACCTCGGCCGGACTCCCTGCGGATGGAACCTGGATAGGCGATAAACCTGGACTAGAGACTTGAGTGTTTAGGTAGGCCGTGGCCGACACCCTCGTTGGGCTTCCGCTTGAAGGTTGCCGAGTACATGTCGTGTAAACAGCGGTAAGTGGTGAGAGCGTGTGTGGAGAAGTACACCCCTGCAGGGTTAACATCATCTATTCGAATAGCCGTGTCCGCGGTAATGGACTTTTGGGTTGCCTATAACAGTTCATAGACAAGTGAAAGTGGATACTCTAAAACTCGCAAGATAAGTGTGAGTGCTATGGATGGCCTTCTCGTAGGTAGACGAGAGCGGATCCATAGTAGTGTATTGATTGGTGAATATGTGGACTCGTGTGCGCCACCTCAAAAGAGTTGCTTGCAGTCGTAGTTCAGGTTAGCCACTGAGTCAAAGCTGGCTTGCTGCACTTAAACTCCACCACCCCCTTTATTGATACCGATGCATACATAGATAGTTCTGATGTAAGTCTTGCTGGGTACATTTGTACTCACGTTTGCCTATTTTATGTTTTGCAGAGAGACGTCAGTCTCACTAGTAGTTCCGTGTGGACTTCGACGTTAGCTTGATACCTCAGCTACGATCTTATGCCCTTGGCAGGATCTGGTAGATAGTCAGGCTTCTCAGCCTTCTTCATTTGTAGTTGTCTGTACTCAGACAAGTTAAGCTTCCGCATGTGCTTGTTGCTTGTATGCTCTGTATGTTGGGTCATAAGACCCATGTTTGTAACATCTCGCTCCTCGGAGCCTAATGAATAAATACTCTGAGTCTTAGAGTCCTGTTGTGATGCCATGTTGTATTTGCGCATGTCGAGCATATTGTGTGTATGATTGAAATGCTTGGTATGTGTGGGATCCGACAATCTAGTTGTTTATCCTTGGCAGCCTCTCTTATGGGGAAATGTAGTCTAAGTGCTTCCGAGAGCGATAGTAGTCCGCTACAGCCCGGTTCATCGGAGTCCTGCTAGCCCAGCACTACTGCTCAGATCACTTGACTGGACGGCATGTGTTTCACTTCGTTTCTGTGTCTGTCCCTTCGGGGAAATGTCACGCGGTGACATCCGGAGTCCTGCCTAGCCTGCTACAGCCCGGGTTCCCGGAGTCCTGTTAGCCCAGTGCTACAGCCCGGATTCACACGCTGCTCACCAACATGCTCGATGTGATTCATGTATGCCTATCCTCATAGGTTAGTGCCGCTTTGGGTTCACGACTAGCCATGTCGGCCCGGGTTCTCTGTCATATGGATGCTAGCGACATTATCATATACGTGAGCCAAAAGGCGCAAACGATCCCGGGCCATGGTAAGGCGACACCCGTGGGAATACCGTGCGTGAGGCCGCAAAGTGATATGAGGTGTTACCGGCTAGATCTATGTGACTTGGAATCGGGGTCCTGACACCTGCGGAGGGTATGTGGCCGTCGGATTGGCCGAACTTATTTGAAGATCAGATTTGTCGGTTGTGTTTGGCTGGCCGCTGTTAGAATCACTCTCTGGGAAGTACCTCGGCCCTTCGCCCTTTAGGGGGAGTTTGGTCGGGACTGGAGGAAAGTCATGGATCGATTTTGGCTCGCGACGGAGGAAGCATGCTTTTGTGATGGAGGTTTCGAGCTCGGGAACCGTGCCTTTGAAATTGGAGTTGTTGATCGACGAACCCATCGATCCTTTGTTGATCTCACATTGAAACTCTCAATGAAAGCACCAGTGTTACTGTGAAATCCAGCAGACCTCAGGGTAGGGGGTCCCGAGCTATGGATCGAGGGTAACAGGAAGACAGGGGACGATGTTTACCCAGGTTCGGGCCCTCTTAATGGAGGTAAAACCCCTACGTCCTACTCTTTCTTATATTGATGGAGATGTATCATGTACAAGCTTGATCTACCTCAAGATCATAAGTTGTGTTCTAACTATAGGGCTAGGTGAATATAATTGTGATTTGGTCCCGTCTACGGGCTAAACCCGTTGACATATATACACGCCAGGTAGGGTATCTAGGGTTACATAGTTGATATCCGGGGATGCATGGAGGCGGCAAGAGATGTCCTGGAGTATACGTCAAGTCTTCGGCTGATGTGGTCTTGATCACGTTTGATACGTCTCTGTCGTATCTATAATTTTTGATTGTTTCATGCCAATATTCTACAACTTTCATATACTTTTGGCAACTTTTTGTTTTATTTTTGGGACTAACATATTGATCCAGTGCCTAGTTCAAGTTCCTGCTTGTGGCATGTTTTTTTATTTCGCAGAATAGCCATATCAAACAGATTCCAAACGTGATAAAAACTTACGGAGATTTGTTTTGGAATATATGTGATTTTTGGGGAAAAGAATCAACGTGAGAATGCCCAAGGGCCCCACAAGCCCTAGGGGCGCGCCCCTACCTTGGGCGCGCCTGGGAGACTTGTGGCCACCCCCGTAAGGTAGTTGGTGCCCTTCTTCGGCCCAAGAAAGCTAATATCTGGATAAAAATCGTGTGAAAATTTCAGCCCCAATCAGAGTTATGGATCTCCACGAATTTAAGAAATGGTGAATGGCCAGAATCTGGGAACGCAGAAATAGAAGGAAATAGAGAGAGAGAGAGAGAGAGAGAGAGAGAGCCAATCTCGAAGGGGCTCCCGCCCCTCCACCGCCATGGAGGCCAAGGACCAGAGGGGAAACCCTCCTCCCATCTAGGGGGCAGGTCAAGAAATAAGAAGAAGGAGGTGGGCTCTCTCCCCTCTTTTCCGGTGGCGCCAGAATGCCATCGGGGCAATCATCGTGTGACGGCAATCTACACCAACACCTTCATCATCTTCCCCAACATCTTCATCACCTTCCCCCATCTATATTCAGCGGTCCACTCTCCTGCAACCCGATGTACCCTCTACTTGAACATGGTTCTTTGTGCTTCATATTATTATCCAATGATGTGTTGCCATCCTATGATGATTGAGTAGATTTTTGGAGTCCTATCGGTGATTACTGAATTGCTATGATTGGTTTAATTTTCTTGTGGTTGTGTTGCTATCCTTTGGTGCCCATCATATGAGCGTGTGTGTGGAACACACTATAGGGTTAGTTGTATGTTGATAGGGCTATGTATTGGAGTGCAAGGGTGATAGCAGCTTCAGCCTAGCATAGAAATTGATGCATACCGGGTTGAAGGGGGGCCAATATATCTTAATGCTATGGTTGGTTTTTACCTTAATGAATGTTAGTAGTTGCGGATGCTTGCTAATAGTTCCAATCATAAGTGCATAGAATTCCAAGTAAGGGATGGCATGCTAGCAGTGGCCTCTCCCACATAAAAATTGCTATCGGTCTAGTAACGTAGTAGATTGCTTAGGGACAATTCTGCAACTCCTACCACCACTTTTCCACACCCGCTATACGAACTTAATAGTTTATTTATCTAAACAGCCCCTAGATTTTATTTACGTGCTCTTTATTATCTTGAAGACCTATCCTACAATACCTACAAAGTACTTCTAGTTTCATACTTGTTCAAGGTAAAGCGAACGTTAAGCGTGTGTAGAGTTGTATCGGTGGTCGATAGAACTTGAGGAAATATTTTTTATACCTTTAGCTGCTCATTGGGTTCCACACTCTTACTTATCGAAAGAGGCTACAACTGATCCCCTATACTTGTGGGTTATCAAGACCTTTTTCTGGCGCCGTTGCCGGAGAGCAATAGCGTGGGGTGAATATTGTGTGTGCTTGTTTGCTTTATCACTAAGTAGTTTTTATTTGTTGTTCTAAGGTGTTCTCTATCTTTAGTTATGGATATGGAACATGAAATACCAAAAAAAATACGTGTACTTGCTACTCATGGATATGGGGAACCTCCTAAGACCCTCGATGCTCGCTATGTGGAAAATATTAAACACTACTTTGATAATCCTGAGAAAACCCCATTCAACTTGATAATGGGAGACGCGTTGGATCAACGTGAATACTTTAGGGATTATCGCCTGACTCAAAAAGGGAAACTGTTATGGGATCAAATTCATATGTTGCATTTGTATGCTCAGAATTTATGCTTGAGATATGATTACATTTGTTGCTCTAGGATGAAGGCTCCACACCTTCCCTTTTCATGTAAATTTAGTGATAATGAAACCTTGGCTTCTTATGCTAATGGTATATATGATTACTATGATGTGGAACAAATAGAAGAATTTGTTGCTTTTAAGGGTGCTTATGAAATTGAATCTTTGTTTGGAAAGAGTTAAAAATATGATGATGTTGTTTACAGACCTGAAAATTTTGCTATACTTAAATATTGCTATATGATAATTCTGAATGTAATGCCGATATTAATGACTTTATTGAGAAAGTCTCCGCTGTCCAAGAAGAGATAAATATTTTGCAGGAATCTATGGAAGAAGAAATTGATGACACTGTGAGCTCATTAGATGAAAAAGATGAGGAGGAGAGCGAAGAACAAAAGGAGGAAGAGCGGATTGATCATCCATGCCCACCTTCTATGCATTGTTTAACTTCCCTTCGTGCTTACCTTCATAACTCTTTATCCCATACATTGTTTAACTTCCCTTCGTGCTTACCGAAGGATGATTGCTATGATAATTGCTATGATCCCTTGGATTCATTTGAAATATCCCTTTTTGATGAACTTGATGTTAGGGAACGTAGTAATTTCAAAATTTTCCTACGCACACGCAAGATCATGGTGATGCATAGCAATGAGAGGGGAGAGTGTGTCTACGTACCCTCGTAGACCGAAAGCGGAAGCGTTAGCACAACATGGTTGATGTAGTCGTACGTCTTCATGATCCGACCGATCAAGCACGGAACGCACGGCACCTCCGAGTTCTGCACACGTTCAACTCGATGACGTCCCTCGAACTTCGATCCGGCCGAGCTTTGAGGGAGAGTTCCGTCAGCACGATGGCATGGTGACGATGATGATTTTCTACCGACACAGGGCTTCGCCTAAGCACCGCTACAATATGACCGAGGTGGATTATGGTAGAGGGGGGCACCACACACGGCTAAAATATCTAAGAGATCAATTGTTGTGTCTATGGGGTGCCCCCCTCCTCCGTATATAAAGGGGGAGGAGGAGGGGGCTGACCAAGGGGAGGAGGCGCGCCCAGGGGGCAATCCTACTCCAAGTAGGTTTTGCCCCACTTTCCTATTCCAACTAGGAGAAGGGGGAAGGAGGAGGTGGAGAGAAGGAAGGAGAAGGGCCGCCGCCCCATTCCCTTTCCCAATTCGGATTGGGGCAAGGGGGGTGCCGCGCCACCTCCTACCGCCTCTCCTCTTCCACTACTTTGGGCCCATGAAGCCCAATAACCCCCGGGGGGTTCCGGTAATCCCCCGGTACTCCGGTATATATTCGATAACCCCCGGAACCATTCCGGTGTCCAAATATAGTCGTCCAATATATCAATCTTCATGTCTCAACCATTTTGAGACTCCTCGTCATGTCCGTGCTCACATCCGGGACTTCGAACTACCTTCGGTACATCAAAACACATAAACTCATAATATAACCGTCATCGAACTTTAAGCATGCGGACCCTACGGGTTCGAGAACTATGTAGAGATGACCGAGACACGTCTCCAGTCAATAACCAATAGCGGAGCCTGGATGCTCATATTGGCTCCTACATATTCTACGAAGATCTTTATCGGTCAAAACCGCATAACAACATACATTGTTCCTTTTGTCATCGGTATGTTACTTGCCCGAAATTCGATCGTCGGTATCTCAATACCTAGTTCAATCTCGTTACCGGCAAGTCTCTTTACTCGTTCTGTAATACATTATCCCGCAACTAACTCATTAGTTGCAATGCTTGCAAGGCTTAAGTGATGTGTATTACCGAGTGGGCCCCAAGATACCTCTCTGACAATCGGAGTGACAAATCCTAATCTCGAAATACGCCAACCCAACAAGTACCTTTGGTGACACCTGTAGAGAACCTTTATAATCACCCAGTTACGTTGTGATGTTTGATAGCACACAAAGTGTTCCTCCGTAAACGGGAGTTGCATAATCTCAAAGTCATAGGAACATGTATAAGTCATGAAGAAAGCAATAGAAACAAACTAAACGATCAAGTGCTAAGCTAACGGAATGGGTCAAGTCAATCACATCATTCTCCTAATGATGTGATCCCTTTAATCAAATGAAAACTCATGTCTATGGCTAGGAAACATAACCATCTTTGATTAACGAGCTAGTCTAGTAGAGGCATACTAGTGACACTTTGTTTGTCTATGTATTCACACATGTATCATGTTTCCGGTTAATACAATTTTAGCATGAATAATAAACATTTAACATGATATAAGGAAATAAATAATAACTTTATTATTGCCTCTAGGGCATATTTCCTTCAGTCTCCCATTTGCACTAGAGTCAATAATCTAGATTACACAGTAATGATTCTAACACCCATGGAGCCTTGGTGCTGGTCATGTTTTGCTCGTGGAAGAGACTTAGTCAACGGGTCTGCAACATTTAGATCTGTATATATCTTGCAAATCTCTATGTCTCCCACCTGGACTTGATCCCGGATGGAGTTAAAGCGTCTCTTGATGTGCTTGGTTCTTTTGTGAAATCTGGATTCCTTTGCTAAAGTAATTGCACCAGTATTGTCACAAAAGATTTTTCATTGGACCCGATGCACTAGATATGACACCTAGATCGGATATGAACTCCTTCATCCAGACTCCTTCATTTGCTGCTTCCGAAGCAGCTATGTACTCCGCTTCACATGTAGATCACGCTACGACGCTTTGTTTAGAACTGCACCAACTTACAGCTCCACCGTTTAATAAAAACATGTATCCGGTTTGTGATTTAGAATCGTCTGGATCAGTGTCAAAGCTTGCATCAACGTAACCATTTACGATGAGCTCTTTGTCACCTCCATAAACGAGAAACATATCCTTCGTCCTTTTCAGGTATTTCAGGATATTCTTGACCGTTGTCCAGTGATCCACTCCTGGATTACTTTGGTACCTCCTTGCTAAACTAATAGCAAGGCACACATCAGGTCTGGTACACAACATTGCATACATGATAGAGCCTATGGCTGAAGCATAGGGAACATCTTTCATTTTCTCTCTATCTTCTGCAGTGGTTGGGCATTGAGTCTTACTCAACTTCACACCTTGTAACACAGGCAAGAACCCTTTCTTTGCTTGATCCATTTTGAAATTCTTCAAAACTTTGTCAAGGTATGTGCTTGTGAAAGTCCAATTAAGCGTCTCGATCTATCTCTATAGATCTTGATGCCTAATATATAAGCAGCTTCACCGAGGTCTTTCATTGAAAAACTCTTATTCAAATATCCTTTTATGCTATCCAAAAATTCTATATCATTTCCAATTAACAACATGCCATCCACACATAATATCAGAAATGCTACAGAGATCCCACTCACTTTCTTGTAAATACAGGCTTCTCCAAAAGTCTGTATAAAACCATATGCTTTGATCACACTATCAAAACGTTAATCCAACTCCGAGAGGCTTGCACCAGTCCATAAATGGATCGCTGGAGCTTGCACACTTTGTTAGCTCCCTTTGGATCGACAAAACCTTCCGGTTGCATCATATACAACTCTTCTTCCAGAAATCCATTCAGGAATGCAGTTTTGACATCCATTTGCCAAATTTCATAATCATAAAATGCAGCAATTGCTAACATGATTCGGACTGACTTAAGCATCGCTACGGGTGAGAATGTCTCATCGTAGTCAATCCCTTGAACTTGTCGAAAACCTTTTGCAACAAGTCGAGCTTTATAGACAGTAACATTACCATCAGTGTCAGTCTTCTTCTTGGAGATCCATTTATTTTCAATGTCTTGCTGATCAACGGGCAAGTCAACCAAAGTCCACACTTTGTTCTCATACATGGATCCCATCTTAGATTTCATGGCCTCAAGCCATTTTGCAGAATCTGGGCTCACCATCGCTTCTTCATAGTTCGTAGGTTCATCAAGGTCTAGCAACAGAACCTCCAGAACAGGATTACAGTACCACTCTGGTGCGGATCTCACTCTGGTTGACCTATGAGGTTCAGTAATAACTTGATCTGATGTTTCATGATCATCATCATTAACTTCCTCACTAATTGGTGCAGGTGTCACAGGAACCGATTTCTGTGATGAACTACTTTCCAATAAGGTAGCAGGTACAGTTACCTCATCAAGTTCTACTTTCCTCCCACTCACTTCTTTCGAGAGAAACTCTTTCTCTAGAAAAGATCCAAATTTAGCAACAAATGTTTTGCCTTAGGATCTGTGATAGAAGGTGTACCCAACAGTTTCCTTTGGGTATCCTATGAAGACACATTTCTATGATTTGGGTTCAAGCTTATCAGGTTGAAGTTTTTTCACATAAGCATCCTAGCCCCAAACTTTACGAAACGACAACTTTGGTTTCTTGCCAAACCACAGTTCATAAGGCGTCGTCTCAACAGATTTCGATGGTGCCCTATTTAACGTGAATGCAGTCGTCTCTAAAGCATAAACCCAAAATGATAGCGGTAAATCAGTAAGAGACATCATAGATCGCACCATATCTAGGAAAGTACGATTACGATGTTCAGACACACCATTACGATGTGGTGTTCCGGGTGGCGTGAGTTGTGAAACTATTCCGCATTGTTTCAAATGAAGACCAAACTCGTAACTCAAATATTCTCCTCCACGATCAGATCATAGAAACTTTATTTTCTTGTTACGATGATTTTCAACTTCACTCTAAAATTCTTTGAACTTTTCAAATGTTTCAGACTTATGTTTCATTAAGTAGATATACCCATATCTGCTTAAATCATCTGTGAAGGTGGGAAAATAACGATACCCGCTGCGAGCCTCAACATTCATCGGACCACATATGTATGTATGATTTCCAACAGATCTATTGCTCGCTCCATAGTTCTGGAGAACGGCATTTTAGTCATCTTGCCCATGAGGCACGGTTCGCAAGTACCAAGTGATTCATAATCAAGTGGTTCCAAAAGTCCATCGGTACGGAGTTTCTTCATGCGCTTTACACCAATATGACCTAAACGGCAGTGCCACAAATAAGTTGCACTATCATTATCAACTCTGCATATTTTGGCTTCAATATTATGAATATGTGTATCACTACTATCGAGATTCAATAAGAATAGACCACTCTTCAAGGGTGCATGACCATAAAAGATATTACTCATATAAATAGAACAACCATTATTCTCTAATTTAAATGAATAACCGTCTCGCATCAAACAAGATCCAGATATAATGTTCATGCTCAACGCTGGCACCAAATAACAATTATTTAGGTCTAAAACTAATACCGAAGGTAGATGTAGAGGTAGCGTGCCGACTGCGATCACATCGACTTTGGAACCATTTCCCACGCGCATCGTCACCTCGTCCTTAGCCAATCTTCGCTTTAGTCCCTGTTTCGAGTTGCAAATATTAGCAACAGAACCAGTATCAAATACCCAAGTGCCACTACGAGCATTATTAAGGTACACATCAATAACATGTATATCACATATACCTTTGTTCATCTTGCCATCCTTCTTATCCGCCAAATATTTGGGGCAGTTCCGCTTCCAGTGACCAGTCTGTTTGCAGTAGAAGCACTCAGTTTCAGGCTTAGGTCCAGACTTGGGTTTCTTCTCTTGAGCAGCAACTTGTTTGCCGTTCTTCTTGAAGTTCCCCTTCTTCTTCACTTTACCCTTTTTCTTGAAACTAGTGGTCATGTTGACCATCAACACTTGATGCTCCTTTTTGATTTCTACCTCCGCAACCTTTAGCATCGCGAAGAGCTCGGGAATTGTCTTATTCATCCCTTGCATATTATAGTTCATCACGAAGCTTTTGTAGCTTGGTGGCAGTGATTGAAGAACTCTGTCCATGACACTACAATAGGAAGATTAACTCCCAGTTGAGTCAAGTGATTATGATACCCAGACATTTTGAGTATATGTTCACTAACACAACTATTCTCCTCCATCTTACAGCTACAGAACTTATTGGAGACTTCATATCTCTCAATCCGGGCATTTGCTTGAAATATTAACTTCAACTCCTGGAACATCTCATATGCTCCATGACGTTCAAAACGTCGTTGAAGTCCCGGTTCTAAGCCGTAAAGCATGGCACACTGAACTATCGAGTAGTCATCAGCTTTACTCTGCCAAACGTTCTTAATGTTGTCAGCAGCATCTGCAGCAGGCCTGGCACCCAACGGTGCTTCTAGGACGTAATTCTTCTGTGCAGCAATGAGGATAACCCTCAAGTTACGGACCCAGTTCGTGTAATTGCTACCATCATCTTTCAACTTTGCTTTCTCAAGGAACGCATTAAAATTCAACGGAACAACAGCACGAGCCATCTATCTACAATCAACATAGACAAGCAAAAAACTATCAGGTACTAAGTTCATGATAAATTTAAGTTCAATTAATCATATTACTTAAGAACTCCCACTTAGATAGACGTCCCTCTAATCCTCTAAGTGATCATTTGATCCAAATCGACTAAACCATGTCCGATCATCACGTGAGATGGAGTAGTTTCAATGGTGAACATCACTATGTTGATCATATCTACTATATGATTCACGCTCGACCTTTCGGTCTTAGTGTTCCGAGGCCATATCTGCATATGCTAGGCTCATCAAGTTTAACCTGATTATTCCGCGTGTGTAAATGTTTTGCACCCGTTGTATTTGAATGTAGAGCCTATCACACCCGATCATCACATGGTGTCTCAGCACGAAGAACTTTCACAACGGTGCATACTCAGGGAGATACTTATACCTTGATAATTTAGTGAGAGATCATCTTATAATTCTACCGTCAATCAAAGCAAGATAAGATGCATAAAAGATGAACATCACATGCAATCAATATAAGTGATATGATATGGCCATCATCATCTTGTGCTTGTGATCTTCATCTCCGAAGCACCGTCATGATCACCATTGTCACCGGCGCGACACTTCGATCTCCATCGTAGCATCGTTGTCGTCTCGCCAACTTATGCTTCTACGACTATCGCTACCGCTTAGTGATAAAGTAAAGCATTACAGGGCGATTGCATTGCATACAATAAAGCGACAACCATATGGCTCCTGCCAGTTGCCGATAACTCGGTTACAAAACATGATCATCTCATACAATAAAATATAGCATCATGCCTTTACCATATCACATCACAACAAGCCCTGCAAAAACAAGTTAGATGTTATCTACTTTGTTGTTGCAAGTTTTACGTGGCTGCTACGGGCTGAGCAAGAACCGTTCTTACCTACGCATCGAAACCACAACGATAGTTCGTCAAGTTAGTGATATTTTTAACCTTCTCAAGGACCGGGCGTAGCCACACTCGGTTCAATTAAAGTTGGAGAAACTGACACCCGCCAGCCACCTGTGTGCAAAGCACGTCGGTAGAACCAGTCTCGCGTAAGCGTACGCATAATGTCGGTCCGGGCCGCTTCATCCAACAATACCGCCGAACCAAAGTATGACATGCTGGTAAGCAATATGACTTGTATTGCCCACAACTCACTTGTGTTCTACTCGTGCATATAACATCAACGCATAAAACCTGGCTCGGATGCCACTGTTGGGGAACGTAGTAATTTCAAATTTTTCCGATGCACACGCAAGATCATGGTGATGCATAGAAACGAGAGGGGAGAGTGTGTCTATGTACCCTCATAGACCGAAAGCGGA
Source organism: Triticum dicoccoides (assembly GCF_002162155.2). Classification (NCBI taxonomy): domain Eukaryota; kingdom Viridiplantae; phylum Streptophyta; class Magnoliopsida; order Poales; family Poaceae; genus Triticum; species Triticum dicoccoides. The sequence continues at coordinate 74,122,171 of NC_041388.1, forward strand.
AGCGTTAGCACAACGCGGTTGATGTAGTCGTACATCTTCATGATCCGACCGATCAAGCACCGAATGCATGGCACCTCCGAGTTCTGCACACATTCAACTCGATGACGTCCCTCGAACTCCGATCCAGCCGAGCTTTGAGGGATAGTTTCGTCAGAACGACGGCGTGGTAACGATGATGATGTTCTACTGACTCAGGGCTTCGCCTAAGCACCGCTACGATATGACCGAGGTGGATTATGGTGGAGGGGGGCACCGCACACGGCTAAAAGATCTAAGAGATCAATTGTTGTGTCTATGGGGTGCCCCCCTCCTCCGTATATAAAGGTGGGGAGGAGGAGGGGGCCGGCCAAGGGGAGGAGGCGCGCCCAAGGGGGGGGGCAATCCTACTCCAAGTAGGTTTTGCCCCCCTTTCCTATTCCAACTAGGAGAAGGGGGAAGGAGGAGGTGGAGAGAAGGAAGGAGAAGGGGGTCCGCCACCCCCTTCCCTTTCCCAATTCGGATTGGGGCAAGGGGGGCCGCGCGCCACCTCCTGCTGCCTCTCCTCTTCCACTAATTTGGGCCCATGAGGCCCAATAACCCCGGGGGGTTCCGGTAACCCCCCGGTACTCCGGTATATATTCGATAACCCCCAGAACCATTCCGGTGTCTGAATATAGTCGTCCAATATATCAATCTTCATGTCTCAACCATTTCGAGACTCCTCGTCATGTCCGTGATCACATCCGGGACTCCGAACGACCTTCGGTACATCAAAACACATAAACTCATAATATAACCGTCATCGAACTTTAAGCGTGCGGACCCTACGGGTTCGAGAACTATGTAGACATGACCGAGACACGTCTCCGGTCAATAACCAATAGCGGAACCTGGATGCTCATATTGGCTCCTACATATTCTACAAAGATCTTTATCGGTCAAAATCGCATAACAACATACGTTGTTCCTTTTGTCATCGGTATGTTACTTGCCCGAGATTCGATCGTCAGTATCTCAATACCTAGTTCAATCTCGTTACCGGCAAGTCTCTTTACTCGTTCCATAATACATCATCCCGCAACTAACTCATTAGTTGCAATGCTTGCAAGGATTAAGTGATGTGTATTACCGAGTGGGCCCCGATATACCTCTCCGACAATCGGAGTGACAAATCCTAATCTCGAAATACGCCAACCCAACAAGTACCTTTGGTGACACCTGTAGAGCACCTTTATAATCACCTAGTTACGTTGTGACGTTTGGTAGCACACAAAGTGTTCCTCCGGTAAACAGGAGTTGCATAATCGCATAGTCATAGGAACATGTATAAGTCATGAAGAAAGCAATAGCAACAAACTAAACGATCAAGTGCTAAGCTAACGGAATGGGTCAAGTCAATCACATCATTCTCCTAATGATGTGATCCCGTTAATCAAATGACAACTCATGTCTATGGCTAGGAAACATAACCATCTTTGATTAACGAGCTAGTCTAGTAGAGGCATACTAGTGACACTTTGTTTGTCTATGTATTCACACATGTATCATGTTTCCGGTTAATACAATTTTAGCATGAATAATAAACATTTATCATGATATAAGGAAATAAATAATAACTTTATTATTAGGGCATATTTCCTTCACTTGATGCTTGCTATGCTTTTGGCCATGATGCCAATATGAATTATGCTTATGGCGATGAACTTGTTATAGTTCCTTATGTTAAGAATGAAATTGTTGCTATTGCACCCATGCATGATAGTCATATTATCTTTTTGAATTCTCCCAACTACACTATACTAGAGAAGTTTGCGCTTATTAAGGACTATATTGATGGGTTGCGTTTTATGTTACACGTCATGATTTTGGTAGATATAATATGCATGTGCTTGCTGCTCCTACTTGCAATTATTATGAGAGAGGAACTACATATCCACCTCTCTATGTTTCCAATATGATAAAATTGCAAGAAACTGTTTATGCTATGTATTGGCCTTTACTTTGTGTGCCTGAATTGTTTTTTTATGACATGCCGATGCATAGGAAGGGAGTTAGACTTTGTTATTTCATGATATATGTTTCTTTGTGCTCACTACTAAATCACAAATCATTGTTAATTAAAATTGTCTTTTATATACCTTGGGATCTGAGTGGATCAATTACTTGAGCACTATATGCCTACCTTAATGGCTTTAAAGAAAGCGCTGCCAGGGAGACAACCCGGAAGTTTTAGAGAGTTAATGTATTTCTGTTGAGTGCTTTTAAAAAGTTTAAAAACAAAAAAATACAGTGGGGAACCTAAAGCTTTTCAAAAAGATAAGTGAAAGTAAGAAGGGCGAGCACCATTGAAGTGGGGGAGCTCCTTGAACTTTGTTCATGCCCATGGAAACTTTACAAATCTTTAATTACAGAAACTTTTCAACAAAAATAATTACCCTTGTACGAATCCATTGTATTATAAAAATAATGTACCAAGATTTTCCTTTAGGATGATTAGATTGCTTGTTTGGTATGTGCAGTGCAAAAACAGAAACTTTGGCTGTAGTGCGTGAATTAAATGTTTTTTACTGGAACATCAAAAGCTTCTGGAACTTTTTGCATGGTATTTCTATACAAATTTTTTATTTTGTCCTAATTTTTCAGAATCTTTGGAGTTACAGAAGTATGGTAGATGTTAAGATTTCTACAGACTGTCTTGTTTAAGACAGATTCTGTTTTTCGTGCATTGTTTTGCTACTTTTGATGAAACTATCGATTTTATCGGTGGTATAAGCCATGGAGAAGTTATAATACAGTAGCTACAATGCAAAAATAAAATATGAATGGGTTTTCAACAGTTGAAGTGGTAATTTGCTTTATTATACTAACGGATCGCACGAGGATTTTTGTTAAGTTTTGTGTGATTGAAGTTTTCAAGTTTTGGGTGAGATCACGATGGATAAAGGAATAAGGAGTGGAAAGAGTCTAAGCTTGGGGATGCCCAGGCCACCCCAAGGTAATATTCAAGGACTCCCAAGCAACTAAGCTTGGGGATGCCCCGGAAGGCATTCCCTCTTTCTTCTAACGACCACCAGTAATTTTACTTGGAGCTATATTTTTATTCGTCACATGATATGCGCAAATTCTTGGAGCATCTTTTTTGTTCATTTTCCCTTTTTATTTTATGCACCATGCTGGTATGAGATAGTCCTTGGTTGATTTATAGAATGCTCTTTGCACTTCACTTATTGCTTTATAGAATGCTTCATGTGCTTGACTTATATCATTTGAAGTTTGGGCTGCCTGTTTCTCTACACATAAAAAACCGCCATTTTTAGATTGCTCTTTTGCTTCACTTATATTTGTTAGAGCATGGGCATATATTTTGTAGAAAGAATTAAACTCTCTTGCTTCACTTATATTTATTTAGAGAGTTAACAGGAATTGGTCATTCACATGGTTAGTCATAAAATCCTACATAAAAACTTGTAGATCATTAATATGATATGTTTGATTCCTTGCAATAGTTTTGCGATATAAAGATAGTGATATTAGAGTCATGCTAGTGAGTAATTGTGGATTGATATAAATACTTGTGTTAAGGTTTGTGATTCCCGAAGCATGCACGTATGGTGAACCGTTATGTGATGAAGTAGGAGCATGATTTATTTTTTGATTGTCTTCCTTATGAGTGGCGGTCGGGGACGAGTGATGATCTTTTCCTACCAATCTATCCCCCTAGGGGCATGCGTATTAGTACTTTGCTTTGATGGCTAATAAATTTTTGCAATAAGTATGTGAGTTCTTTATGACTAATATTGAGTCCATGGATTATACACACTCTCACCCTTCCACCATTGCTAGCCTCTCTTGTGTCGCGCAACTTTCGCCGGTGCATAAAACCATCCTTATACCTTCCTCAAAACAGCCACCATACCTACCTATCAGGGCATTTTCATAGCCATTCCGAGATATATTGCCATGCAACTTCCATCATCATCATATACATGAATTGAGCATTCATTGTCATATTGATTTGCATGATCCAAAGATAGCTAGCATGATATTTTCATGGCTTGTCCGTTTTTTTGATATCTTTGCTATGCTAGATCATTACACATCCTGGTACACTGCCAGAGGCATCCATATAGTCATCATGTATCAGTTTTATCGAGTTGTAATATCGAGTTGTAAGTAAATAAAAGTGTGATGATCATCGTTATTAGAGCATTGCCCCAGTGGCCCTCCTCACATCGGGATGAGACTTTGCACTTACAAAAATAAAAAGAGAAAGGCCAAAGAGCCCAAAATAAAAAAATAAAAAATGAGAGAAAAAGAGAGAGGGGCAATGTTACTATCCTTTTACCACACTTGTGCTTTAGAGTAGCACCATATTTTTCGTATAGAGAGTCTCTTGAGTTATCACTTTCATATACTAGTGGGAATTTTTCATTATATAACTTGGCTTGTATATTCCGATGATGGGCTTCCTCAAATGCCCGAGGTCTTCATGCGCAAGCAAGTTGGATGCACACCCACTTAGTTTCATTTGTGAGCTTTCATACACTTATAGCTCTAGTGCATCCGTTGCATGGCAATCCCTACTCACTTCCATCGATATCAATTGATGGGCATCTCCATAGCCCATTAATTTGCCTAGTTGATGTGAGACTTTCTCCTCTTTGTCTTCTCCTCACAACCACCATATTCTATTCCACCTATAGTGCTATATCCATGGCTCACGCTCATGTATTGCATGAAAGTTGAAAAGGCTTGAGAACATTAAAAGTATGAAACAATTGCTTGACTTATCATCGCGGTTGTGCATGATGAAATACTTTGTGTGGTGAAGATGGAGCATAGACAACCTATATGATTTCGTAGGGATAACTTTCTTTGGCCATGTTATTTTGAAAAGACATGATTGCTTTATTAGTATTTTTGAAGTATTATTGTCTTTATGTCAAATGATAGACTATTGCTTTGAATCACTCGTGTCTTAATATTCATGCCATGATTATATTATATGATGAATATTATGCTAGGTAGAATTCCACATCAAAAATTATCTTTTTTATCATTTACCTACTCGAGGACGAGAAGGAATTAAGCGTGGGGATGCTGATACATCTCCGTCATATCTATAATTTTTGATTGTTTCATGCCAATATTCTACAACTTTCATATACTTTTGGCAACTTTTTATATTATTTTTGGGACTAACATATTGATCCAGTGCCCAGTGACAGTTCATGTTTATTGCATGTTTTTTGTTTCGCATAATACCCATATCAAACGGAGTCCAAACGCTAAGAACTTATGAAGATTTCTTTGGAATATATGTGATTTTTGGGGGAAAATCAACACGAGACGATGCCCGAGGGGCCCACAAGCCCTAGGGGCGCGCCCCCTACCCTGGGCACACCTGGGAGGCTTGCCCCCTCCCCCATAAGGCGGTTGGTGCCCTTCTTCGGCCGCAAGAAAGCTAATACCTGGATAAAAATCGTGTTAAAATTTCAGCCCAACCGGAGTTACTGATCTCCGGGAATTTAAGAAATGGTGAAATGCCAGAATCTGGGAACGCAGAAACAGAAAGAAATAGAGAGAGAGAGATTCAATATCGGAGGGGCTCCCGCCCCTCCGCCGTCATGGAGGACAAGGACCAGAGGGGAAACCCTCCTCCCATCTAGGGGGAGGTCAAGGAATAAGAAGAAGGAGGGGGCTCTCTCCACCTCTGTCCCAGTGGCGCCGGAACACCGTCGGGGCAATCATCGTGTGACGGCGATCTACACCAACACCTCCGTCATCTTCCCCAACATCTTCATCACCTTCCCCCATCTATATCAGCGGTCCGCTCTCCCGCAACCCGCTGTACACTCTACTTGAACATGGTGCTTTATGCTTCATATTATTATCCAATGATGTGTTGCCATCCTATGATGCTTGAGTAGATTTTTGTTGTCCTATCGGTGATTGGTGAATTGCTATGATTGGTTTAATTTGCTTGTGGTTATGTTACTGTCCCTTGGTGCCCATCATATGAGCGCGCATGTGGATCACATAGGGTTAGTTTTATGTTGATAGGACTATGTATTGGAGGGCAAGGGTGATAGCAGCTTCAGCCTAGCATAGAAATTGATGCATACAGGATTGAAGGGGGACCAATATATCTTAATGCTATGGTTGGATTTTATCTTAATGAATGTTAGTAGTTGTGGATGCGTGCTAATTATTCCAATTGTAAGTGCATAGAATTTCAAGTAAGGGATGACATGCTAGCAGTGGCCTCTCCCACATAAAACTTGCTATCGGTCTAGTAACGTAGTCAATTGCTTAGGGACAATTCCACAACTCCTACCACCACTTTTCCACACTCGCTATACTAACTTAATAGTTTATTTATCTAAACAGCCCTTAGGTTTTATTTACGTGCTCTTTATTATCTTGCAAACCTATCCTACAACACCTACAAAGTACTTCTAGTTTCATACTTGTTCTAGGTAAAGCATGCGTAGAATTGTATCGGTGATCGATAGAACTTGAGGGAATATTTGTTCTACCTTTAGCTCCTATTGGGTTCGACACTCTTACTTCTCGAAAGAGGCTACAACTGATCCCCTATACTTGTGGGTTATCAACGTTCCCTGCGTGCAGCCTCCGGAGTTTACCTTGATGAGAATGAAGGCCCATCGGCCTAGCTCAAGGACTATGGGCCGACTAGGTTAGTACCCCCCTTGCCCAGGACACCGTCACCTGGCATCCTGCATCCGCGACATGGACCTCCGCCGCAATTTTGGTGCGGCACTTCGGTGTCAACATTTTGTACCATGTGATCTTGGAATGGACCACGACAACGACAAGCAATGACGAGATCTGCTATGAGCAGCAGCGGCAAAGTGTGGGAAAGAGGAGGGATGGAACATGTAGGGTTTGGGGGATGTCGAGCGACTTTTAAAGCTCGAGCACGCTCCGGGTAGGCGCGCCAACTGGTCGGGTATGATGGAAAGTAGGCAGGTGAGTCAGTGAGCCTCCGTGGATGTGTAACGAAGTGTGAAACAACAAGAACCAACCAGGGTTTTAGGTGGGACCAGGCTATTGGAGTCGACTTGGCGGGCGCTCCGGACCCGCCTAGAGCACCCCCCCTCTGATTTGGGGCCAGACTAGGGGATTTCGAATGTTTAGGCCGGTTCATCACAATTTGGGCCGCCACTTTGGAGGCCTAAAAGTGTTTGACATATAGTGGAGGTTTGGAGTACGACGACCGTTGCACACATCAAGCGCATCGCACAGGTCCTGATCAATGGGCCACCGACCAAGTTCATGGTCATGTTGTTTTCCTTCACTAGCGCTCCTAACGTTCGATAGCTTTTTTTAATATGTTCTAGTTTTTGTCGATTTCCTGTTTCCTATAAAACACGATTTTTTTGAAAAAAGTGTTAAATAGCTACATGTACATTTTTAAAAAATTACATGAATATTTTAAAAAGATACGTCAACATCTGAATAAAAAATTAGGTAAAAACTGTTGTATAAAAATGTATGAGCACTTTCATAAAAGAAAATGTTCATCATGTATCAGAATAAAGTTATGTGTATTTACAAAAAAGTTCCCCATGTATTAAAATGTTTCAGCAAGTTTAAAATAATTGGTCACCATGTAGTTAAAAATAATTCACCGCACATTAAAAAACATTCCTTGTATATTAAAAAGTGTTTGACATTTATTAACAATGTTCAGTGTATATTTAAAAAATGTTCACCAATTATTATATATTACAAATAATAAAAAAGAAAAGTGAATGAAAAGGAAAAACTAAAAAAGGTGAAGGAAAATAAAACCAGAATAAATGATAAATAAAAAATAAAGGTAAAATATAAAACGCAAGAAAAACCCAAACAAAACAGACGGAAACCCATCTTAACTGGTAAAAAAACAAACAAATAAAAGAAAACGGAAAGACCAATGACATGCCTACGGGCATTTCCTATTTGGCGCTACAGGCGCCCGTTACAATGCAATTTGCTAACGGGCGCCTGCAGCAGCCCAAGCCGGGCCGGCCCATCTTAGTTCTTTCTAGTTCTTTCTAGTTTCTCGTTACCATCGTTGAGCTTTAACCACCGCGCCATCACCCTTCTAGTGTGCATAGTAAATTCGCTCGCGCATTTTTATTTGTTTCTTCTGGTTCGCGAACGCCCGGTTTTGGGAAGCTTCCAGAACCTTCACAAAATGGTTTTCCCCGGTTCGCGGTTTAGTTTACGGAAGGTTTTATTCAGGTTTTCCTTTTTCCTTTTCTTATTTTTAAATGTGTGATTTTTTAAAGGATTTCATGTTTAAAAAGTCGACGAACAATTTTAAAAAGTCGACGAACGATTTTTCAAAACCGATGAACTATTTTTAGATTACATGAACTTTTTTTAAATCCGATGAACTTTTTTTAAATCCGATGAACTTTTTTTAAATCCGATGAACTTTTTTTCAAATTCGATGAACTGTTTTCTTCAAATTCGATGAACTTTTACAAATTCAATGAACTTTTATAAAAATAGATGAACTTTTTTCAAAATTGTTGAACTTTTTTTCAAATTCAGTGAACTTTTTTTAAAATCAGTGAACTTTTTTCTGGTTTGATGAACTTTTATTTCAAATTTGATAAATATTTTCAAAAATCACTGACCTTTTTATGAATATCGATTAAATTTTTTTCAAATTCGATGAACGTATTTCAAAACCGCTGAACTTTTTATCAAAATTGATAAACCTTTGTGAAATTCGACGAACATTTTCCAAATTTAAGTTTTCTTCTTTTTAAAAATCTATGGACATTTTCCAAAATTAATGAACTTTATTGCAAAATCAATGAATTTTTTTAAAATCAATGAACTTTTTTTAGATTTGTGAACTTTTTCTCTTTCACCAAATAATTCAAAAGAATTAAGTGGTACAATAGATAAATGGTTCAGTTCAATATACATAGCGCTGCGTACTTGTTATTAAGCGTTTGCCTCCGTTACTAATCACAAACGGCAAGTAGTTTGTGTGGATGGTCTCACCTGTGCGTTAGCACGATGTGGGGAGTTCGAAACCTGTATAGAGTAACTTTTTCCCCAATTTTTTGTGAACTTTTTCCGTTCGCGGGTCTGCACTTTTTCGTGGGCCGGCCCAGTACGGGGCGCTGCAGGCGCCAGGCACGTGAACGGGCGCCTGCAGCGCCATATAGGAGCTACCGTCGGAAGGCGCACGTTGAACGAGCTGCGCGGCTAGGGCTGCAAGAAAAGCTCGAGGCTCGTGAGCAGCTCGAGATCGACTCGTATTTTGACTCGACTCGAGATCGACTCGAAAAGAAACGAGCCGAGTTTGAACACTTTATGTAGCTTGACCGAGAAACGAGCCGATCTTGAGCCAATGTTGGCTCACTCAATTTTAGCTCGATAGCTCGACAGAACATCATTATGTTAAATGATCATGCCATATATTAAATGAAAATAAGATAATTTATTATTATATATGTTGTCCATAATTTTTCTCCATTTTATTCACCAACGAACATGGAAACTTAATTAAGTGCAGAGAAGATTTAGGCCTAATTATGACACGTGGTCGACTATGTGTCAAATGTCCTATATTTTTTGCAAAGGTTCTCAGCATATTCCCTTAGTTTTTTTATTTTTCATTCATAGATTTATAATTTTTATCATCTCATTTAACTTGAAACTAGCTCGAGATCGACTCGAGATCGTTATAAGCTGAGCACGAGTCATGTTCTACAACTCGATCATGAGCTTCACTTAATTTGAGCTCGCTTGAATTTTCATATGATTTGAGCTGAGCCAACTCCAACTCGCTCGAGCTCGACTCGTTTGCAGCCCTATGCGCGGCTCGTTTTCGGGCCGGCCCACATAACCAGGCGCGTGGGCGCTGGGTTCGTTTGCTGGCGCATAAGGCGCCAGCGAGAAGCTCTCGCCGCTTACTGCAGCAAACAGTCAATGTTTCGCAAAGGGAGTAGCTGACCTGGGCTGGCCCATTTACAGTAGCGCGCCGTGAAACTTTTCTTTTCGAAATGGCACGCGCCGTGAAATTTTTCTTTTCGAAATGGCACGCGCCGTGAAAAATTAACAAAAAGAAAACGACTACGAGGGATTCGAATCCATGACCATCGGTAAAAACGAGCGCGCCGCCAGCCAAAATTAGCAACGTTAGGCTTAAGAAGCGGATGGCTATGCCAACATTTAAAGAACAGCCGCAACAATATTCCCAGAAATGTGCGTGTGGAGGATTGAACACACGACCTCAAGTGAGTGAACCACTTCGCTAAACACTGTGTTCATCTACTTGCTTATCTAAAACTGCTAGCTCAGTTAATATAAACAATACGCAGCAAAAGAAAATGAACTTTATTGAAATTTCAAACATGGTTTATTTTTCAGAAAAGTAAATATATTTAGAAAGCCGAACATTTTCAAAATTTTATAACAAACTTTAAAAGACTAGAACATTTTTTGAGAATCTAAAACATATTTTGTAAAAATGGCAACAATATTGAAAGTGAGAACATTTTTTAAAAACAGGAACAAAATTGAAACAAGGCGAACATTTTATGAAATTATCAATAATTTTATCAAAACGTGAATATTTTATTAAATTCTCGCAAAAAAACTCAATTTGTGAACGAATTACGAAAACATGATTTTTTTTATTTTGAATAATTGTGAAAACACGAACTTTTTTGAAAACACGAACATTTTATATATTTTCGATATCACTTTCTGAATTTGCGAATGGATTGTGGAAACATGATAAATTTTTTAATTTGTGAAAAAATTAGCACAAGAGAATTTTCTGAAATCCGTGAACATTTTTTGAATTTTGAACAAAAATTAGAAATGCGAATATCTCCAGAAGTTTTAAAATTTCTTGAATTTATGAAATTTTTGGAAATGAACTGAACGAATTTTGAAATACTAATATATTCTTGGAATTTAAAAAAAAACTATTGAAAACAGGAACAAAATCTGGAAAAAAGGAACAAATTTTAAGAAATACAAACATTTTTAAATTGCAGAAAAATTGTTGAGAAAAGAAATTAACTTGCAAATGAAAAATGAAAGGAAAAAAGAAACAGAAAAATGGAAAAAGGTCAAAAAAAGAAAAGAAAAAAGCAGAAATAGAAAACCGGTCCAGGAAGCTTCGAGAAGGTTCTCAAAACCGATAAAAACCGCCTGGGAAAACTCTAGAAGGTTTGCAAATCGGAACCCGAAAGTTGTACGTGCTACGATGGGCTAGCCCAAGTCGCTCGCTAGGTCCCTCTCCTGTGTGATTCGACGACAGTTTCACGCAAAGCGCGTCAAATAGGGTTTTCCGTTTGGCAATGGAACCTACTATTTGTCGCTTTTAGCGCCAATTAGAGATGCTGGCGCTGGGCACGTAGTGGCCGGCCCGGTAACTCTCACGTGCATTCGCAAGAAGCAAACGCAAAGGAAAAATGAAAGAAAAACAGGTAATAATAGTTAAATGGGAGAACAGGGTCTCAAACTCTAGTGGGCAACAAGAACGTCACACGCTATAACCACTAGGCTAACTTCACCTTCACGACAACAATCAGGAAACTACACTATTTGAACCTTATCTCTATTACTTAAAAATAACATAAGATTCCTATTTCATCTTTCTTACTGTCACCCTTCATCCAACCTTTTATGTATATGATAATCAATTATCTTAATTTACTTATCTTCTGAACCAATTTCACTTTAATTTGTTTACCAAACTTCTAATCAAAATATAAGGTAATTCACGGTCAGAATTTAATGAACATTTATTTACACAATCGCATTATTATTTATAGGTAAATCATAAGCTAACGGACAAGAATATTTATATCTCGTTGCAATGCACGAGCATTGATATAGTTCTAATAAAAAAATTGCGTAAATTATAAACGTAGTATACATTATTTCAAAAAATACGAAAAATTAAAAATAACATGGTTTCAAATACGTTCATGGATTTAGAAAACAAATATCACCAAATTTAAAAAGGTTCACGCATTTTAAAATTAGTTCATTGATTCATAGTTTTTTATAAGTAATCAAATTTTAAAAAAGTTCATCAAATTTGACCAAAGTTCACCAAAATTGAAAAAAGTTCATTGAATTTTTTAAAGTTCATCAAATGAGAAAAAGTTCATCGAATCTGGAAAAAAGTTCATCGATTTTGAAAAATGTTCAGCGGATTTAAAAAAAGGGGTTCATCGATTTTCTAAGAAAAAGTTCATCGAATTGAAAAAAGTTCATAGATTTTCTAAAAAGTTCAACGGATTTGAGAAAAAAGTACATCAAATGTAAAAAGAAAAGGAAGAAGAAGAAAATGAAAGAAGGAAATCGTTGCTAGTTACCAGATCCGCTCATTACAAGCTGACGTAACCGTTTTCCCCTACGCTCACGCCTAGGGTTTTCTTCCTCGCGGGCGATCTAATCGCCCCCGAGTCCCCGCCACCATACCTCGACCTGATCGGCGTTCCCTCCGGCCGCTACGCACCCCAGCCCGCGCCCGAATGGCTTCCCCCTCGGACGCCAACTCTGCAACGAGCGGCGGCGCCTCGGCGACCGCCAACCCTGTCTTGGAGGATTTTTTTAACCAATTAGATCTAAACGACGAGGAGTTCAATGATGTGGAGATTGATGAGGAGGATCCAGGCATTAAGGAGAGCGTGAGGTGGCTGGCCCTGGCTAGGGTTCACACCGACAAAACTTTCTCTCCGGCGGCCTTCTACAAGGATATGAGGGCGGCGTGGAATCCGACGCAACCAGTACGGTTTCGTCCGGTTGCTCCCAATAGATTCGTTGTCCAGGCCTCGTGCCTTGGGGATTGGGAGCGGATGATGAAGCAAGGGCCCTGGCTCTTTCGCAATATGGCGGTCCTTTTGTGCTCGTATGATGGTTTTGTTGGGGAACGTAGCAGAATTTTAAAATTTTCTACGCATCACCAAGATCAATCTATGGAGTTATCTAGCAACGAGGGAGAGGGGAGTGCATCTACATACCCTTGTAGATCGCGATGCGGAAGCGCTACAAGAACACGGATGAAGGAGTCGTACTCGTAGCGATTCAGATAGCGGTTGATTCCGATCTAAGCACCGAACAACGGCGCCTCCGCGTTCAACACACGTGCAACCCGGTGACGTCTCCCACGCCTTGATACAGCAAGGGGAGGAGAGGTTGGGGAAGACTCCATCCAGCAGCAGCACGACGGTGTGGTGGTGAAGGAGGAGCGTGGCAATCTTGCAGGGCTTCGCCAAGCACCGCGGGAGAGGAGGAGGACTTGGGAGAGGGGAAGGGCTGCGCCAGAACTTGGGTGCGGCTGCCCTCCCACCCCCCACATATATATAGGGGCAAGGGAGAGGGGGCCCGGCCCCCTCAGATCCAATCTGAGGAGGGGGCGACGGCCAGGGGGGTTGCCTTGCCCCCCAAGGCAAGGGGGCGCCCCCCTTTAGGGTTCCCCTTAAACCCTACGTGCATGGGCCCTGGGGGGAGGCGCCCAGCCCACTAAGGGGCTGGTCCCTCTCCACACACAGCCCATAGGGCCCTCCGGGGCAGGTGGACCCTCCCGGTGGACCCCCGGAACCCCTTCGGTGGTCCCGGTACAATACCGGTAACCCCCTGAATTATTCCGGTGACCGTATGATGACTTCCCATATATAAATCTTTACCTCTGGACCATCTCGGAACTCCTTGTGACCTCCGGGATCTCATCCGGGACTCCGAACAACATTCGGTGACCACGTACATCTACTCCCTATAACCCTAGCATCATCGAACCTTAAGTGTGTAGACCCTACGGGCTCGGGAGTCATGCAGACATGGCCGAGACAACTCTCCGGTCAATAACCAACAGCGGGATCTGGATACCCATGTTGGTTCCCACATGCTCCACGATGATCTCATCGGATGAACCACGATATCAAGGATTTAATCAATCCCGTATACAATTCCCTTTGTCTATCGGTACGATACTTGCCCGAGATTCGATCGTCGGTATCCCGATACCTTGTTCAATCTCGTTACCGGCAAGTCTCTTTACTTGTTCCGTAACACATCATCCCGTGATCAACTCCTTGGTCACATTGTGCACATTATGATGATGTCCTACCGAGTGGGTCCAGAGATACCTCTCCGTTACACGGAGTGACAAATCCCAGTCTCGATTCGTGCCAACCCAACAAACACTTTCGGAGATACCCGTAGTGCACCTTTATAGCCACCCAGTTACGTTGTGACGTTTGGCACACCCAAAGCACTCCTACGGTATCCGGGAGTTGCACAATCTCATGGTCTAAGGAAATGATACTTGACATTACAAAAGCTTTAGCATACGAACTACACGATCTTGTGCTAGGCTTAGGATTGGGTCTTGTCCATCACATCATTCTCCTAATGATGTGATCCCGTTATCAACGACATCCAATGTCCATGGTCAGGAAACCGTAACCATCTATTGATCAACGAGCTAGTCAACTAGAGGCTTACTAGGGACATGGTGTTGTCTATGTATCCACACATGTATCTGAGTTTCCTATCAATACAATTCTAGCATGGATAATAAACGATTATCATGAACAAGAAAATATAATGATAACCAATTTATTATTGCCTCTAGGGCATATTTCCAACAGTCTCCCACTTGCACTAGAGTCAATAATCTAGTTCACATCGCCATGTGATTAACACTCACAGGTCACATCGCCATGTGATCAACATCCAAAGAGTTCACTAGTGTCAATAATCTAGTTCACATCACTATGTGATTAACACTCAATGAGTTCTGGGTTTGATCATGTTATGCTTGTGAGAGAGGTTGTAGTCAACGGGTCTGTAATATTCAGATTCCTATGTATTTTGCAAAACTTTATGTCATATCGTAGATGCTGCTACCACGTTCCACTTGGAGCTATTCCAAATTGTTGCTCCATTATACGTATTCGGTATCTCTACTCAGAGCTATCCGGATAGGTGTTAAGCTTGCATCGACGCAACTCTTTACGTCGAACTCTTTATCACCTCCATAACTGAGAAACATTTCCTTATTCCTCTAAGGATAATTTTGACCGCTATCTGGTGATCCACTCCTAGATCACCTTTGTACCCTCTTGCCAGACATGTGGCAAGGCACACATCAGGTGCGGTACTCAGCATGGCAGAGCCTATGACAAAAGCATAGGGGACGACCTTCGTCCTTCCTCTTTCTTCTGTCGTGGTCAAGCTTTGAGTCTTACTCAACTTCACACCTTACAACTCAGGTAAGAATCCCTTCTTTGACTGATCTATTTTGAACTCCTTCAAAATCATGTCAAGGTGTGCATTCTTTGAAAGTATCATCAGGCGTCTTGATCTATCTCTATAGATCTTGAAGCCCAATATGTAAGCAGCTTTATCCAGGTCTTCCTTTGAAAATCACTCTTCAAACAACCATTTATGCTTTCCAGAAATTCTACATTATTTCAGATCAACAATATGTCATCCACATATACTTATCAGAAATGTTGTAGTGCTCCCACTCACTTTCTTGTAAATACAAGTTTCTAGCAAACATTGTATAAACCTAAAAGCTTTGATCACTCCATCAAAGCATATATTCTGACTCCGAGATGCTTGCTCTAATCCATAGAAGGATCGCTGGAGCCAGCATACCTTTTAGCATCCTTAGGATCGACAAAACTTTGATTGTATCACATATAACTCTTTCTTACGAAAACTGGTAAGAAAACTTGTTTTTGACATCCATCTATCAGATTTCATAATCAAAAAATACAACTAATGCTAACATGATTCTGACGGACTTAAGCATCGCTACGGGTGAGAAATTCTCATCGTAGTCAACTCCTTGAACTTGTGAAAAGACTCTTTCCCACAAGTCGAGCTTCATAGACGGTAACATTACCGCCCACGTCCGTCTTCTTCTTAAAGATCCATATATCTCAATGGCTTGCCGATCATCGGGCAAGTCCACCAAAGTCCATACTTTGTTCTGATACATGGATCCTATCTCGGATTTCATGGCTTCTAACCATTTGTCGGAATACGGGCCCACCATCGCTTCTCCATAGCTCGTAGGTTCATTGTTGTCTAACAACATGATATCTAAGACAGGATCACCGTACCACTCAGGAGTAGTACATATCCTTGTCGACCTGCGAGGTTCGATAGCAACTTGATCCTAAGCTTCATGATCACTATCATTAACTTCCTCTTCAACCGACATAGGCGCCACAAAAACATCTTTCTGTGTTGCACCACTTTCTGGTTGAAGTACAGGTTCAACAACCTCATCAAGTTCTATCTTCCTCCCACTCAATTCTTTCGAGAGAAACTCCTTCTCGAGAAAGGACCCGTTCTTAATGACAAACAATTTGCCCTCGGATCTGAGATAGAAGGTATACCCAACTGTCACCTTTGGGTATCCTATGAAGATGTGTTTGTCCGCTTTTGGGTTCGAGCTTCTCCGGCTGAAGCCTTAAGCATCGCAGCCCCAAACATTAAGAAACGACAACTTTGGTTTCTTGCCAAACCAATGTTCATATGTCGTCGTCTCAACGAACTTAGATGGTGTCCTATCTAAAGTGAATGCAGCTGTCTCTAACGCATAACCTCAAAATGAAAATGGTAGATCGGTAAGAGACATCATAGATCGCACCATATCTCATAGGGTTCGACTACGACGTCCGGACACACCATTACCCTGTGGTGTTCCAGGTGGCTTCAACTGTGAAACAATTCCACAATGTCTTAAGTGATTGCCAAACTCATAACTCAGAATCTCATCGATCAGATCGTAGGAATTTGATCTTCTTGTTATGATGGTTCTTAACTTCACTCTGAAATCGCTTGAACTTTTCAAACGTTTCAGACTTGTGCTTCATTAAGTAAATATACCTATATCTACTCAAATCGTCAGTGAAGATGAGAAAATAGCGATATCCACCGCACGCTTCAATTCTCATTGGATCACACGCATCAGCATGTATGATTTCCAACAAGTCACTTGCCCGTTTCATTGTACCTGAAAACGGGGTCTTAGTCATCCTGCCCATGAGGCATGGCTCGCATGTGTCAAGCGATTCAAAATCAAGTGACTCCAAACATCCATCGGCACGGAGTTTCTTCATGCATCTTACGCCAATATGACCTAAGCGGTAGTGCCACAAGAAAGTGGTATTATCTACATCTTTTGGCGTGAACATGTGTATTACCACGACCGAGATTCACTGAACCATTCACATAGGGTGCATGACCATGAAAGGTATTATTCATGTAAACAGAATAACCATTATTCTCTAACTTAAATGAATAACCGTATTGCAATGAACATGATCTAATCATATTCATGATCAACGTAGACACCTGATAACATTTATCTAGGTTCAATACTAATCCCGAAGGCAGATGGAGCGTGCGATGGTGATCTCATCAACTTTGGAAACACTTCCAACATACATCGTCACCTCGCCCTTAGCCAGTCTCCATTTAGTCCGTAGATTTTGCTTCAAGTCACCAATAATAGCAACTGAACCGGTATCCAATACCCAGGTGCTACCAGGAGTACTAGTGAGGTACACATTAATAACATGTATATACTTTGTTGAAGTTGCCAGCCTTCTTATCTACCATGCATTTGGGGTAATTCCGCTACCAGTGACCGTTCCCCTTACAATAGAAGCACTTAGTCTCGGGTTTGGGTTCAACCTTGGGTTCCTTCACTGGAGCGGCAACTGGTTTGCCATCCATGAAATTTCCCTTCTAGCCCTTGCCCTTCTTGAAACCAGTGGTCTTGTTAAACCATCAACATTTGATGCTCCTTCTTGATTTCTACCTTTTGCGGTCTTAAGCACCGCGAACAGCTCCAGGATCAACTCCATCCCTTGCATGTCATAGTTCATCACGAAGATCTAGTAGCTTAGTGATAGTGGCTAGAGAACTCTATCAATCACTATCTTATCTGGAAGTTTAACTCCCACTTGATTTAAGTGATTGTAGCACCCAGACATTCTGAGCACATGCTCACTAGCTGAGCTATTCTCCTCCATCTTGTTGGCAAAAGAACTTGTCAGAGGTCTCATACCTCTCAACACGGGCATGAGCCTGAAATCCCAATTTCAGCTCTTGGAACATCTCATATGTCTTATGGCGTTCAAAACGTCATTGGAATCCCGATTCTAAGCCGTAAAGTATGGTGCACTAAACTATCAAGTAGTCATCAGGATGTGTCTGTCAGGTGTTCACAACATCCACAGACGACGTTGTAGGGGTTTGCACATCGAGCGGTGCATCGAAGACGTAAGCCTTCTATGTAGCAGTGAGGACACTCCTCGGACTACGGACCCAGTCCGCATCATTGCTTACAATATCTTTCAACTTAGTCTCTAGGAACGTATTGAAACAGGGAGCTACAACGTGAGCTATTTATCTACAACATATTTGCAAAGACAATTTAGACTATGTTCATGATAATTAAGTTCATCTAATCAAATTATTTAATGAACTGCCACTCAGATAGACATCCCTCTAGTCATATAAGTGATACATGATCCGAGTCAACTAGGCCGTGTCCGATCATCACGTGAGACAGACTAGTCATCATCGGTGAACATCTTCATGTTGATCGTATCTTCTATACGACTCATGTTCGACCTTTCGGTCTTCCGTGTTCCGAGGCCATGTCTGTACATGCTAGGCTCGCCAAGTCAACCTAAGTGTATTGCGTGTGTAAATCTGGCTTACACCCGTTGTATTCGAACGTTAGAATCTATCAGACCCGATCATCACGTGGTGCTTCGAAACAACGAACCTTCGCAACTGTGCACAGTTAGGGGGAACACTTTCTTGAAATTATTGCGAGGGATCATCTTATTTAAGCTACCGTCGTTCTAAGCAAATAAGATGTAAAACATGATAAACATCACATGCAATCAAATAGTGACATGATATGGCCAATATCATTTTGCTCCTTTTGATCTCCATCTTCGGGGCGCCATGATCATCGTCGTCACCGGCATGACACCATGATCTCCATCATCATGATCTCCATCATCGTGTCTTCATGAAGTCGTCTCGTCAAATATTACTTCTACTACTATGGCTAACGGTTTAGCAATAAAGTAAAGTAATTACATGACGTTTAAGTTGACACGTAGGTCATAAATAAATTAAGAGAACTCCTATGGCTCCTGCCGGTTGTCATACCCATCAACATGCAAGTCGTGATTCCTATTACAAGAACATGATCAATCTCATACATCACATATATCATTCATCACATCCTTTTGGCCATATCACATCACAAGGCATATGCTGCAAAAACAAGTTAGACGTCCTCTAATTGTTGTTGCAATTTTTTACATGGCTGCTATAGGTTTCTAGCAAGAACGTTTCTTACCTACGCCAAAACCACAACGTGATATGGCAATTTCTATTTACACTTCATAAGGACCCTTTTCATCGAATCCGATCCGAGTAAAGTGAGATAGACAGACACCCGCTAGCCACCTTATGCAACTAGTGCATGTCAGTCGGTGGAACCTGTCTCACGGAAGAGTATGTGTAAGGTCGGTCCGGACCGCTTCATCCCACGATGCCGCCGAATCAAGATAAGACTAGTAACGGCAAGTAAATTGACAAAATTGACGCCCACAACAACTTGTGTTCTACTCGTGCATAGAAACTACGCATAGACCTAGCTCATGATGCCACTGTTGGGGAACCTAGCAGAATTTTAAAATTTTCTACGCATCACCAAGATCAATCTATGGAGTTATCTAGCAACGAGGGAGAGGGGAGTGCATCTACATACCCTTGTAGATCGCGATGCGGAAGCGTTACAAGAACGTGGATGAAGGAGTCGTACTCGTAGCGATTCAGATCGCGGTTGATTCTGATCTAAGCACCGAACAACGGCGCCTCCGCGTTCAACACACATGCAGCCCGGTGACGTCTCCCACGCCTTGATCCAGCAAGGGGAGAAGGACAGGTTGGGGAAGACTCCATCCAGCAGCAGCACGGCGACGTGGTGGTGAAGGAGGAGCGTGGCAATCCTGCAGGGCTTCGCCAAGCACCGCGAGAGAGGAGGAGGACTTGGGAGAGGGGAAGGGCTGCGCCAGAAATTGGGTGCGGCTGCCCTCCCACCCCCACATATATATAGGGGCAAGGGAGAGGGGGGCCGGCCCCCTCAGATCCAATGTGAGGAGGGGCGGCGGCCAGGGGGTTGCCTTGCCCCCCAAGGCAAGGGGGCGCCCCCTTTAGGGTTCCCCTCAAACCCTAGGCACATGGGCCCTAGGGGGAGGCGCCCAGCCCACTAAGGGGCTGGTCCCTCTCCACACATAGCCCATAGGGCCCTCCGGGGCAGGTGGACCCCCGGAACCCCTTCGGTGGTCCCGGTACAATACCGGTAACCCCCCGAATTATTCCGCTGACCGTATGATGACTTCCCATATATAAATCTTTACCTCCGGACCATTATGGAACTCCTCGTGACGTCCGGGATCTCATCTGGGACTCCGAACAACATTCGGTGACCACGTACATCTACTCCCTATAACCCTAGAGTCATCGAACCTTAAGTGTGTAGACCCTATGGTCTCGGGAGTCATGCAGACATGGCCGAGACAACTCTCCGGTCAATAACCAACAACGGGATCTGGATACCCATGTTGGTTCCCACATGCTCCACGATGATGTCATCGGATGAACCACGATGTCTAGGATTTAATCAATCCCGTATACAATTCCCTTTGTCTATCGGTACGATACTTGCCTGAGATTCGATCGTCGGTATCCCGATACCTTGTTCAATCTCGTTACCGGCAAGTCTCTTTACTCATTCCATAACACATCATCCCGTGATCAACTCCTTGGTCACATTGTGCACATTATGATGATGTCCTACCGAGTGGGCCCAGAGATACCTCTCCATTACACGGAGTGACAAATCCCAGCCTCGATTCGTGCCAACCCAACAGACACTTTCGAAGATACCCGTAGTGCACCTTTATAGCCACCCAGTTACGTTATGACATTTGGCACACCCAAAGCACTCCTACGATATCCGGGAGTTGCACAATCTCATGGTCTAAGGAAATGATACTTGACATTAGAAAAGCTTTAGCATATGAACTACACGATCTTGTGCTAGGCTTAGGATTGGGTCTTGTCCATCACATCATTCTCCTAATGATGTGATCCCGTTATCAATTACATCCAATGTCCATGGTCAGGAAACCGTAACCATCTATTGATCAACGAGCTAGTCAACTAGAGGCTTACTAGGGACATGGTGTTGTCTATGTATCCACACATGTATCTGAGTTTCCTATCAATACAATTCTAGCATGGATAATAAACGATTATCATGAACAAGAAAATATAATGATAACCAATTTATTATTGCCTCTAGGGCATATTTCCAACAGGTTTTACAAAGCAGATGATGTAGTCTTTGATCATATGCCTATTTGGCTCTAGATACATAAGCTACCAGATCCCTACTGTAAACAGGGGATCATGGAGAAGCTCCTCAAGGGTGCTGGCGAAATCTTGGAGATGAGATTGAGCGGCAATACCCGTGGGGATTATGTTAGGGTTAGGGTTAACCATGACATCAAACAACCACTTACAAAATTGGTGACCGTTGTAAGAGCTCGAGAGAGACAAGTTTACCTGGTCCGATATGAGAAGCTGGCTCGTTTTTGCAAATTCTGTGGTCTAATTGGACATGATCATAAGGAGTGTGGTTCTGGTGTTCACGATCAGAAGAAACTTAAGTTTGGAGATTGGTTGTACGCGGATGGGCCTAGCCGCCTGCGTCCTGAGCAAAACCCTACCAAGGCTAGCGAGCCATGACACACGAAGAAAAACGGTAGCCCAAGTGCTCCGTTGGTTCCTGGCGATACAGGAGTTGATCCTGAGACCCTGGACACGGCCACGAGCCCTGTGAAGAACATGGGGTGAGCATGGAGGTTGATAGAGAAGCTAGGAAGAGACTTAATATGGACAACTCTGGTGATGATGTTCTGAATACTACCAGCCCCCCGAAGGCGGTCTTGGCAATCACCGATGGCACTGTTCAGGACCTAGGGGATAATGCCTCCCCTTCCAGCAGCACCTCTAGCAGTAAACGTGTTAAACTCAGTTTGATCCACGACACAAATGAGATATTAGTGGCTTCCCGTGAGGAAGACCACCTGACACAATGAATACCATGTTCTGGAACTGTCGGGGGGGACCGCCGGACAGTTCGTGAGGTTTTGGCCCTCTCAAAAGCCAACAACCCAAGCTAGTTTTCCTTTGTGAAACTAGGCAAGCATCCGTTAAGGTGGAGAAGTTGCGTTGTAGACTTGGTCTGAAAGGTTTTCATGGCGTGGATAGTGATGCTAGAAGTGGTGGCTTGGCACTACTCTGGGATGAGTCTTTGTCTGTTACGGTTCTTGATTCTTGAAGTCGCTTTATTGATGTTAATGTGGTTGATGCTGGTTCAGGCACGTCATGGCGTGCCACATTTGTCTATGGAGAGCCTCAGGTGGAAAATCGGTACCGTATGTGGGAGCACCTGTGCAGGCTCAGGGAGACTTCACGTTTGCCATGGATGGTGTGTGGTGATTTTAATGAGGCTTTATGGCAGCATGAGCACCTCTCAAGGACCATGCGGTCAGAGTCTCAGATGGTGGCGTTTAGGGACTGCCTGGAGGTCTGCGAGCTGGAGGACCTTGGCTTCTCAGGCATCCCGTGCACATACAATAATGGTCAGGACTCATTCCGCAATGTACAGGTTCGGTTGGATTGTGCATGTGCGGATGAAGCATGGAAAGATATGTTCCCATTTGCAAAAGTGGTACACTTGGCCACTTCATGCTCTGATCACTGCCCCGTGGTGATTAAGATGGAGGGGATGCGAGACCAGCGGCGTCGGGCGTCATGCCCATGCTATGAAATCATGTGGGAGCGAGATCAAACCCTACCAGATGTGATCGCCGGGGCCTGGACCAAAAGGAAGCCCATGGGAGGCCTGGGTTCGGTGGCCTAGTCACTGAAGGAAACATTAAAGGATTTGAAGGTTTGGAGCAAGGAAAAATTTGGCAATGTGTTGAAGGAGATTGAAAGACTACGGTCGCAGTTGGAGGAGCTACAAAATTTGGGCGCGGACCGAGCTGAAATCCGATCCAAGATGAGCCAACTCGATGAGTTGTTGTACAGGGAGAGGAAATGCTTTGGCTCCAAAGATCACGAATTACTTGGTTGAAGGAGGGCGAATGCAATACCAAATACTTGCATCGTAGAGCGGTATGGCGTGCCCGCAGAAACCTTATTCAACGCTTACAGAAGCAGGATGGGACTTGGTGTAATGCTCCAACGGAGATGGAGAGGATGGCTCAATCCTACTTCAAGGAGATTTTCACTAAGGACCCAACACTTTCACCGAATGAGGTTCTTGATTGTATAATACCGAAGGTCGCAGATGAGATGAATGATATGTTATGCAAGGTTTACTCTGATGAGGAAATCTCTAACGCCCTGTTCCAGATTGGTCCACTCAAAGCCCCGGTCTGTGACGGTTTGCCGGCCAGGTTTTTTCAGCGTAACTGGGCTCTGCTGAAGGTGGAAATTGTTGATGCAGTCCGTCAGTTTTTTGTGACTGGTGTTATGCCTGAAGGAATTAATGACACGTCTATTGTGCTAATTCCGAAGGTCCCTCACCCCAAGGACCTGAAAGATTTTCGGCCAATAAGCTTGTGTAATGTCATCTACAAGATTGTATCGAAGTGTATGGTGAATAGACTGCGGCCTATTTTGACAGAGCTTATTTCAGAAAACCAAAGCGCCTTCATTCCCGGGAGGCTTATTACTGACAACTCCATAATTGCATTTGAGTGTCTCCATCACATTCAGACTGCAAGAAACAATGTGCCAAGTCTATGTGCATACAAACTTGATTTATCTAAAGCCTATGACCGGGTGGACTGGTCTTTTTTGGAGAAAGCCCTGGCTAGATGGGGCTTTTCAGAGCTATGTATTTCTCGTGTTATGGCATGTGTGTCCTCGGTCAAGTATTCGGTGAAATTTAATGGCAAGTTATTGGAGTGCTTCTCCCCCTATATGGGACTCCGCCAAGGTGATCCCTTGTCCCCTTTCCTCTTCTTATTTGTAGCTGATGCCCTGTCTTTGTTGATGGAGAAGGCTGCCAGAGAGGACGGGCTCAAAGGTGTTACGATATGTAGAGGTGCTCCAGAGATCACACATCTATTATTTGTGGATGACTCTCTCTTGTTCTTCCATGCTACGCAACAACATGCTTTGTTGGTGAAAGGAGTGTTGAACATGTTTGCGGCGACGACTGGACAATTGATAAACCCGTCGAAGTGTCCTGCTCTATTCTCCGGCCATTGCCCATCTGATGTGGTACAAGAGATAAATCTTACATTGGAAATCTCACAGGAGGCCTTTGAACCCAAGTACTTGGGTATGCATGTGCCCGAGGGGAGAATGCATAAGGGGAACTTTGAGTCCACCCGGGAGCGTTTGAGGAAAATTCTCGTTGACTGGAGCCAGCAATATATGTCCACGGGGAACAAAGAGATCCTTATCAAATCGGTTACACAAGCCATACCTACATATGTTATGAGCGTATTTAAACTCCCCGCCTCGGTCTGTGATGATATCACACGTATGATACGCCAGTATTGGTGGGGAGTTGAGAACGGAAAGAAGAAGATGGCTTGGATGAGTTGGAAAAAATTGAGATTACCTAAACCCATGGGAGGATTGGGTTTTAGAGATATGAGGGCGTTCAACCAGGCTTTACTCGCTAAACAAGCCTGGAGATTATTGGACAGACCGGATAGTTTATGTGCGCGTTTAATCAAGGCGAGATACTACCCCTCAGGCCAGCTTTTAGACACAGTGTTCCCGGGCACTGGCTCAGAAGTTTGGAAAGGAATCTTGCATGGTCTTGAGCTGATTAAAAAGGGTGTCATTTGGCGTGTCGACAATGGTACGAAGATCCGCACTTGGCGTGACCCATGGATCCCCCGACCTTACTCCTTCCGGCCAACCACCCCAAGGGAAATTGCCGCCTCAATAGGGTTTCAGATTTCCTGGACGACAATGGTGCATGGCGGCAGGATCGCCTCGGCGAGTTCTTCTGGCCTATGGATATTGACCAGATACTGAAGATACGTACATCGCCTCGCCAGAGGGATGACTTTCTATCCTGGTATCCTGAGAAGAGTGGTTGCTTTACTGTGAGAAGTGCTTACAAACTAGCCACGCATGATCAGAATGTGGCAGCGGCCAATGGAGCGTCCAACAGCGCCCCGGAGGGGAACCGTTCATCCTGAAACCTCGTCTGGAAGGCTGCGGTTCCTCAAAAAATGAAGATACACGCATGGAGATGCATTACGGGGACGCTGGCGACTCAAAGTTGCAAGGTTTATAGACATATTTCGACAAGCTCTACCTATCAGCTCTGCGGGGTTGAGGAGGAAGACTCATTTCATGCCCTGGTCGTTTGTACTCATGCGAGAATTCTATGGACTAACATGAGCCGTCGTTGGCCGATTCCGAGTGATGATCTTCTTTTATTTGATGGAAAGGAATGGTTTGCCTCCCTCTTGGCAAAATGCACGGTTCAGGTCCGGGATATGCTCATCATGTTGATCTGGAGGATTTGGCACCTACGCAATGAGCTGACACATGGGAAGGAAGTCCCACTAGTGCCGGCTACGGTCGAATATCTGGACAGCTACTACAAGTCAATCTCGTTCGTTGGGAGCTGCTCAACGGAGGAAATTATCAAGGGCAAGATGCCACTTTCGGTTGTTCCTGTTCCTTGTCGGACTGACAAGCCACCCGAAGCCCCCTGGCCAGCGCCGTGCCAGGGAAGACTGGCGCTGTCCGTCGACGGCTCGTTCCTCAAGGACGACGGCTCAGCTGCAATCGGCATGGTACTCAGAAATGAGAAGGGAGAAGTCCTCATGGCGGCCTATTGTTTCATCTTCTATTGCAACGACCCGCTTGAGGCTGAACTACATGCGATAATGCAGGGTTTGGCCCTTGCAATTCAGCATTCTCATCTCCCGGTGGTGGTGCAAACGGACTCCTCGGAAGCGCTATCATGTCTGACCCATGGCGCACTTCTTCGCTCGGCCTACGGACAGATTGCCTTGGAGATCAAGGACTTGTTAGGTAGTAGGGGGTTTTTTCCTCAAAAGATTTCTAGATTTCAGAATAGAGTTGCCGATCAATTGGCTAAGTATAGCCGCACCGAGCGTGCCACTGCTGTTTGACTAGGCTCGATTCCACCTTGTAGCGAGGACCTGTGGCCTCTTGACTGTAACTCTTTACCCATGCAATAAACTCCCTTTGCCCTCGCAAAAAAAGCTGACTTAACCAACTCGCCAGCTTAAGTGTTGTCGCAAGGTTACATTTCTCGTTCTATAAATATACAACGCTACAAAAAGCAACGTTTTCCCCTATTTGTTTACTTTCTTTTCCTCTTTTCTATTTCTTTTTTCTTTTATGTTGTGTGGAAATGCGTGAACTTTTTTAATAAAATTTGAGGAATATTTTTTAGATTTGATGAACTTTTTTTCAAATTCGATGAACTTTTTTTCAAAATTGATATTTTTTTCAAAATCGATTAACCTTTTTTCAAAACTAGATGAATTTTTTGGTTTCAAAATTGATGATTTTTTGGTTTCAAAATTGATGAACTTTTTGTCAAAACCGGTGAACTTTTTTCCAAAATTGACAAACTTTTTTTCAATATTGATGAACCTTTTCCATATTCGATGAACTTTTTCTTAATTCCTGATTTTTATCTTTCGTTGCTTTTTTCAATTTTATGATCTTTTTTGAACCCAAGAACATTATTTTAATAAATCCATTAAATATTTTTTTAATTCACAAAAAACCGAAGGCCGGTCTTTTTCCGGAACCAGCAACGCAACACATAAAAAAAATAGAATGCCAGCAAGGCAAGTTGATGGCACGACCAATTTGTTTTGAGCAAGCGAGCGAAAGCATGTCTGGAGCAAGAGAGAGAGAGAGAGAGAGAAATTTTAATGGGCCGCAGTCCACTCCTGTTCACATGAGCGCCTGATCTCCTAATAGGCGCCGATTAGAAGGTCCCCATGCGTTTGGGCGCATATTTGACGCCTGGATTGCCGGTTTGGGCTTCAACATTGGAGATGCCCATAAAGCTCAAGAGACAAATATTGGGGCGGGTGTCGTCAGAGACCACTCGCGGAGCACTTATGCCGCGCTTATGGGAGCAACTAACCAATAGTTACTCTTTGGAGGACTCCTCTGGATTTTTTTATTTTTCTGTACGCGTTCTCGTGTTTTAGATGGTTTTTTTATATTTTCTTTTTTACTATTTTCCCCTAGATTTTGGAGAGAGAAATTTTTATTTTTTGTGCGAAGCACAAATGTGCTTTCAAAAGAAAGTATAAGAAGCACGGTCTGTACTTCCATGAGAAGCACATTTGTGTTTTTCGTGAAAGCGCATATTTACTTCCTTAAAAACACAACATGTGCTTCCGTCCAAAAGAGAAAAGCACAACTTGTGCTTCTACGAGAAGCACGGCTATGTTTCCCCGAGAAAAAGAAATAGCACAGCTTGTGCTTGTCAATAAAATTGAAAACTGTAAATGTGCTTTCAAACTATTTCGTTTGGGTTTTTTGTATACGTATTTTTCAATTGTCGGTCCTTTTCTCATTTTCCTAGTTTTTATCTTTGATTTTATAGTTTTTGGTTTTCCTGGGTTTTCTCATGAAAAGAGGTTCGTCGAAACCTATTAATATGGGATCAAGTTTCAAAGATCTCGACAAGAAATCCAATAATGAAAACATTTTCCTATTTGGACGCACGGTTCAAGAGATAAAATGAATAAAAATATCTATGAAAAAAGGGGGAAAACTCTCAGATTGCAGGTGGCGCTTATACAATGCATCACTTGTTAGCACCTCAGAAGGTGGGAGTGAACTAGCCATTAATTTCTTTTTTTGAATTGCCAACACTTTATTGATCAATGTGAATATTTATGGGAATACATACTGGGTCATGAGGATGAATAAGCCACAAATGACGACCCTAATCAAGCATAGCCGAGTGTTTGGCAAGGTTGTGAGCTTCACAATTTGATGCTCTTCCTTCAAAAATAACTAGCCATTAACTAGAACGAGATCGAAGAAGGTCTCGCTCAAGGAGCGCCTTTCCAGTCGCAAGTAATGGGCCGACACAACTTTCAGGTTAGTTCCTTCTTTTAACTTTCTTCATTCTTAGATTTTTAAAGTTTTCTTGGTTTCTTTTTTCGAATATATATTAAATAGATGTATTCCAAAACTTAATTTGTTTCAAGAAAATCAATTGGGTCCGAGAATTGGGAAAATGATAACACATTGTAATTATTTGTTAGCATAACCTAAAATAAACGTCTATATGTTTCAAAAACAATATATGTGACATTAAAAAAATGGTCATGCGTTTAAAAAATGTACATGTATTTTTTTAAATGTTTATACATTGTATGAAAAGTTAATGCAATTAAAAAAGTTAAATGTGTATAAAAAAGTACATTTCGATGTAAAAAATGTAAGATGTATAGACATCAAAACAAATATTTGAAAAAAATTAACCTGTATAAATATGTTTTAGACGTATACCCAAAATGTACAATGTGTATGAAAATAATAGATATCAAAACATATATTTGGAAAAAATGTTAATGATGTATTCAAAAAATGTTAAACATTTACAATTATTTTGGAAATAGAATAAACATATACACAATGTTTCTGAAAAAAGTAGAGATCAAAACATATATTTGGAAAAATATTAAACCTCTGTAAAACATTGGTTTGGATTTATACCAAATGTGTATAATGTGTATAAAAATAATGGACAGCAGAACATACATTTGAAAAAAATGCTAAAATGTATTTGAAAAATGTTAAATGTGTACAAAAAAAATGTTTCGGGTGGATAAGAAAAATCTATACCCCTCTATAGTGTGGGAATAACTTCCATTTTTATCCTTGGATCTGTTCCATTGGACGGCTGAGAAGTGGCAAACCCAAGAGTTGCTGGCCGTCGGATCAAGCCTTGTCCTGCATGAGATCCTTCCACATGGATATGGGTAAAAGTTGTTGGGCGCTTTATGGAGCCCAGCCCGTGCAACTAGGACCATATGACCGACAAAATTATAGCTTCTCGACCCTTTCCCCGCGCGGTGACTCATACCGCCGCATCTTAACCCCCTTTGTCGCTCTGTAATTGTCAAATCGATCGCTGCATCACTCCCATTCAGGCTGCCCATTAGATCATGTGTCCGTCGCCACCATAATCCTCACCCTTCCAGCCGCGGTCTCTCCATGTACAGTCTCCACCCCTTTCTCTCGCCACAGTCCTCACCCTCACAGCCGTGCTCTCCCTATCCCTGTCCCTTGCCACTCCGGTCACCAGATCGCACTATGCTCCTGTGCCTAGCGTCATGGTCTCATTGAGTCGTCCTAGGCATGTGGAATACAAACCTGGTGAACTGGGTGTTACCCCCGCCCTCGGTACCATCCCATAGGCAGAGATGGTATTGTTTGCAGTGGTGTATGATTGTTATTGCGTGATTTGGATGACACACATAACCTTCAAGTTTACAAAGTTGGAAATCAGGTAACGTGGAGTCATTGCCTGTCGTGGTGGGTGCACGGCAGATGCCAAAGGATGGCTAAAGAGAGGAGGAGGCTCGAGGGCATCGGTGGGCTCCAGAGGCGAGTTCGGCATGAGCGAGCGAGGGACGCAAGACATACCCAAGTTCGGGGCTCTCCGGAGAGATAACACCCCTAGTTCTGCTGAGTGCGGTTTATACGTGGAAGGTACCAGCTTGCTTCTAGAGTTGTTTTGGGGAGGAAGGAAGACAAGCCAAAGCATAGGTTGCTCCTTCTCCTGGTGCGTGTGTTCTACTGGTCGTGTGTTGTATGCATTCTATGCGTGCCCGTGTACATGAGGGCTCCATGGGGTTTTATAGGTCATCCCCCCAAGGGTTACAATGGTAAAGTTACAAGGCCGTGGGGCTGGGTTTGTCATCATCCGGGAAGCCGGTGCTGGGACCCGCCGGGTGTCAGGGCTCGCCGGGTTCTCCGGGCACGGACCCCGTGTGCCAGGGGCACTGTTCTTCGTCTTGTCGGTCATCACGGAGTGGCTGGGTCGAGTCTGCTACAGTGGCGCACCGTCAGGTAGCCGTCTGCTGGCGTTAGCAGTGACTATGGGTGTGTTGTAGCCACGCCGGCCTCGGTCAGCGGGGTAGGTGGGGCACTGTTGCCACGCCTCTGCCGGTCATAGGAGTTGGTGGGTTACTGTGGCCACGCTCATCCCCTTAATGGAGACTCGTCCCATCACACGCCTTGGATGGGACGGGAGCTGACCTATGGTTGGGTTGAGGAACACGCCACGGGGGAGCTGTTTTGCCGGGGAAGTCTTGGTTCACCGAGTTCGACCGGCTTACGCCAGCCGTTAGGGCCGGGTTGACGTCTTGACCGGGTCGAAGAGTTCGGCCGGGTTGGAGAACTTGGCCGGGTCAACGGACCGGCCAAGTGCGAGCCGGATTGAGGGGTGACGCTAGCCCCGATATTTTCGAAAGGGATCTGGGTTCCGTTGCCTGCCCGGGGTTCATCCCCCCGACAGTAGTCCCCGAAACTGTGAAGGCTCGCTGGCTTCAAGCAGGGCGGCCTTCACAGTTCCCCCCCTGAGAAGGCGGCTGTTGATGAAGCTTGCGACCGTTGGGTCCGGCAACACCCACTATGTGCTGGCTTCCGGAAGCCGGATCGCGGCATCCCGGCGCGGGCGGGAAACCGAGGAGTCCGCCGAATCTTTGGTGTAATTTCTTGGGCTCGGCGCGGGCGCCACGTGACGCTCGGGAGCTGAAGGAGCTTGACAGGCCACGCGCAGGACGGGACCGGGCGACAGGCTGGGGTCCACCACTTTGCGCCCTCGGCCCACGTGCGTGGATTTATTACGGCATCCGCGTGTCAGTTGCCATTCTCAAGATAGTTATTGTGCGTGGTACGTGCGCACTTATTGCGGGGAAGTGGGAGGGGCGAGTGCAAACTATCCCAGTTCCCCACATTTGGGTTGCAGCTTAAATTGGGAGGAGGGGGCGGCGGAGATTATTCTCACTCGCGACCGCCGCTGGAGGACTCTGCCAAGAAGTGGCAGAACTCCTTCTTCTACGTTCGCAACCTCGGTGCGGAACACATCAAACTACCGTGCTTCGTCGATGCGACACCGCAGGGGAAGACCAACTAGACTTATTTCCCCAAGCATCCATCACAGGAGGTGCTGAACTTGTGCGCCCGGGTGACGGAGATGGTGATGCGGGAGAGGCCCACCGGCACAAACCTTACCGCCACCTTTATCATGCGCCGGGTGCTTCCGCTGCAACACCGCACCAACATCATCGGCCAGATGACCGGTGAGGGAGTCCTGGATTAGGGGGTCTCCGGACAGCCGGACTATAACCTTTGGCTGGACTGTTGGACTATGAAGATACAAGATTGAAGAATTTGTCTCGTGTCCGGATGGGACTCTACTTGGCGGGGAAGGAAAGCTAGGCAGTACGGATATGGATATCTCCTCCTTTGTAACCGACCTTGTGTAACCCTAACCCTCTCCGATGTCTATATAAACCGGAGGGTTTTAGTCTGTAGGACACAACAATAACATACAATCATACCATAGGCTAGCTTCTAGGGTTTAGCCTCTCTGATCTCGTGGTAGATCTACTCTTGTACTACCCATATCATCAATATTAATCAAGCAGGACGTAGGATTTTACCTCCATCAAGAGGGGCCGAACCTGGGTAAAACATCGTGTCCCCTGCCTCCTATTACCATCCGCCTTAGACGCACAGTTCGGGACCCCCTACCCGAGATCCGCCGGTTTTGACACCGACAACCGGCCTTCAAGACCCCAACAGGATGTCGTCGCGGAGCCTACTGCTGAAGCAGATTGCCAGCCGGGTCAACAACATCTCGAAGGCCGTGCTGAAGGAGGAGTGGCTACTCGGAAAGCCTCCCTTCAGCCAGGGGAACCCATCTTCGATGGTGAGTCCTTGGTCCTTGTACTTTGCTGCTTCTCATCTTCTTCTCTGTCCTAATGCAACGAGGGAGGTGTTGCTGAACACCATCCGACATCCGTATGATGGGGCATCGACGCAGGTGGTGCGGGCCGGCTCAGAGGAGGCGGTGATCCTGGGCGAGGACTCGGAGGAGGCCAACACTGAAGCCGGCGGCGCGCACCGCACGGGTAAGATTTCGTGTTCTGATCTCTTGAGATGCCGGCTGAAAGGTAGTGCGGGGAAGCTGGCGCAAGTTGGTGACGCAGCAGCACCAAGGGGAGGAGGCGGTCACGCAACTGGGTCCGGGTCGTCCCTGGGCCGGCATCAGCTTGCCGGCCGCACGGAAAGGGGGACATGGCACCCCGGAAGCTGGCCGTGAAGCGCATGGCGGACCCGGTGGCCGGCACCAAGCCGCCCACCAAGAAGAGATGTCGCGCTCCACAGGCGGCGCCGGCGAGGCCAACTGTCCCTTTGGTACGTAGTTGGGTACGTTTTTTCCTGTTGACTCTGGTGAGCCACCGAACAACTTCTTTTTCCTTGCGCACTCATTTCGTTGTGCTTCAGGTCGCCGTTGTCGCTGGCGCTGACGGTGATGGAGGCTGCATCCAGCTGTGGCACCGTGTTCCAGAAAAGCCGGTCCAGTGTCATCGACCGGGACGAGGAGATGGCCTACCCGGACCTTGGTCTGGACCCGGCCGAAACCATGGGCCTGGCAGGACCAAAACAAGGCCGAGGAGGACATGTAGGTGGCGTCGACCCAGGCCTGGGCTAGGGCCACGATAGTGAGGGGGCGGGCCGTCAGGGAGCCGGCGTGGCCTGAGATGTCAGCGGGCATGGAGCCGGCGGGGATGGTTTACATGCAGCCGTCGAAGAGGGAGCGCGACCAGGATGGCTGATCGGAGGTGGTGGCGGTCGACCAGGAGGTCGTGGAGATCGGGGACGACACCCCGCCGCGGACCACTGTGGTTGAGCGGACGGAGGTGGAGGGAGGAGGCGGCGAGGCCGCCTCGGAGGAGGCAACGCGAGCGGTGCCGGATGGGGCACTTCAGGGCCATCGGGTGGGGCGCTGCAGGTGATACCAGCCATCGTGCCGGAGGGGACGCCGACTGAGGAGGAGACGGTGAGTGACGAGCACGCCCTGGTGACTAGACGAGGGAGTCGTCAGGCCGCCGGGTCGCAACCAACTCAGGCTGGGCCCAACAAAGTCTTCTTCTGGCCTCTGACGCAGGAGGAGGCGGCGATGGCCGCCGTGAGCCAACGTCTCTGCGCGATTGCGGAGCGGGTTCAGGCCTTCGCCCAGGCTGAGGCCGAGCGGGCACAGGAGCTGGAGCGTGCCCTGATGGTAAGTTTTTTCCTTCATCTCCTGCTTTTCTTCTTGCGGCTAGTCGGTGGGGGCGCATTAGCACACCCACTGGGTGTAGCTCCCGAGGTTCGGGCCAACTACGTAGTAGTTGGGTCGAATCATAAGTGCTCTGTGTTGTGTTGACCTCTTCTCTCTGTAGCAACTAGATGCCTACCGAGTCGGTGTCTTCAACCAGCTTCTGGACAAGCACCGGCAGCACAAGGTGCGGCTCGCCGCCAGGGAGGAGGAGCTTGGGCCTGCGGCCGCCGGGTCCGTGTTGGGGAGGGGTGCGGCCAGGTCGTACGGGACAAAGATGGACTAGGAGTCCGGAGACGGCTTGATGGATGGCTTGTGCAAGTGCTCGAGGGAGACGCCGGACGGTATGGCCTGCTGGGATGAGCCAATCTTAGCTAGTGCGTCGGCGGCTTCATTTTCTGCGCGTGGGACGTGGAGGAACTCGCAACCGTCAAAGAAGCCGGTGAGCTACTGGATGAGGAAGCGGTAGCTGGCCATATCGGCGTCTTGGGCGTCCCACTCGCCGGAACAGTGCTGCACCACCAGGTCCGAGTCGCCGTAGCACAGGATGCGTCGGATGCCGAGTTCCTTGGTGAGCTGGAGGCCATGTGCAAGGGCTTCGTACTCGGCGAAGTTGTTGGAGGCGGCTAAGTGGATATGCAACACGTGACGAAGTCGGTCGCCCTTCAGGGATGACAACACGATGCTGGCTCTCAAGCCAGAGCGCATCTTGGAGCCTTTGGAGTGCATGCGCCAGTGCGTCGAATCCGGCGACAGCGACAGGTACCGGGTCTCCGTCCAGTCGACGAAGAAGTCGGCCAGAGCTTGGGACTTGATCATGGTGTGGGGCTCATAGAGGGTGGTGTGGCCAGCTAGCTCAATTGCCAACTTGGCAACCTAGCCAGAGGCATCTTGGCAGCCCATGATCTCGCCAATGGGGTCCGTGCTGACTACGATAACAACATGCTCTTGGAAGTACTGCTTCAGTTTCTTGGCAGTAAAGTACACGCCCTAACACATCTTCTAGTAGTGCGGGTAGTTCTGCTTGGAGGCGGAACGCACCTCGCTCAGGTAGTAGACTAGATGCTGGACAGACTGGATCTTCCCCTTCTCTAGTTGCTTGACCACCATCACCGTGCTGACCGACCGTGAGGTGGCGGCAATGTAGAGCAACATCGGCTCCTTCTCGGTTGGTGCGACCAGGATGGGTGCGGTGGAGAGCATGTGCTTGAGATCTTGGAAGGCTTCGTCCGCCTGGTCGTTCCACTCGAACGGTGTCATCTTCTTCATCAATTGGTACAGGGGCAAGGCCCTCTCGCCCAACCAGTTGGGAAACCGGCTGATCGAGGCCAAGCAGCCAACGAATTTCTGGACAGCAAGCAGCCGGGCCGGCTTGCGCATGCGCTCGATGGCCTTGATCTTCTCCGGGTTCGCCTCAATGCCGAGCTACGAGATGAGGAAGCCGAGTAGCTTTCCGGCCGGCACGCCGAAAACACACTTCTCCGGGTTGAGCTTGATCAGGTACTCGCGTAGATTGGCAAAGGTTTCCTTCAGGTCGTCGAGGAGCGTGAGGTGCTGCTTGGTCTTCACCATGATGTCGTCCACGTAGACGTGGATGTTGCGTCCGAGTTGCACCAGCAAGCATTTCTGCATGCAGCGCTGGAAGGTGGCGCCGGCACTCTTCAAGCCGAACGACATGGCGATGTAGCAATACACCCCAAAGGGCGTGATGAAGGAAATCTTCAGGGCATCGGCCGGGTCTAGCTTTATCTGATGATAGCCGGAGTAAGCATCCAGGAAGGACAGGAGCTCACAGCCGGCGGTGGAGTCGATGACTTGATCGATTCGTGGGAGGGCGAAAGGATCCTTGGGGCAATCCTTGTTCAGAATTGTGTAGTATATGCACATGCTCCAGGTCTTGTTCTTCTTCAGGACGAGGACTGGGTTGGCCAGCCACTCAGGGTGGAACACTTCCATGATGCAGCCGGCCTCCAGGAGCTTGGCGACCTCTTCACCGATGGTTCTTCTCTTCTCTTCCAAAAAGCGATGTAGGGGTTGACGGACAGGCTTGGCATCCTTGCGGACGTGGAGTTTGTGCTTGGTGTACTTCCTCGGTATACCCGGCATGTCCTTTGGGGTCCATGCAAAGATATCCCGATTCTCAAGGAGGAAGTCGACGAGCTCGCCTTCCTATTTGCTGTTGAGGTGGGTGCCCACGACGACGTACCTACTCAGCTGGGGTCCTCCGGGTTTAGCTTGACCTTCTTGGTCTCCTTGGAGGGCTGGAACAAGGCCTCGCCAGTCGGCTCCTTAGCTGAAACCAACATGGCCTGTGTCTCGTTGGCCAGCGCGACGAACCGGTCGAGCTGGCACCACTCCTCGGCTATGACCAACGACTCGGTCAGTCTGGCGCTGACTTGGGCGGACTCCAGGGACTTGTGGTAATCGTCGGTGATGGTGATGAGGCCCTTCAGACCCGACAGCTTCATTTTTAGGCAGGTGTAGTGGGGGACCGCCATGAACTTGGTGAGTGCCGGCCAACCCAGCAGCGCGTGGTACGCACTGGATAGGTCCACCACCTCGAAACAGATCAGCTTGCATCGGAAGTGGTCGTTAGTGCCGAACAGGACGTCGAGCCGGATCTGGCCGATGGGGGAGCAGGAGAGGCCGGGTATGATGCCGTTGAAGATCATTCGGGACGGCTCCAAATCCTTGGCCTCGAGGCCAAGCTTGGTCATGGTGTCGTGGTAGAGGATGTTGATGCTGCCGCCGCCATCGATGAGGACTCGGAAGATCTTGTATGTGTGTCGGGGCACGACGATGGTGGGGTCGAGGACGAGGGCGTAGCCACCCAGGTCCGGCATGACGGTCGGGTGGTCTTCCCGGGTCTAGGTGACCGGACGCTCCGACCATTGCATGTACTCCGGCTTGGCCGAGACGATGGTGTTCACTTCCTACCGAAGCAGGCGCTTGCTACATTTGTCGTCGCCAAGGCTGGTGAAGACAACGTAGGTCGCGTTATGGTCGGGGTAGACGTCATCGCGCATCGCGCCATTAACCGGGGGCGCGGGCGGAGGAGGCAGAGTTGGTGGCCCCGCTCCTGGAGCCGAAGCCGAAGGAGGCGGGATGTCACCCCTCATGATGCGCTTGGTGATGGCGCATTGCCGGAGCATGTGCGTGGATGGCCTCGCACCGCTTTGGTGCTTGCAGGGAGCGTCGAGCATCTCCTCAAAGGTCATGGCGGGTTGCCATGCCGTCTTGCCAGTTTGCCGGCGTTTGGCGGCCGGCTCGGCCGTGGGTGCCTTCTCGGTGGCCGCAACGAGGAGGTTGTCGTAGTGCTGGGCCGGCTGGTCGGCCTTGCGCTTGTTATTTTGCTGGTTGTTCTACCGGCGGCTGCTCTTGCCGGTCGTCTTGGGGGCGGAACTGGCTTCGCTTTGCTGGCTTCGTCCAGCGCCACCTGGATCTTCATGGTGGAGTCGGCATTGGCGTACTTGTCCGCCGTCATCATGAGCGCGGCCATGGTGGCCGGCTCGGAGCGCAGGAGCTTGTGCTTGAGGAGGGTGCCATATCGGCAATCACTGACGAAGTATTGGATAGCCTGGACCTCGTGGACGCCCTCGCAGCTTTTCCGGAGTTCGGTCCAACGCGTGAGGTACACGCGGCGGGTCTCCGTCGGCCCCTGCATGCACATGGCGAGCTGACTGGGGCGGCCGGGCCGCTTGTAGGTGCTGGTGAAGTTGCGCATGAAGCCCGCTCGAAGTCGACCCACGCGTTGATGCTGCCAGTCGGCAGGCTGTTCAACCACGTGCAGGCCAAGCCTTGGAGCATGAGCGGGGCGTAGCGCAAGGCGAGGCGGCGATTGCTGCCCGCGATGCCGATGGCTATGGTGTAGTCGATGAGCTAGTCCTTCGGCTTGACGGTGCCGTTGTACTTGGGGGTGTCGCGGGGAAGCGTGAACCCTTTGTGGAAGGGCTCATCCCAGATGCGCGGGCCGAACACTACAAAAAAATACACTTCCATGATGATACGTGTTTGTCACAGTAGGTCGCGTTTCTTGGCATGCATGTACATCCATGACAATTTTATGACAGAATCAAGATAGTCATACATGTGCTGTCGTAGAAGTGTTCCATGACATTACTAAAATTATCATCACGGAAGTGTCCACTTCCATGACGATAAATCGTGCGTCACAAAAGTGCTTTCGTCAAGGGTGACCGACACATGGCATCCACCGTAACGGAACACCATTAAGCTATCGGGTCCGGTTTTGGATCTGATAACCCGCTAACAGCCCCGACCAATGGGGATTTTCCACATGTAAAATCATCATTGGCTGGAGGAAACACGTGTCGACTCATCGTTGGGACAGATGTCATCCACTCATTGGACCGAAGGTGCCTATGATACGTCGACACGTGGCATGGCCAGACAGAGGCCCACTCCTGTGAAAAGGCCGGCCCATTTGACTTGGTCAAAAGGTGGCGGGCCGGCCCACAGAAAGCCTGTTAACGGCCTATTCACATATAGCCCATTTATATCCCGCAAACCCAGTGCCCGTTACGACCTATCCGAATTAGGCCCAGTAGCGTGATCTGGGCCGTCCAATATGATTCTAGCCCATTTTCAGTTCCGGCCCATTTATGGCCCATGACATCTTTCGGCCCATATGAGGCCCTTTGTAACTCTTGGCCCATTAACGGCCCGTGGTGAAACTGGCCCGTACTGAACAATGTATCACTTTATACCCATTAACGGTCCATTAATCCATTGGGCCGTTTGCAGCCCATGTTATCTTTCAGCCTTCTCAGGGCCCATTTATTCTTGGGATCATTTCCAGCATTCGGTTACTTACGGCCCGTTACTGCCATTTTCTTCTTGTGGGCCAAATTCAGCCCGTGGTTACAGTCGGCCCATTTGTGGCCCGTTAATACGTTGGGCCGTTTTCATAGCATCATCAAATACGGCCTATTAAGGACGGCCCGTTATGACCGGCCCATGAACGGATGACTCCAACTCTAGCCCGTTTACGGCCATAATGCGGCCTGTTTTTGGCCCATGTTTGGCCAATCGATCATATGGCCCGTCTAAGGCCCATTGATGATACGGCCCGTAGAAGGCCCATTGTTTCTACGGCCCGTAGGAAGCCCAGTGTCACTACAGTAAATATGTAGCCCATGGCCTGTTAAAGGCGGGAAACTACTATAGGTTTAGACCTGCTAATGGCCCAAGATGATTATATGCCCACGTTTTGGCCCATATGAGTAACGGGTCAGCCTGAAGACCGACAACACTGAGAACTACTAAACCTTCTGGCCTAAATTATGGCATACCGACCAAAGAATAAACCTAGACTATACAACAAAGAAATTACGGCATATCACATCCACTGGGAATCAAAGTTCGCTACCGGTGATAATAAAGCGCAACATGACCGCGAATTACATACACTGGGCATCAAAGGTCGCCACAGTGCATATAAACGCGCTGACAAAAGAATATACAAAACTAAGAGCACTTCAGAAGGCACTAGGCCTGGCAAGCTCGGGCCCCGCAAGCAGCCGACCAAGCTGATGAGACCTCAGTTGTGTCAACGATAGATGCTTCATCCCTAGCTGTATGGCACCATAGTGCGCAAGGCAGTCCCCTGACATCTTCATTACATCTTTGACTTCAAGTCGGAGCTGAGTTGAAGCAAGCCTTTCCGCTTTAAGTTGAGACCGAAGAAGTCGAACTAATTGAGGCAGCGACTGCATAGAGGTTATCTCACACCTGCTGGTGAGTAGCTTCAACTCACTGTCTTCATCAAGATAGGACCTTGGGGTCATCTCGCTGTCCTCAAGATGGTTTGGCTCACTATCTTTCCTAAAGTTCTGCCTGGCATAAGAGATACAACTCTGAAAGAGAAACAAGGAGACACGTAACAGGTTTCACAATTATATAAGCAAATAAATGGATCTGTTCTGCATAAGGAACATGTTTTTACAACTACAATTTAAAATTGGTAGTTCTTGCAAACATCCAATCAGATGTAAACAGCAGTGGAGGAAATGATGCCTATCCAAATCTATACTAGAACAATGTTTGAAGGCTTGACAAGGATGAACTTATATTACATGTTAACACGGGCTGGACAAAGCCCTTCTCCATGTTGATGGAAATATAATTCAATAAATTCCCCAAATAAAATTCTTTATAAGCGTTGCCATTATTCTACATTTTGCAAAGAGTAAATATAGATCAAATAATATTGGAAGAAATAGAGGATAATGAAGCTCAGGTGTAGACTGATGATACATAATTAAAGAGCAATTAATTAAGTACATCGTTACAAGGCAAAAGGTACTGACAAGAGGAATGCAGACATCAACGTGTGCAGTGGCATTGGCTTTATTCAACATTTTGGGAAGAGTAAATGTAGATATGATAATTTGGAGAAAGTGGAGGGCAGGATAGATAAGATGCGGAGTAATCCTAGACAATCAACTATCTCGCGATGCATGTACAGTAATACCACCACCGTCCGTTATTAGTTGCTGCTCAAATGGATGTATCTAGCACTATTAAGTTCTAAATACATCCAATTGATCAACAATTAATTCGATACAGAGGGAGTACATGACAACAGGTACTTACATGAGCAATCCAAAACTTCATAACCATTGTGTTAATTCTACATTTATCTAAAAGTAAATATAGATCTTAAAATTTCAAGCAAAGGGAGGATAAAGAAGTGAACATTTACAGTGATGCTACATAATCAAATAGCAATGAGTGTAAGTATGCTGACAAAGGGCAAGAGGTACTGACAAGAGCAATGCAGAGCCCAGTATTGTCATGAGGTCCTATGATCCTTTGAGCAAGGAGATTCATCGGAAATTAGTTTTCATACAAGAGAGAAGGTAAGGCACATGCAGAAATTTAGGAGTTCAAATTTTGAATTGATATCATAGACAGTACTTGACGCTGGGCTGTCAGCAGTTCTAATAGGGGTTTGGCCACTAGAGTAGGGGTAAAGTCTGTTACAGTTGGGCCTGTGTTTTCTATGGCTGCTGATCTATCCGATTTAACATGTATCACTACCTTTTCCAAATACCTAGTTTGTACTCCTTGAGGATCTGCAATCACCCTCTTCCTTTTGGACATCTATTACGAAAGAACAACATTTGACTGGAAAAACATAGTATGACGACACATGGAATAGGTACAGAAAATGGACAGGTATGGCATATACTCTTATATGATGCTTAAACTAAGAAGATGGTGTAACAAAGTAGAAGTAATGCAAGAGGTCATATGCAAAATATGTGCGACCAATACAACCTTGCCAAGTTAGAGCATGCACCTTGATGGGTGAATAAGATAGGCCATCCTCCACCATGCCAAGTTTCTTAGCCAGTGGATTGTTCCACAATATTCCTCTCGTGCACCCATTATCATATTCATTTTGATAATGTTCAATACCTGACATGCATGAAAACATAAAAACAAGTGAGATTATCTTTGTAATGCAGAAGTGATTCTAATCCAATACTTCCTCCCTGTAAACCCCTTTGTGCTATCTCTGCAATTCTTCTAAGAGGTTCCATGCATGCTGTAATTTGGTGTGTGAATTAATATAATGTGGCCTACTACTCAAAATATGAGAGCTCCAGAAGTGATGATACTTCGCATGACAACTTCAACATATAGTAAAGAAGAACAAGTTGACCTGACCTAACAGATTCAAAATATACTAAGGGAGAATAACTTGACCTGACCAGTCAACCGCAAGAGAAGAGGATCATCTTAAAGAAGAGCAGAAGAGCAAGCAGATTGAAGATATTACAAGTCTTTCTATACAATGTCGGTTGGCCACCCATGATGAACCAGAGCACACCGAGAAATACTATTCCTTCCGGTCTCTCCATATGTGGTTCACATGCATTTCAA
Organism: Triticum dicoccoides; assembly: GCF_002162155.2. Classification (NCBI taxonomy): domain Eukaryota; kingdom Viridiplantae; phylum Streptophyta; class Magnoliopsida; order Poales; family Poaceae; genus Triticum; species Triticum dicoccoides. The sequence goes on from NC_041388.1 coordinate 74,163,569, forward strand.
AACTAAAGTAGGAACATTTAGCTGACCAATTAAACATCTCCCAGTTTTACTAATATCAGCATAATATCAGATTTGAATTTGTACAACTAAGGCTGATCGTGGTCATCATAAAATGGGGAAACCGTAAGCATGATGAGTATAATGTTGACCATGGCAGTGGGATGGCAAATATAAAGCTGCAAACCGCACAAAAGGTAGTTAGCAACCGATATTTCCTTTGAAATAACAACTAAGATTTGGTATGGACAAGAAAGTACAGTCAACAAGTGACAAATAAATGGAATTCTGTTGTCTCTCTATATGTCGCGACATGCATTTGGAAACTCAAGTGGGACCTTTAGCTAACCAATTAAATGTGTCTGTTAACTAATATCAGTATCATATCACAATCATATTTGAACAACTAAGCTTTGGAATTTTGAGTGTTGTGTCGTTTAGCTTGAAGGGTGGAGTAATGCTAGTATGACAGAAAGCACCTACGCAGATCATAGTAGAGTAGATAAAAGGGGAAAACCCTAAGCATCAAGAGTAAAATCAGGAAAGTGGAACTAGCTGGACCAGTGGGTGGCGCACATGCTTTTTGAAACGAATATAGGAACATTAGATGACCAATTAAACATTTTCTATTTTAGTAATATGAGCGTCATATCAGATTCGTATTTCAACACGTAAGCTTTGGAATTATGAGTGGCATGTTGTTTCGCTTGATGGGTTGAGGTCTTGAGGAGCAGTGCTAGCACGACACGAACCAGTGAAGCACCTACGATGATGGTAGTGAATATAAAGGGGGGCATAAGCTTTACGAGTATAGTGACCGTGACATGGCGGATCTGAAGGTGCAAACCGGACAAAGCTACTTCACAACCAATGTTTGCATTCAACTAGCCACTACGATTTGGTACGGACAAGAAAAGTATAGTAAACAATTTAAGATCTATTTTCCGGGTGAGATCAATAACTTAAGCACATATGGAAGAGTGCCACCTCTCTTGCGACGCCATGTAGGCCCCTGCTGATACGCTGAGGGTGCTGCGGGTGCGATGGCTGTCGGCGGCGGGGAAGAAGACTTTAGATGGCAGACGACTAGGTTGGGGGATAAATCCTGTTGCCATGGACGAGGAGGTTGTAGGAGTGGCAACGGCAAAGTGGACGACGACGCCGTTGAAGTGAGACGACGCGATGAAAGGATCCTGGTCCGGCACCGTGGATGAGAGACGTCCATCTCTTGCAGTGGATGACGGGGTAGGGGTAGCGGCTCCGGCAAGGTGGAGGATGGGGTGGCAGACGGAGGAGGCTGGCCGCAGTGGGGAGGTTGTCGTGGCGCCGACGGTGTATGAATGGGGAAATGGAGGGGGAGGGGGGGATCTCAAACTTAAGTTACAAACTTATCCCCCGTTTAAAATTTCGGACATCACGTCGGTTGGGGATAGGACGGTAATCTCGCATCTCCCAAATATTTGCCGGTAATGATTTCGGGCGAGGAGAGGGTGTTTTGCCGCCCACGGTTGGCGCCCACAGTGTATGAACAGGGCTGACCGGTAGGGCGGTTGTGTCACGTCTGAGGGAAGTTACACATCTGCCCCTATTTAAAATATTAGCCTACATCGATTTCGGACGAGGAGAGTTTGTTTTGCCGCCCACCGTGGATGAATGGGGAAATGGAGGGAGAGACACATGTCTTTCGGACGAGCTTGAATTAAATGTGTTTTGCCGCCCACGTTTGGTGCCCACCATGTCTGAATGGGCTTAGAGGCCGTCGTGTCACGTCTGATTGAAGTTACTAGTCTACCCCTATCGACAATAGTGTAAATTCGGTCGATAAGGATGTCAAGTGTTAGGGGTAGACAGTAATTTCCATCTCGCAAACACTTGCTTCGGGCAGCCCACACATGATAGTGGGTGTTTAGCCGCTTTGTTCAAAACTTGGGAGAATTAGCATTCACATTTGCCCTAGGCCCTGGCAACTAAATCCAAATCCAATTTTTATTCGATTACGAATATCCATAGATAATTCTACGTCTTGTTATTTATTTCTTCAAAACCACAACAAAGATTTATTCCACCTTTATATGTGATTGTGATTTAGAAATGTCACGATCTTCGAATTCAGTAGGTTGGATACACTTTGAGTCAAACAGTTATTTCATCCAATACAATATGCTCACACGAAAAACAGTTCACCTTATGTCAATCATACAAGTACTGAGGATTACCTTGCCTAAAAAATTCGGATCATTACAACACATTGACAACATAGGGGTCTTACAACATAATCCATTCAGAGACATGACACAACATGCAAGTACAATAATCTAATGACAATTTCAACTGCTATCTAAACAAGAACTGGGATTACCCTGGGCTTCAGATAACAGAAGCAGCAGGACCTCCTCCGTCTTCAAATGCAACATTCTTACTTCCTCCAATTCTTGGGTTGCTTGCATAATGCGTGCAGCTAATTGCATAATTTCCAGCTTCAAGATCGAGATTACCTCATTCATGGCAGCCACACCATCTCTTTCTACCTCTAGTAGAGCCTCAAGAACTATAATATTTGTGCTTAGACTGCTCTCCGGCGGTGTTGCCTCTGAACTGCTACCATGTGGTAACATGGATGGCGCACTACTTCCACAAATAGATTCTGGGGTTGTACATTGTGTCCTAGTGTGAACGGCATCCTGAAAGGTTTCCGCTGGACATAAGTAATAGATAGTTATCGCATGATCCAGGCAGTAAGCTTACATGGTAAACGACATACTAATTATTGCCGAGCATGGCAAGCTATATTTAAATGGTTCGAAGCAGCATCAGCCGAAAAGAAATTAAAATGGTAAGATGAAACTAGGGATGTAAGTGGCAAATAAACGACATCCGCCAGTCCCATCTAGTTAGTTTTTGCTAGCTCCCTGGTTCATTTTCCTCAAAAAACAAAAACTCTTTTGAACTATCATACCACTAGTGGACTTTAATCGGGATTAAACGGGACCTAGTTGACATCCCTAGTTGAAAGGGAGTGTACCACCGCTATATTTAAGTTGCCAAGGCATTTAAGCTGTTGAAATAATCTGAGAAAGCACTTAATAGTGTGGCCTCATATAAACTACGAAGATAGTCTTGTGATGAAGTTTAGAGGAAAAGTTAAGGACTCAAATGAACTAGGCATGCATTTCTTTACGATAGTACAACAGACATTGCTGACATATTGGCCAACTCAGGTATAGCGTAACAAGTAACAAACAAGCATTCGAATCAAGCAATACAGCAAAGCAGACAACTGAACAATTTGTTATTCTGTAGGATTACAGGTTAAGGGCTAAAGCCAACAAAGTGGACCACACACATTACATTTCACATGTACTAAAACACACTGGCTTACCATATGTTGCTGTGAAGCCTCGCCACTGTTGCAATGTTCTTTGAAGATATCGTCAGCATCCCGTGGTTGCAAATCTACTTGTTGTAGTTTATTCTGCAACCTCTATTTAGGTAAAATTAATTTTAATCGCATGCATTGGTTCGAATTCATCAATGTTTATCTAAACTAATGAAAGAAGGGTGTGTGCATAAACGACAATATATCTGCTTCCCTCTATTTTTATGCTTCTTCGAGGTGCCAGCCCCAAAAGAACAAACATTTTGCTTGATGGGGTTGGCAGCTCCATAATTAATAGAAGCATCAAATTAGTCATGCAATTTGGGAAGATCAAGAACACACAAAAAAGTAATGAACAAAGGCTCGTATCAGTGATGTAATAGCTAGCATCAGAAAATGTAGGGTAAAACAAACAAAAACCAGCGGAACCACATGCTAGTTTGTTGATGTGTAATTAAGCATAGAGAACATGAAGCAGTCTGATGGAACCAACAGGTGGCATCAAAACAACACCATTATCATAAATATAGCATGCAAGAAGTAAAATAGTAGGCAGTGATATCTAGGAAGTACAGTAATACTTAGGAAAAAACTAAAGCATATTAACTATATGTGCACTGGTATGTAATTTAGCACATGTAACATGTTCACTGCCAGAAATATGGCCCTACAGGTGCAAGCAAAATAACGCGTCTCATGAAAAAATGGAATGATGCCCTAAAGAAATTCAAAGGTGCGGTTCTTATGCTAAGAAAGCGAACGTAGGCGCCAGCCGTTGGATAATAGTACCTGATTCTCGGCGGCGTATGGGTATCGTTGGCATACTTGATAGCTAAGGATCGTCGATGGTGCTTGTGTTGCGGTTGAGTTTGGGCCGGCTGTCGTCGTCGCTGAAGCGGCTCCGGTGCTATGGTTGCGGTGCCTGTCGACATACAAGAAAGCTCATCTGTGGTAAGTGAACAGTTGCACGATAAAGAGAAAAACCGAAGGAGTACATATCGAAATAACCTGATGAGGCTACGGCGTCGGTAAAGCAGGGCCGATGGAGTTGAATATGGCGTTCGTGGAGCGGGATTCGATGCAGTGGATGAAGGCTTCGGCGGGCGCGTTGTACAGTGCTTTCGGTGAGGCGGATCTGTTGCGGCGGACGCGGGCTTGTATGAAGGGCCAGCGAAGGGACGAACGAGGGAGTCAGTGAAGGGCCTACACTATGGTGGGCGAGGGCGCCGGTTAAGCATATCCGATGCGGTGGACCATGATGGCGGTCAAGGAGATCCGGAGCAGTGTACAAGCCAGTCGCTGAAGTGGCTCCGGTGAAGTGGTGAGTTGGCAGTTGGGGGTTCCAAGGTGCGGAAGGTAGATCCGTCGGGGTGTGAGGTCCACCGCTGCG
>NC_041388.1:74168607-74201268 GCF_002162155.2 Triticum dicoccoides
GAGGGGCTTTGGGGAAGAATGTTGGGGGCAAAGAGGGGGAAACAATGGAGTTACCAAAGCAGCCCTTTTCCGTTCATGTGGCAGGGGTAAAACAGGAGTATCACAGGGCTAAACTTTCGGGCGCGAGATATTTCGATGTGAGCGGGAAGTTTGAAAGCTTTTGGCGCCTGAAATTATATTCTCCTCTTGTACGTCCGACTATGATATCATGGACGAGAATTTGTTTGTTTTGCACGCAAAAAAAGTGCAAGTTTTGAAAATCAATGTCTCCAACTCAAAACTTAGATTGTCCATTCAATTCAAATATGGATCATTGAGCTACTACAAGCAAATACCATCATATGGTCCAATTCAAATGAAATTCCAAATGTGTTTATCCTAAATATGATGAGAAAAGCAAAAAATGTGTATGTGTATGAATAAAGTGGATGATTATAAAGTTTGAACATGCCCGTATGTGTATATCTCTAGGTTTGATATATGAATTTGAAATCACGAAATCCTGGCTTAAAAATGTACCTCCGTTTAAATGAATTACAAAAACTAATGATGGAGCCGAATTCCAAAATTCCAATCTTAGGTTTGTAATTATGGTACATCAAAGTATATCACGCATGTTCAAAAGTATCGTTATCTCATAGTCCAAACTGTGAAACAAATTGATCAACCTTGAGTGCACACACTATTGACCATGTATATCTCAATTACGCTAAAGTCCCTCAAATATAGACACCTCACTCTTTATCTGAAGCCAACCCCCCCTCGTCGCCCCCCACACACAGAGAAGTCGTTCTCTCCCCCAAACACCAACACACGAGAACATTAACACCCCTCTCTCTTCTAAAGTCGGGACCCCAATATAGGTCTCTATCACTTTGTCTCTTGGGCATGCACACATCTCTTCCCCCACTCTCTAGCTAGGTCTCCCAGCATCTCTCTTTCCCAAGCACAGCACTATGTAGAGTGTATCTTTCCCACACACACAAAACGTCGCCCCAAATGTCTATCTCCCTAGTTATGTGGTTCTCACACACTCACCTCACACACCACCCCCATTGCAAAACAAGCACACTTTGTCTCCTTGTGCACCACTCTCCTATTTCTATCTCTCCCACATGCGGACCCGCCCCAGCTCCTCCCTATATACATATATGTCGTGACTCTTTCCATAGCTCCCTAATGTATCATCGTTCTCGATCTCGCACATTGTTCTCTACACCATCTATTCTAGATCTATCATGAAGTTCCTATCACACACACGATGACTCGCTTCCCTTGCGTCTCCGTACATAGGCCAATTTCAAACAACATCAACATTGTCTCCCTATCTATACGCCATTTATGGACACAAATGCCCCCTCTCTCGCCCCCTCTCTTCCTCTCTCTCTCTCTCCGTCGCTAGCTCTCTCTCTCTCTCTCTCTCTCTCTCTCGCTCGCTCTCACACCCTCTCCCACACACAATTGATGTCTCTTCCAAATAGTCTGCTCCCCCCGCCCGCACCCATGCTATCCCGCCACTACACATGTCACACCATTCCCCCTTCCCTTATACTAGGTTTACATCATTAGTGGTCTCTCTTCTCCACATACACACACTCCCTCTCACACACAAACGCGCACACAAACACACACAGACACGCACAAACACCCATTAATCTGGATCCTCATCTCTCCCCATGTCCGCATGTGTATCTCGCACACTCACTCTCTAATTATGTATATGTGTCTACACATTACACAACACAAAGCCCCATGTACATGTCTCTCTCTATCCTCCACACACATAGACACAAAGAATCTGTTATCATTGCCTCAGTCTCTAGACATATCACACATGCACACTATCTCTCTCTCTCTCTCTCTCTCTCTCTCTCGCAAACATGCTCAACAAGGGTTTCCCCGTGAATAACTTACCGTCTATTCATCAACAGTCATGGCAGTACGGCGAACACGAGACGTGAAAAAGAATAAATCTACACGTGCTTAGACCACCTAGTATGACTACTAGGACTATAGCAAGCCAAAAAGCGCGCCGCTGTCACCCCCTCCTTATCGGCAATGGGAAAACCTTTGTTTTACACAGTCGATAAGTCATTGTGCTAAGGCCTCACATGCCGAGGCGGTGAATAGAATGTAGATGCTAGTTTACAGAAACAAGTATCGATAATACGTTTGTATATCCATACTTATGTTTCTTATCTTATAAAAAACCGAGTTGGTGATGATGGTACGCGTGCCATCTTGCAATATAGACCGTCCGATCTATATCTGACTGATGGAAATTAAACTAAAACATACCCGCACCCCTCTCCACATTTGCAGACAAGGCCTTCCCTCATTCATCCTTATCTCCAACAACCTCATTGTTGAGCAATTAAGAAAGGAAGCCTCTGGAACAAACTGGCCTGGTGGCCGCTGCTCGCGTCGTCAATCCCCATGCCTCCGCTCAGTCCAACCACCAATCACCACGACGCCCCACTCCTCTTCACCTTATCTCCTATTTCTCGAGATATCATTAGTTTTTACACATGGGATTACTCCCGCATGGGTGATACGTCCATTTTGCATCATGCTTTTATATCGATATTTATTGCATTATGGGCTGTTATTACACATTATGTCACAATACTTATGCCTATTCTCTCTTATTTTACAAGGTTTACATAAAGAGGAAGAATGCCGGCAGCTGGGATTCTGGCTAGAAAAGGAGCAAATATTAGAGACGTATTCTGCACCGCTCCAAAAGTCCTGAAACTTCACGGAAGATGTTTTCCAAATATATAAAAAATACCGAGAGCAAGAACTTCACCAGGGGGGCCACACCCTGCCCACGAGGGTGGGGGCGCGCCCTACCCCCGAGGGTGCGCCCCTACCTCGTGGGCCCCCTGGTGGCCCTCCGGTGGCCATCTTCTGCTATATGGAGTATTTCGATGGAAAAAAATCATAAGCCATCTTCTCGGACGAAACTCCGCTGCCATGAGGCGGAACCTTGGCGGAACCAATCTAGGGCTCTGGCGAAGCTGTTCTGCCGGGGAAACTTCCTTCCCGGAGGGGGAAATCATCACCATTATCATCACCAACGCTCCTATCATCGGGAGAGGGCAATCTCCATCAACATCTTCATCAGGACCATCTCATCTCAAAACCCTAGTTCATCTCTTGTATCCAATTCTTGTCTCCAAGTCCGGGTTGGTGCTAGTAGGTTGCTAGTAGTGTTAATTACTCATTGTAGTTGATGCTAGTTGGTTTATTTGGTGGAAGATCATATGTTTAGATCCTATATGCATATTAATACCCCTCTGATTATGAACATGTTTATGCTTTGTGAGTAGTTACTTTTGTTCCTAAGGACATGGGAGAAGTCTTGCTATTAGTAGTCATGTGAATTTGGTATTCGTTCGATATTTTGATGAGATGTATGTTGTCTCTCCTCTAGTGGTGTTATGTGAACTTCGACTACATGACACTTCACCATTGTTTGGGCCTAGAGGAAGGCATTGGGAAGTAATAAGTAGAGGATGGGTTGCTAGAGTGAAAGAAACTTAAACCCTAGTTTATGCGTTGCTTCGTAAGGGGATGATTTGGATCCATATGTTTCATGCTATGGTTAGGTTTACCTTAATACTTTTGTTGTAGTTGCGGATGCTTGCAATAGAGGTTAATCATAAGTGGGATGCTTTTCCAAGTAAGGAAATACCCAAGCACCGGTCCACCCACATACCAAATTATCAAAGTACCGAACGCGAATCATATGAACGTGATGAAAACTAGCTTGACGATATTCCCATGTGTCCTCGGGACCGGTTTACATCTTATAAGAGTTTGTCCAGGCTTGTCCTTTGCTACAAAAAGGATTGGGCCACCTTGCTGCACCTTATTTACTTTCGTTACTTCTTGTTCGTTACAAATTATCTTATCACAAAACTATCTATTACCACTTATTGCAGTACTTGCAGAGAATACCTTGCTGGAAACCGCTTATCATTTCCTTCTGCTCCTCGTTGGGTTCGACACTCTTACTTATCGAAAGGACTACAATAGATCCCCTATACTTGTGGGTCATCAAGACTCTTTTCTGGCACCGTTGCCGGGGAGTGAAGCGCCTTTGGTTGGTGGAATTTGGTAAGGAAAATTTATATAGTGTGCTGAAATTTACTGTCACTTGTTACAATGGAAGGTAATCCTCTAAGGGGCTTGTTCGGGGTATCTTCACCATGACTAGTGGAGCAAAGAGTTGCTCCTAAACCTACTAAACCTACTGAAAATGAATATGAAAATGAAAATGCTTGCTTTGAAGTTCCTTCGGGTATGATAGAAAAACTGCTAGCTAATCCTTTTTTAGGAGATGGAACAAAACATCCTGATGAACATTTGATATATGTGGATGAAGTTTGTGGATTATTTAAGCTTGCAGGTGTACCCGGAGATGTTGGTAAGAAGAAGGTCTTCCCCTTATCTTTGAGGGGAGATGCATCGACATGGTATAGGCTATGTCATGATATGAGGTCTTGGAATTACAAGTGATTGGAATTGGAATTTCATTAGAAGTTTTATTCTATGCATCTTGTTCACCGTGATCGCAATTACATATATAATTTTTGGCCTCGCAAAGGAGAAAGCATCGCTCAACCTTGGGGGAGGCTTAAATCAATGTTATATTCATGCCCCAATCATGAGCTCTTAAGAGAAATGATTATTCAAAATTTTTTATGCTCGGCTTTCTGGTAACAATCGCACCATGCTTGATACTTCTTGTGCCGGCTCTTTTATGATGAAGACTATTGAATTCAATAGGATTTATTGGAAAGAATTAAACACAACTCTGAAGATTGGGACCTCGACAATGGTAAGGAGTCAGGTATGACACCTAGTTTTGATTGTGTTAAATCTTTTATGGATACCGATATTTTTCGTAAATTTAGCACTAAATATGGACTTGACTCTGAGATAGTAGCTTCTTTCTGTGAATCTTTTGCTGCCTATGTTGATCTCCCCAAGGAGAAGTGGTTTAAATATCATCCTCCCATAGAAGTAAAAATAGCTGCACCTATTAAAGTTGAAGAAAATACTATCACTTATAATGATCCTATTGTTCCTACTTCTTATGTTGAGAAACCACCTTCCCAGTTAGGACAAAGGATCAAGCTAAAGCTTCAACCATGGTTCGTAAAAGCAATATTAAAACATATACACCTCCTGATCAAGTTAAAGTTGAACCTAATATTGCTATTGTTAAAGATATCTTGTCTGATAATATAGATGGGCATGTTATTTATTTCTGTAATGAAACTGCTAGAATTGCTAAACCCCGTGATAAAGATAAACCTAGACCTGTGGTAGGCATGCCTGTTATTTCTGTTAAAATAGGAGATCATTGTTATCATGGCTTATGTGATATTGGTGCTAGTGCTAGTGCAATACCTTATTCCTTATACCAAGAAGTTATGCATGATATTGCACCCGCTGAGATGGAAGATATTGATGTCACAATTAAACTTGCCAATAGAGATACTATTTGACCAATGGGAATTGTTAGAGATGTTGAAGTCTTGTGTGGGAAAACTAAATATCCTGCTGATTTTCTTGTTCTTGGTTCCCCACAAGATAGCTTTTGTCCCATTATATTTGGTAGACCCTTCTTGAACACTGTTAATGCTACCATAGATTGCAAAAGAGATATTTTTACTATCGGTTTAGATGATATGACTCATGAATTCAATTTTTCTAAATTTAGTAGACAACACCGTGAAGAAGAATTACCTAGTAAGGATGAAATTATTGGTCTTGCTTCTATTGCCGTACCTCCTAGTGATCCTTTAGAACAATATTTGCTAGACCATGAAAATGATACATTTATGAATGAATGATGGGAATTAGATGAAGTATTCTTTAAACAGGAACCTATTCTGAAAAATAATTTACCTGTTGAAATCCCCTACCTGTTGAAATCCTAGGGGATCCTCCTCCACCCAAGGGTGATCCCGTGTTTGAGCTTAAACCGTTACCTAATACTCTTAAATATGCTTATCTTGATGAGAAAAAGATATATCCTGTTATTATTAGTGCTAACCTTTCAGAACATGAAGAAGAGAGATTATTGAAAACTCTGAAGAAGCACCGTGCTGCTACTAGGTATACTCTTGATGATCTTAAGGGCATTAGTCCCACTCTATGTCAACATAAAATTAATTTGGAAGAAGATGCTAAACCAGTTCGTGATCATCAACGCCGACTGAATCCTAAAATGAAAGAAGTGGTAAGAAAGGAGATACTAAAGCTCCTTGAGGCAAGTATAATTTATCCCATTGCTGATAGTCAGTGGGTAAGCCATGTTCATTGTGTCCCTAAGAAGGGAGGTATTACTGTTGTTCCTAATGATAAAGATGAATTGATTCCTCAAAGAATTATTACAGGTTATAGGATGGTAATTGATTTCCATAAATTAAATAAGGCTACTAAAAAAGATCATTACCCCTTACCTTTTATCAATCAAATGCTAGATAGATTATCCAAACATACACATTTTTGCTTTCTAGATGGTTATTCTGGTTTCTCTCAAATACCCGTGTCAGCTAAAGATCAATCAAAGACTACTTTTACATGCCCTGTTGGTACTTTTGCTTATAGACGTATGCCTTTTGGTTTATGTAATGCACTTGCTACCTTTCAAAGATGCATGATGGCTATATTCTCTGACTTTTATGAAATGATTTGTGAGGTTTTCATGGACGACTTTTCCGTCTATGGATCTTCTTTTGATGATTGTTTGAGCAACCTTGATCGAGTTTTGCAGAGATGTGAAGAAACTAATCTTGTCTTGAATTGGGAAAAGTGCCACTTTATGGTTAATGAAGGTATTGTCTTGGGGCATAAAGTTTCTGAAAGAGGTATTGAAGTTGATAAATCCAAGGTTGATGCTATTGAAAAGATGCCATGTCCCAAGGACATCAAAGGTATAAGATGTTTCCTTGGTCATGCCGGTTTTTATAGGAGGTTCATTAAGGACTTTTCAAAAATTTCTCGGCCTCTGACTAATTTATTACAAAAAGATATACCATTTGTCTTTGATGATGATTGTGTAGAAGCATTTGAAATACTTAAGAAAGTATTGATTTCTGCACCTATTGTTCAGCCACCTGATTGGAATTTACCCTTTGAAATTATGTGTGATGCTAGTGATTATGCTGTAGGTGCTGTTCTAGGACAAAGAGTTGATAAGAAACTAAATGTTATTCAATATGCTAGTAAAACTCTAGACAATGCTCAAAGAAATTATGCTACTACCGAAAAAGAATTCTTAGCAGTTGTATTTGCTTGTGATAAGTTTAGACCTTATATTGTTGATTCTAAAGTAACTATTCACACTGATCATGCTGCTATTAAATATCTTATGGAAAAGAAAGATGCTAAACCTAGACTTATTAGATGGGTTCTCTTGCTACAAGAATTTGATTTGCATATCGTTGATAGAAAAGGAGCTGAGAACCCCGTTGCAGACAACTTGTCTAGGTTAGAAAATGTGCTTGATGACCCACTACCTATTGATGATAACTTCCCTAATGAGCAATTAAATGTCATAAATGCTTCTCATACTGCTCCATGGTATGCTGATTATGCTAATTACATTGTTGCTAAGTTTATACCACCTAGTTTCACATACCAGCAAAAGAAAAAGTTCTTCTATGATTTGAGGCATTACTTTTGGGATGACCCACATCTTTATAAAGAAGGAGTAGATGGTGTTATTAGACGTTGTGTACCTGAGCATGAACATGAACAGATCCTACGCAAGTGTCACTTTGAAGCTTATGGAGGACACCATGCTGGAGATAGAACTGCACATAAGGTACTACAATCTGGTTTTTATTGGCCTACTCTCTTCAAGGATGCCCGTAACTTTGTCTTATCTTGTGATGAATGTCAAAGAATTGGTAATATTAGTAGACGTCAAGAAATGCCTATGAATTATTCACTTGTTATTGAACCATTTGATGTTTGGGGCTTTGACTATATGGGACCTTTTACTTCCTCTAATGGTTATACACAAATTTTAGTTGCTGTTGATTACGTTACTAAGTGGGTATAAGCTATTCCAACTAGTAGTGCTGATCATAACACTTCTATTAAAATGCTTAAAGAAGTTATTTTTCCAAGATTTGGAGTCCCTAGATATTTAGACTGATGGTGGTTCACATTTTATTCATGGTGCTTTCCATAAAATGCTTGCTAAATATGATGTTAATCATAGAATTGCATCTCCTTATCACCCTTAGTCTAGTGGTCAAGTAGAATTGAGTAATAGAGAACTCAAATTAATTTTGCAAAAGACTGTTAATAGGTCTAGAAAGAATTGGTCCAAGAAACTTGACGATGCATTATGGGCCTATAGAACTGCATATAAAAATCCTATGGGTATGTCTCCGTATAAAATGGTCTATGGAAAAGCATGTCACTACCTCTCGAACTAGAACACAAGGCTTATTGGGCTATTAAAGAACTTAATTATGATTTTAAACTTGTCGGTGAGAAGAGGTTATTTGATATTAGCTCACTTGATGAATGGAGAACCCAAGCCTATGAAAATGCCAAGTTGTTTAAAGAAAAAGTTAAAAGATGGCATGATAAAAGGATACAAAAGCGTGAGTTTAATGTAGGTGATTATGTATTGCTATACTACTCTCGTTTAAATTTTTTTGCAGGAAAGCTTCTCTCTAAATGGGAAGGTCCTTACGTTATCGACGAGGTCTACCATTCCGGTGCCATAAAAATCAACAACTTCGAAGGCACAAATCCGAAGGTGGTGAACAGTCAAAGAATCAAACATTATATCTCAGGTAATCCCATAAATGTTGAAACCAATGCTATCGAAGCCGTAACCCCGGAGGAATACATAAGGGACACTTTCCGGAACATTTCAGACTCCGAAAAGGAATAGGTATGTGGTACGGTAAGCAAACCGACTTCAAAACATTTTTAAGGCAATATTTCTCCATTTTGGAATATTTAGAAAAATAGAAAAATAAGCAGCAGTCCGGGAAGGACACGAGGGCTCCACGAGGGTGGAGGGCGCGCCCCCTACCTCGTGGGCAACTCGTGTGCTCTCCGGACTCCATTTTCATACACGACACGTATTTTGGTCGGTAAAAATTCATTATATAATCTCCCGGGGTTTTGAGTCTCGTATCACGCAAAAATCTCTTGTCTTTGTTTTGAGCTGTCCTGCTGCAGACAGAGCAACATGTCGTCCCAGGATTCGGAAGGAGAAAGCTACGTGGCTGATTACCTTGCAGATCCTAAGATCTATGGGGATGTGGAGTATTGCGGTTGGACTACAGAAGAAGAAGAGGACTATGAACCCAAGGGAAAGGAGGAGACGAGCTCAGATGAAGATGAAGTCCCACTACCTCAACCTGGGGACATGCATGTGGAGTTCAAAAAGTCAAGTCTCCCGGATAGAGTAAAGAAACCTAAGATCAAGTTTATTCCTTTTTGCCTCTTGCAGGAGAACAAGCAGGAACTATGCAAAAAGATACTGAGCCTGGAACAAGAGATCGAGGACCTAAGGGACCAAAATGCTGTCCTCAAACGCAAATTAAGGAAGAAGCCTACGCCATCAACAAAATCTCCACCGTCTCCACCAACAAAGAAGAATTGAGTATCTGGTATGGGCACTCCACTTGGCAACTGCCAAGCTTGGGGGAGTGCCCCAGTATCGTATCATCATCACCTTTATCTTTACCGTTTTTCTTAGTTCGATCCTTTTGATAATAGCTTGATCTAGTAGAATAAAAGTTCTTAGTATGATTTAGTTGTGAGTTTTGCTTTATTATTCTTCTATGTATCGAGTCCATGAGCTATATAATAAAGATTAGTGTTCAGTCAAGGGCTTGATTATTTTGCCATGATCCTAAAGGAATAAAAAAAAGAGAAAGAAATAAAAAGAAACAAAAAGATCATATGAGTCTTATGGAGAGTAATGAGCTCACATAGAAAGAGTATGATGAATAAAAGTTGTTGAGAGTTGACAAACACAGTTTTGGTCATCATTGCAATTAATAGGAAGTAATAAAGAAAGAGAGGTCTTCACATATAAATATACTATCTTGGACATCTTTTATGATTGTGAGCACTCATTAAAATATGACATGCTAAAGAGTTGACACTGGACAAGGAAGACAACTTAATGGGTTATGTTTTCTTACATCTGAGATAAATTATATTGTCTTGGATCTTCCAACATGATGAGCTTGCCTTTCCCCCTCATGCTAGCCAAATTCATTGCACCAAGTAGAGATACTACTTGTGCTTCCAAATACCCTTAAACCAGTCTTGCCATAAGAGTCCACCATATCTACCTATGGATTGAGCAAGATCCATCAAGTAAGTTGTCATCGGTGCAAGCAATAAAAATTGCTCTCTAAATATGTATGATTGATTGGTGTGGAGGAAATAAGCTTTATACGAGCATGTGATATGGAAGTAATAAAAGCGACAGACTGCATACTAAAGGTCCATATCACAAGTGGCAATATAAAGTGACGTTCTTTCGCATTAAGATTTTGTGCATCCAACCATAAAAGCGCATGACAACCTCTGCTTCCCTTTGCGAAGGGCCTATATTTTACTTTTATCTCCTACATTGCGTAAGAGTCATGGTGATTTTCACCCTTCCTTTTTACACTTTATCCTTTGGCAAGCACAATATGTTGGAAGGATCCTGATATATATGGCTAATTTGATGTGAGTTTTCATGAACTATTACTGTTGACATTACCCTTGAGGTAAAACATTGGGAGGCAAAACTATAAGCCCCTATCTTTCTCTGTGTCCGATTAAAACTCCATACCCGTAAGTATTGCGTGAGTGTCAGCAATTGTGAAAGATTATATGATAGTTGAGTATGTGGACTTGCTGAAAAGCTCTTATACATTGACTCTTTCCTATGTTATGATAAATTGCAATTGCTTCAATGACTGAGATTGTAGTTTGTTAGTTTTCAATGAAGTTTACGATTCATACTTGATATTGTGATTGAATTATTACTCTAGCATTAGAGATCATATGACAAGAATTATATAAGTTGCTGTTCTAAGAATGATCATGATGCCCTCATGTCCGTATTTTATTTTTATCGACACCTCTATCTCTAAACATGTGGACATATTTTTTGATTTCGGCTTTTCGCTTGAGAACAAGCGAGGTCTAAGCTTGGGGGAGTTGATACGTCCATTTTGCAACACGCTTTTATATCGATATTTATTGCATTATGGGTTGTTATTACACATTATGTCACAATACTTATGCCTATTCTCTCTTATTTTCCAAGGTTTACATGAAGAGGGAGAATGCCGGCAGCTGGGGTTCTGGGCTGGAAAAGGAGCAAATATTAGAGACCTATTCTGCACAGCTCCAAAAGTCCTGAAACTTCACGGAAGATGTTTTCCAAATATATAAAAAATACTGAGAGCAAGAACTTCACCAGGGGGGCCACACCCTGCCCACGAGGGTGGGGGGCGCGCCCTACCCCCCAGGGCGTGCACCCCTACCTCGTGGGCCCCCTGGTGGCCTTCCGGTGGCCATCTTCTGCTATATGGAGTCTTTCGATGGGAAAAAAAATCATAAGCCATCTTCTCGGACGAAACTCCGCCGCCACGAGGCGGAACCTTGGCGTAACCAATCTAGGGCTCTGGCGGAGCTGTTCTGCCGGGGAAACTTCCCTCCCGGAGGGGGAAATCATCGCCATCGTCATCACCAACGCTCCTCTCATCGGGAGAGAGCCATCTCCATCAACATCTTCATCAGCACCATCTCATCTCAAAACCCTAGTTCATCTCTTGTATGCAATTCTTGTCTCCAAGTCCGGGATTGGTGCTAGTAGGTTGCTAGTAGTGTTAATTACTCCTTGTAGTTGATGCTAGTTGGTTTATTTGGTGGAAGATCATATGTTCAGATCCTATATGCATATTAATACCCCTCTGATTATGAACATGTTTATGCTTTGTGAGTAGTTACTTTTGTTCCTGAGGACATGGGAGAAGTCTTGCTATTAGTAGTCATGTGAATTTGGTATTCGTTCGATATTTTGATGAGATGTATGCTGTCTCTCCTCTAGTGGTGTTATGTGAACGTCGACTACATGACACTTCACCATTGTTTGGGCCTAGAGGAAGGCATTGGGAAGTAATAAGTAGATGATGGGTTTCTAGAGTGACAGAAGCTTAAACCCTAGTTATGCGTTGCTTCGTAAGGGGCTGATTTGGACCCATATGTTTCATGCTATGGTTAGGTTTACCTTAATACTTTTGTTGTAGTTGCGGATGCTTGCAATAGAGGTTAATCATAAGTGGGATGCTTGTCCAAGTAAGGACAGTACCCAAGCACCGGTCCACCCACATACCAAATTATCAAAGTACCGAACGCGAATCATATGAACGTGATGAAAACTAGCTTGACGATATTCCCATGTGTCCTCGGGAGCGCTTTACATCTTATAAGAGTTTGTCCAGGCTTGTACTTTGCTACAAAAAGGATTGGGCCACCTTGCTGCACCTTATTTACTTGTTGCTCATTACAAATTATCTTATCACAAAACTATTTTTTACCACTTATTTCAGTACTTGCAGAGAATACCTTGCTGGAAACCTCTTATCATTTCCTTCTGCTCCTCGTTGGGTTTGACACTCTTCCTTATCGAAAGGACTACGATAGATCCCCTATACTTGTGGGTCATCAATGGGTCAATCACAACGAGTGTTTTTATAAAAAAATGCATCTTGATGTTCCGTGCAATGCACGGATCTTGCTAGTACTCCTACAGAAGACTAAGTTAGTGATGATGGTGTGTCTTCCATCCGTCGTTTGTGACCATTAGATCTACATCTAACGACTGTGAGGTAAGTTGTTGCTTTTTCTCACAAACATCCCACTTGTTTACCAATTTGCAGAAAAACCCATAATTAGTATCTTAAAACCAACCACATCCCTCCCCAACCTCACCAAAACAGCCCAAGGAATATATTCTAATTGAAACATAATATATCTCTAGTGATATATGTATATCAAAATTAGAGTGTTTTGTATAAAGTTTGTGAATAAGTATTATTCTAATTATGATTCATTGCAACGCACATGAACATTGCTAGTATTTCCAACCATGCAATTTTTTCCCTAGTATTCCATAGTTTCGAGTTTCCCATCAAGATATTAGTCACTCATGGTTGATATTTACTTTCAATCATGTACACATATGCACTATGTAACTAGCCTTGCTTATTGGGTTCCAAAGCTTAACTTTTACTCCTACTTACAATATGTAAAGTATTTAACAAAAAACTACCACTTTCAACCAGCCCTAGGAAGAATCTATTGTACAAAAAATAGCAAAAACATACCCAAAATTTCTTAATCCATGCCACAAACTACTACCTACCGATTAGGTTAGTTTAAACCCATTTATGACAGGGTTGGCACACACGTCCTTGCTGACGAGGCAGCTTAAACCAACACATTTTGTTTGACCGTTGACACGAGGGACCCACATCTGACCTTCTATCCTATTATTCCCCCTCAAATCATTATTTTTCCTGAACATTACTTCAAACAGTACTGATGCGTGTTCGTCGGTGGCGCCGGTGATGAGCGAGTTGGCCGCCGCTCCTCCAGACGGGCTGGACGCCGCGCTGGCCTCCGCACGGGTTGGCAGGCTGGCCCGATCGTGACTCATGAGCGAGCAAGCCGCCGCACTGGCCTTCGCTCGAGCCAGATGGATGTCCTTAGCGCGGCGCGCATGAGCAAGCCGTCATGCCGCCGTGCCAATCTAGCTAGCAAACCTTGCAGACAAGCAGCTGGACGGAGCTATCTTGGCTAGCTACCGGCCACGAGCGTCGGATGGAGCTGGCATCCGGGCTACCGCAAGATGGGCTCCGCACCGCTGGCGGTTTTGACCTCGCCTTCTGCCGGCGGCGGTAGCTGCGTCCCATGGCCGAGGATGACTAGGTGGATAGGCCGGAGGTAGGAGGTCACTCGGGGATTTTTGTGCAGACTGACATGTAGGTCCCACAAGTCATAATGCCCGGTCGAATAGAAGGCGTTGACTTAATGGGCGACATGGGCCCTGTTTGGATACTCTAAGTCGGAGGTTAGATTCTAACCCTGAACTAACTCTAACCAAAGTGGTGTTTGGATGGCAGGGTTAGATTGCCAACAAATGTATCCAAACAGGGCCATGGGTTGAAACGTGCCTACAACGGCACTTTGTAGAGTAGTCGTTTCTTGGTAGGGCTGGTTGGTAAGAGCATGTACAGTGGTTGATAAGGTAGTCTTATCTTAAGTCTGCCACGTATGCAAGTGGTAGTAGTTTCTTGGCATTATTAGTGGTTTCTTGCATTATTAGGGGTTTCTTGTAAGGAACAATGTACTACTAGCGACAAAAGGCGATTCTAGGTTGCGTTGTACTCCAACAAGTACTACTAGTGGTAGCAGGAGTGTATACCTCATTTTGTGGGTTCGATCCCGGCCGAACGCACGGCGGCCTTTTTTAAATAGTAACTTCACTGTGAGCCAATATTTTGCATGGGTAGTTTGAGTTTTGAAGTCAAACGGACGTGCGACACGACAATATGGGTGCACTGGATAGCCTAGCCACGTGAACGGGTTTTCCTTCCCAGCATCTCGTGGCTCGTGCTAGCCGCACCTCGCTTGCAGCTTCCTCATCCGCTAGTAGCATATTTAAACTAGCGCCTCCCAATTAAGCCCGAGGAGCTGGAAAAGCCTGGTGGGGCATTGGGAACTGTGCAATATAGCTCTGTACGTAAAGTTCTCTACTACTGTACTCTGTAGCTTGTGGCGTTGCACGCATGGACTTCACTCCATTATCGGCTCTACTATGAAAGAAATTCCTCTTGACGTGTTTTTTTGAAATGAAGACAAAAGCTTTGCTTCATCTCATTCATAAAGGAGGAACTACTAACAAAGTTCGACGAGATCCATTACACCTCCACAAATGGAAGCGAAAAGCCTAGTCTCGGTATATCAAATAACTCAAATGTTTTTCCCCCGCAGTAACCATCGCTGATAAACAGGCTGCTAGTGTGTGCGTGAGAGGAGCGGCTGAATAGAGTACCGAGAGTACCCACTAGGCCACTATGCAGGTGTACTTTCCCTGCATTGATAGTACAATGATGGTTCTAGAGAGCAATAGTACCGTCCACTTCCAACTGTAGCTCCTTGGCCCTGAGATTCAAGAGTTTAAAACTGGTGGACTATACTAGAAGTACAATACATAGCACTAGTAGTACCCTCGCACTACTAGTTGAGAAAGTAGTACTAGTACTGCTACAGTACGAGTACGTACTCCTCCGTCACATAATGTAAGACGTTTTTTGGCACTAGTTGGTGTGTACAAAAAATAGTAAAAACATACCCAAAATTTCTTAATCCATGCCAAAAACTACTAGCTAGTGCCAAAAATTTCTTACTAGTGCTATTATTTACAGTATAATGCAATCCCATAACGTCCCATAATGCTAGTACTAGTAGTAAATAATAGCCTCACCCCTTCGCTAAGGCTAGCCATAGTGGGGGTAACATAACCGGTAACATGCACTTGGGACTAGCAAACATGCTTATGTGGCACACAATTAAATAAGAGAGAGAGAGGGTTATAGTAACATAGGTAGATACTATATCATGTTAAATGCTATGCTACTTTGTGTCATGCATGGCAATAAATATGGTAATCTATGATACTACTTTATGATACTATGCACTATGAAGGTAGTATGATATACTAGTATCATATGCATGATGCTAGTATATGTTACTCCCCACTATGAGTAGCCTAAGGAACGATCTACAGTTGGAAGGGACGAGGCCATGCGGTTACTACACTCTTATCTCCTCCTCGCCAGTTCCCCTCCCCCCGAAGAGAAGGAAGTTCGTCGCTGCTCCCATGGATTCGTGAGGCGGTTCTCCTCCTCGTCGGGGCTGGGAGACCTTGGATGACGATCCTCTGGGAGAAATCGCATGCCGCTCCGACGTCCTCATCGCCGCAAGACTTGGTGCTTCCTGCACCAACTTTTTCAAGATGGTGCTTAAGATGACTTGGGAAAATGCCATGCTTGTTGGTCTTCCATGCGTCCTCGAGGAGAAGGTTCTTCTGTGGGACAATCCTTTGAACAGTCCACCGCTCCCTGGCCATGGTTGCACGTTGACTCCGCTAGAGTTTTCGACGTTGAGAGGTAATCAGATTTTGTCCGATGAGCAGGTCAGTAATGGAGTTTGATCATGTAGTACTTAGTTATTCCATTTCCATCACGTAATTTCTCCGCTGCCCACCGTCTTATATATAGGTCTGGGTCGGTGCCAACGAAGATTGGCTTGCATACCTCCGGCCGGATACCACCATCATTTTGCACAACATCCACAGCAGTGTGGCCGTTCCGGTAGACCCCTTCTCCACCATTGGGATCGGCCTTCCATGACATTGAAGAAGATAGCAATTGCGGACCCGCCGACAAAGCGACGCGGCTACAACGATTACTATCTCATCACGGTGTTCGACATAAGGATTGCCATCAATGCAAGAGGCAGTAATGGCAGAGGCTGGCGCATGTTGGCGGCGGCAGATTTGTACACCTACACGTTCGAAGACGCCGTGCGCTATCTAGGCCGCATCTTCTCGGTGACAAGCCAGGGACTTGTTTCATCTGGTTTCCATCCTACAGTACGGGAGATTACAAATGGAATGCACAAACCATCATTTGCATCCCTAACGGTACTCCATTATTTTGCAGGGACCAGTCATCCAGCGATCAAAATAAGATCGCCGATCCTGGATGTGCATTTGCATCCGCAATTCGGTCTAACTTAGAACCTTGTAGCTGACTTTGGCATATTGGGATCAACTATCTTAGCAGTCGTTACCCATGTTACCACTGCTGTGCAATATGGTCACACAATCTACCACGATCGAACCGTCACCATCTACCCAGGTATTCCATTTTTTAACCCTCTCGCCTTCTCTTTCATTGTTGTACTAGTACTCTACTTACGTACTAGTAGGAGTATTTTTTACCTTTGAGGATGCATATAGCTAGCTAGGCCCTTGAAGACTTGAACCCACTAGCTGCCACCATTTTTCCTTTTCCATGTCTTACTATATCATCCATGTAGCCAAGAGTGGCTATATATAATAAGCCGGTTATTTTGCTTCCTCTATACCGGAGTAGTACTATTTGCTGCACCGTATTACTGATCGCCATATTTGAGCACAACATTATTATGCATGGGCCTTGACTATGTACGTGACCATGTGTCCAGATCTGAGATGCCACGTGTACCAGATGATCGGCTCCGAGTTCGACCACTGTGATGCTACATGGGTGCCGAAGAACACTCTTGGAGAGTACTCGCTTTTCATTGGGGACAGCTACCCCAGTGTGAAGCGGATGCCACCTTCCGTGCACGACACGGAAGGCCTGCCGTTCATGAAGCATGGTTGTGTCTTCAGTGCGCACCGCCGGATGAACGACATGCTGGGACACGCTATCCCTGATTTATGCCGCTTCAGCTTGGATGAGTCTCCATCATGTGGAACTGGACTAGAAAGCTACGACAATGATTCCCTTTGCCCACCGCTATGGATCGTGCCATCCATGAAGAACACCTGGGACTGGAACCTGGAGAAGGACATGTAGCCCATCTATAATGTGTAAGTGGAGTACAGTAAATTGTGAACAGTAGCGCTGTGAATATATGTAGACTAGTCATGCACAAATTTATCACATGAATTGGAGATGAACTTGTGTGGCATATTGGCATTTGTCCTTTAGAATTTTATTACTAGTAAATGTGTTATGTGTACGTGCAACTTGTGTGGTTGTTGCACGGGCTCCAACATGCTCTTTGAGAAAAAAGGTGGCACATCTTTGGATATATGCGACGTCGCGGCATAATACAGTAGCATCGTTCGCTATAGTTGTAGTACGCTCCTACTAGGACGACAACTCCTATAAAACCTTGCGCTTGGATCTTTGCCTCTTCAGGAGGTTCAGCAGTTCGTACTCGTGTGAACCTTGCACTTGGCTCTTCGCCTCTTCGGAAGGTCCAACAATGATGATACTATAGTACACATTATGCTTTTGGCAATCTGACACCGATTGAACTGCTGCACGTTCACCATGAGGGCAAGGGCGAGGGAGAGGGAGAGGGCACTGTAGTCAAAAACCGTCTCCTCGTCCTGTGAACCACCACGCGCATGGGCGAGGGAGAGGCGTAGTAAGCAAGCTTCTCCTCGTTCGGCGAGTTGACAGGACACATCAAAGCAGTACTAGTACTAGTCCATACTGCGTCCTTTCTGGTTAATATGGCTTAATTTGAAACGAGAAAATACACTGGCAGTCAATGTATGTAACAATACGCTCTTTACGGTCACTATATATAGTTTTGAGGTGATTATACAATCACTAGATCATCATAGAGTACCGTATTGCACCCTACTGACCGGCCACATGGTCGGTGTGGCACTTTGTGGACTGGTTAAATTGTCACCTAGTGTCTGGGTCCCACCTATCAGTTGGCAGAGCAAAGAAATCAGCTAAAAAACAAAGAGTGTAGTACATCTACACTTCCAATGCATTTAGCCTTTAATCTAAATCGATATTGATTGACTAATGCACTAACTTGTGCTCTAGGTATAGGCTACATGTCTATCCTTAATTACAACATGCAACGACCTTCATTTAATCTTCTTCTCTCAATGGTCACATGCACACATAAGTCTGCTACTTTTGGGCGTTAATTATGCCCTGGTCAATGTGTAAATCTCTAAATGTACAGTCTTTCACGGACGCCGGGAGTAGGTTGAGCACTTGAGCATGAGCGTGTGTGTTGCGTCGTGTGCTGTGTGCCGCATGTGTGCGTGAGTGTTGCGTGCGTCCATGTGTACGTGTGAGTGTTGCATGTTGCATGCATGCATGGTGTTGGGGATATAGCTATCAGTTATGACCCGCCCAGGAGGGGTCGGGTCAGTCCCAATGACGGGTCACAAAGGAAGCCCAGAAAATAGTTAAGACGATAGTTTATTAAAGCTTATAGAAGGCTTAAGCCCAGAGGCGGCTTAAGGCCCAATATTGTAAACTGTTGTATGTAAGGAAAGACTTGTAAGAAAAGGCATGTAAAAGAATTCACTGAGCCGGCCACGTTTTATGAGCTGGCCGGGACTCTGTAGGCCGCCAGGCGTCAACCCGTGTATATAAGGGGACGACCCGGTGGCAGCTTAGGGCAAGAAACAAGAGATCGATAACCAAGCCGGCGAACTAGCCTCTTGGTGATCGAAACCCCAGCAATATCAACACAACTAGACGTAGGCTTTTACCTTCATCGTAAGGGGCCGAACTTAGTATAAAACCTCTTGTGTCCTTTGTCCCGATTAACCCCTTTAAGCTTCCTGGTTGCGGTGGCCCCACGATGAAATCCTTTTGCTAGGACATCTGCCGTGACAATTCCATGATAGTTGGCGCCCACCATGGGGCCAGCGCACGATGTATTTGAGTTCTTGAAGGGAAACTTCGAAGGGCTCAAGGGATACGCTGTGGGCCGGATGACCAAGAGTTGTCGCGGTAAGCTCTACATCGACGACGAAGGCTAGGGCCCCGAGGCCGGCTCAATTGAGTACGGGTATCGGGTCCCCTTCGGCAGAATTCATGTCTTCATCGGCCGGATCGGCGAATCGGGCCCTGAGCCGGACCTCCACACCAACCTCGTCGAAATGGCTCAGCGCGTGAGGTCCACCCGTGTTCAATCTGTCGTGAAGCATGCCTTCATAGGTTGCATCCACGGCGGTGAATACTCTGAAGGATCGGCGGATGGCGGTGAGACGACCATCTGTTCTGACGCTACTTCATCAACGGGCGAGAGGGACTCTTTGTATCAGCTGCAGGATGGCATGCTCGGGGGCTATTCCGATGGTAGCAGTATTCCGGACCCCTTTGAACCGCCGAATCGGGCTGGAGTCTTCATGGCAGGCACGCAGCCCGGGCAGAACTCCACAGCTACAGTAGCAACAACCACCGGGTCTGCAGCAGCCGGGTCAGGAGACTCCGTGCGCCCCCCAGCCGAGATTCTAATGGACCTCACAGATAAACTGACAGCTCCGTTGACTGCCGTGGTGGATCTGGCAGATAAGGTTCAGCACGACGCGGAGGTGGCACACGTACGCGAAGAGATGGTACAAGCTAAGGAGAATTTAGCAGCAGAAGAGGTCAGGATGGCCGCGGAGCGGGCGGCTTTGGACGCTCATGCTCAGCAGCTTCAAGCGGAGACTTTCCGGCTCGGTGGATCTGAACGCGTCAAATGAGGTCATGAGAAGAAGGCATCAGAAAACTCAGTCACGGCTACCTCTGATGCTCGATCCTAGGAACCTTTTCCATACGCCCGGGGCCGGCCCAAGTAACCCGCCAGAGGCAAGTCGGATCACGACACCCGGGGCACCGGTTCAGCCACGCGCCATGGAACCACCTCGTGTACACACCGCTCTGCCTCATTATCTGCCAACACCACCGAGTCACTTCTCCAATCCTTTGGAAAACCTCATTGTTGCGTCGGCTCGTTTGGCGGATCTCCCGATGGAAGGCGACTCTCCAGCGGCGATCGAAACGCGAAGGGTGAGAGAACTTCTTCAAACAGCTCTGGCGCAGCAGGATGCGTACTCTTACAGTCGAGACAGAATCCATTCAACCCCTCGCCTGAGCCAGAGCCCAAGTTGTAGTAGGCATATGGACTCAGCTGATATGTCAAGCAATGCTCAACGCTGCAACTGGCCGCACATGCATGAGCCGGTACAGGCTGGAGCCCTTAACTTAGGGATCAGGAGAGGATCCGACAAGAGGCTGAGCGAGCGGTTCAACTGGCAGCGGAACAGGCGACTCATCAGACTTTTTCGGCTTATCCAGCAACCTCGGTTGAGGCAGGAGTGGCCACAAGAACCGGAGGTATCCCTTGCCTGGTTCCGGCCATATATAATGAGCATTTACGAAAGGACTTCAAGGGGCCTCGTAAGGTGCCTAATTACACGGCCGACTTACAGCCTGGGGCCTGGATTGAGAGTTATGAGATGGCAATGGAGCTGTTGGAGGTCAGCACGCGGCAATGGCTAAGTATTTCACTATGATGTTGGATGGAACAGCTCGCACTTGGCTAAAAGGATTGCCCCCCAATTCCATCGGCTCATGGGTGGAGTTAAAAGCCCGGTTCATTCAGAACTTCAAGGACACGTGCAAACATCCTATGTCAATCGTGGACCTGACTAATTGTAAACAAGAGGAAGGTGAGTCCCCAACCCATTGGGTGTGCCGGGTCAAAGAAATAATTCATTCATCTGATAAGATGGATGCCGGCTCGGCAGTCTTAATGTTGGAGAAAAACTGCCGTTTTGAACCTCTGAAGTAGAAGCTGGGGCGACTTAAACGTGACTGCAATGACATGGGCCAGTTGATGGCGGCTCTCGTCAAGTATGCTGATTCTGATAGTACCAAGGACCCTATGTCTGATGAAGAAACGACAGGGAAGGGAAAGAAGAACGGCAATGGCAAGGGTCACCAGCATAACCCGGCGAATCATGGAGGTAACAAACGTAAGCCTGACGAATTAGTGGCTAACACCAATGCGCAGGGCAACAATCAATGGCGCAAGGGTAGGCAACCCCCTCGGTCGGGCGGGTCAGGTCCCACACTTGAGAAACTATTGAATGAACCTTGTCCAAGACACGGCACCCGGGAGAAGCCAACCACCCATCTATGGAAGGACTGCACAATCATGAAAGCGTTTAAAAATTCAAATGCATTTGATGGAAGTCACGGCCCTGGCGGCAGTTCAGGTGGAGGTGGCTTTCATGGCCCGGGCGCCGGCTCAGGCGGAGGCGGCTTTCACGGTCAGGGTCATACGGGTAACCAGGGAGGTTATAATACACAACCCGGCGAAGGTAATCAGCAGCAACAGTCCGGATATCAGAGCAATCCAAAATAGTTGAATAGTGGGCAATATCATGTATTTACCACTAGCTTGTGCAAGAGGGACCAGAAGCTTCACAAGAGGGTTGTCAATGCCGTTGAGCCGGCGATTCCATGTTACTTACGGTGGTCGGAACAACCTATTGTGTGGAGCAGAGAGGATCATCCTCCCCGGGTCGATAATCCAGGTCACTTGGCCTTGTAGTGGCACCTCAGGTTGGTGGATATAAATTCACTAAAGTGCTCATGGATGGAGGCAGTAGCATCAACATCCTCAACTATGAGACATTTCGTCGGATGGGGTTGACGGATAAGAGTCTTAAGCAATCCAACACTCACTACAAAAAAAATACACTTCCGTGATGATACGTGTTTGTCACAGTAGGTCGCGTTTTCTGTCATGCATGTACATCCATGACAAATTTATGACAGAATCAAGATAGTCGTACCTGTGTTGTCGTAGAAGTGTTCCATGACATTGCCAAAATTATCATCACGGAAGTGTCCACTTCCATGACGATAAATCGCGCGTCACAGAAGTGCTTTCGTCAAGGGTTACCGACACGTGGCATCCACCGTAATGGAGCGCCATTAAGCTATCGGGTCGGATTTTGGATCCGATAACCCGTTAACAGCCACGACCAATGCCGATTTTCCACGTGTAAAATTCTCATTGGCTGACGGATCCACGCGTCAGCTCCGTGTTGGCACAGGTGTCACTCATCCAACGGTCGAGATGGGCCTATGATATGTTGACACGTGGACCGGCCCAAAAGTGGCCCACAAAGATTAAATGGGCCATCCCAACCGAAGGCCCATAAGATTTAGCGGACCATAATGGGCCGGCCCAGCTAAAGGCCCACAAAATTTAGCGGACCATAATGGGCCGGCCCAGCTAAAGGGCCACACGATTTTGCAGACCATAATGGGTCGGCCCAGCTAAAGGCCCACAAGATTTTGCGGACCACAATGGGTCGGCCCAGCTAAAGGCCCACAAGATTCTGCCGACCATAATGGGCCGGCCTAGCTAAAGGCCCAACATTCTCTGTCAAATCGGCTCGTCAACAGCCTGTCCTAAACTTGTCATCAACGTGGCCCATGGTCACTTCTGGCCTGTTAACAGTCCGCTAAGTAATTGGGCCGAATTACGGCCCGATGTATTTCCGGCCTATTAAAGGTCCGGCTTCATTTGGGCCCATTTACAGGCCATCAAAACTTTTGGCCCATAAACGACCGTGAAGGATTTGGGTCATATTCGGCCATGTCTGACATTCGGCCTGTTAGAGGCCCACTTTCGGCCTGTTGTCATTTTCAGCCTGTTAACGCCGGACGTAAACCATGGGCCATATGTGGCCCAACATCATATCGGGCCCATTAACGGCCCATATAAAAATGACGATAATCTAGCCCGACCGAAGTTCCGGCCTGTTAAAGGCCCGTGTATTAGGTCGGCGCATTTACGGCCCGTCCAAATTTCAGCCTGCTAAAGTCCAGTGGGTTATTTGGCACAATCAGGGCCCAATCTCACTTTCGGTCTATTAAAGGCCCATGTATTTAATGGGCTCGAGATATTTACACCTGTAAACGGCCTATTTTTACTAAGGGCCCAAATTATGTTTAGGCTTGTTAAAGGCCCACTATGGGCACATGCCTACCAGAAAAATATGAAAGCTTATGCCGATTTAGGCCCAGATATTTTTAGTGGGCTACATGCCAATTTCGGCCCGTAATCTCTTTTAGCCCAATTGGAATGGGCCCGACGAATGTTGGCATGTTGGGCTCCTACGAAGCTTTCGGCCGAATACATTACTAAGATAAACCTACATTATACAAAAATAGCGTCATAATTACTGCAGCCTGAGGCAACATCATAAATGTTGTATCACAACAAAATAATTCCAACCATACAACAAAAGGCATGTTGGCATAAAGTTTACAGTCCTTCCAGATAAAAGCACCATCAAATGTATAGAAGCACAGACCATTTGACCTGAGTGCTAACGTTTCAGGCTGTAGAATCTCAGCACAATCTACACCTTTTTCCGCCATTGCTCTTGAACAACGAAGCGAATGTATGATAGTCTGATTTCAAAACCATTCATATCTTGACGACATTTCTCAACCACTATTCTTGTTTCCGAAACAACGTCCATTAGGGATTGGACTTGTGTCTGGAGCACAGATATATCACTGTCTAGCAGGAAGATTTTGTTTAGTAGGTGTTTTGGACGATGTTACCTTGACAACCAACCCATAATTACGCAGGAAGGTGCTTTTTGCACTGTTAGTGGAGAGATACTGACACACTGCAGCAAGAGGTGACATTGTGCCTGTAGTAGCCTCGTCACCTTCAGGTGGTTGTGGCTGTTCAATCATTTGTTCCATAGCTTCCTGACAGTTTGAACTTGTAGATTAGTGTACCAGATAAGTTACTAATGAGATAAAAACAAACAAAGTAGGTTAAACGTTTATACATAACTAATTTTGGTGAACTACTGTAATACATTAGCATGTATTGTAGTGCCAACTACATAATAAAATCACTTTCGGAACATATGTCCATGTAGCATGCCTACTGTATTGTCTATTTCCTCACATTCGTTGACATCTAAGGATAAAGAGACATGGTTTAAAGTAGGATGAACATAGTATGACTTCATTCATATCATGGGCAAACAGATATAAAACAAACAGGCTATTTTATCATTGTGTGCGCACGTGAACATAACAACTAGATTACAGCTCAAGACCAAAAGAATATCCTTCATCTCTTTTGAACCATGTAAGGTGAAATGATACGTTAAGACAACTATGAATAAAAGTGAACAGAGTAACTGACATTGGCTGCAAACCAAGTAGTTAAATGAACACATCATAGTACTAATCAGTTCAAGGCAGGAGGAGTAAGGACTTACAACAGCGGCTTGAACTGGTGTGCTCATGCCCTTCATCTTGCTGGTGTGGCAATCCTTGAAGATTTGCACTGCATTCGGTTCAGGTTCTTTTTGGTTCGCACGGGATTTCCTCTGTATTTGGAACAAGTCAATATAGATACGATATTATGGCACAAAAAAGAAGGAAGTAGTAGCTATTTACAAGAGCCTCGCAGTGTGCAATATAGCTACGAGATCCTGTGGTCTGTTGGAATTTCACTTTAGAACGGTTGGTTTTATTCTTTAAACAGTTAGCCTAGAATAAGATACACTTGTAAGGCACATACATAAATACAAGTTCAATATGTGGTCTGACCAAATACATATAGCCTACCTGATACTTTGGATCAGACCAGTGTTTAACGAGGTTTGTCCAGTCTTCATCTGTAATATATTCCACTGGAGATGTTTGGGCGATTTCATTGTTAGCCTTGCCTTCAAAGTGAGATTTTCTAAGGTGGTACCGATACTGTCGCAGAGCAGACTGAAAAACATGAGTGCATGCTTGTCTAGTTGCATCATCTTTCGGATCCAACTTGAACCTCATCTGTTGAAAAAAGAATGTGAGTCTTATTAGGAGGAAGCTAGAAAGTATGGGACAGAGCAAGACAATATTACTAATTGCGATGAATAACATTACTTACGGATAAATGGTCAAGAAGGTGTTAAACTGGGTATTGTCTTTCTCATTCCTGTACTGGATCCACGTTGGGAGGATACGTGCATGACACCTAACGGCAACGGCTGCCTCTGATACTAACTTGGCTGACTCTGTAGCATCACGTGGCCTTTTTAAACCTGCCTCAAAATGGATCTCCATTCTTCCTCCTTTAGATTTTGTTAATCTGTCAAGCATTATCCCTGATGTCTGTTTCCGCTTGCGCCGTGGTGCTAGTTCAACAACGAATATGGAAAGTGTTAGTGTACATCAAACTATGAGAGTACATATAAAGGAGCATGCAACTGCAACTTGACTCGGTCAGGTACCATCTTGGTGTTGATGCTCATGAGGTTCATCTGATCTTGCCAAGTCCTGTTGTGTCAACAGTGCTTCAGAAGTAGTGTTAGGTGTGAAGGCAGCTTGGGAACTGGCCAGTTCCAGAGCAAACGAACGAGTAACTTGTTGAGATGCTGGTACAGTTGAAGCGGATGTTGCAGCTGGTGGAGCAGGTGATACTGTGTTTGTAGATTTAGCCGGTGGACTTGGACCTTCTACTGCACTATAAGTACCAGCAGAATCTCGACGGCAGAACCATTTCCGTTTCACCCGACGAGTAACAGCAGTCCCTACTATATTATTTTCCTTGCTCTTTTTTGACTTTGCCATGTCAAGCTATACCCACAACACAAAAGAATAAAATCACTCTTTAGAACTCATTGATGCATGATACAGACAAGCAATACTTTGATGTAAGACAACCGTATGAGGATCGAATATGTAAGAAAAACAGGACAACATGACATATTCACAGCTACGATGTGCAAACTAAGCAGAAGGATTTTCAAGAAAATAGAAGTAATGCAAGCTAGACACCATATGAAAGATGCAACCAATATTACTCTGCCAAGTTAAAAGTGTCTTGTCATAAGTGGCAATTCGAAAAATTAGAAGCAGTACAACGTAGAAATCAATGCAAGATGCAACCACTATCAAACTGCCATGTTAAAAGCGTCCAATCATGAGTGACTGATGCAGGATACACAACATCAGTACTTTGATGTAAGAACATGGTATGATAGATAGATGCAGTGTATTCTAGACACAGAAAGCCATGTCATATGCACATGTATAACGTATAAACTTAGCAGGTGCAATTTAATCAAAATAGAAGAAATACAGGCTAGACAACATATGCAACATGAAACCAATTATCACACTGTCAACTTAGAGCAAGCACCTACGATGGTGGAGTATGGGAGATGAACTCATAATGTAGACTTGGGACTTCAACTTCATTAGCAGTAGCAGTGGCAAATCTAGAGAGTCTCTGTTTGCGTCGGTGCGGAGGACCCTCAACATCCCCTAACTTACTCTTTTCCTTCCTATTTTCTGATATTGCCTTATGAAGTCAAAACCACAAGAAGATGAATAAAATTAGCTCTGCATAACTGGTTGATGCATGATACAAACGGACACTACTTTGATGTAAGGCAAGCGCAGGATAGGAGGATGGAATATATACAAAAAAAGACAGCGTTTCATATTCACACGTACGATAGGAGGATGTAATATGTATGAAAAAACAGTAAGTGGAAGGCATTTCAACAAAATTAGAAGAAATGAAAGCTAGGCACCATATGAACATGCAACCAATATCATTCTATCAGGTAAAAAGTGTCTCGTCGTAAGTGCCATTTCAAGAAATTAGAAGCAGTACAAGCTAGAAGACAATGCAAGATGCAACCTACATCACAGTCCCAAGTTAAATGTGTCTTATGGGTAAGTGATCGTTGCAGGTATAAGTTGTAAGCTACGCAGATGCAATTCAACATAATCAGAAGCAATACAAACTAGACATCATACGGAAAACACAACCACGTATAACAGTTCCAAGTAAGAGCAAGCACCTGTGATGGTGGAGTAGGGGAGATGTGCTCATCATGCACACATATGTTCTAGAAACAGGAACATGTGTCATATTCACATGCATTATGTGTAAAGTAAGCAGATGCAATTCAAGTTAGAAGCAATACAA
This sequence comes from Triticum dicoccoides, assembly GCF_002162155.2. NCBI lineage: Eukaryota > Viridiplantae > Streptophyta > Magnoliopsida > Poales > Poaceae > Triticum > Triticum dicoccoides. The sequence goes on from NC_041388.1 coordinate 74,196,244, forward strand.
GCTAGACATCATACGCAACATGCAACCACATATAATAGTGTCAAGTTAGAGCAAGCACCTGTGATGGTGGAGTAGGGGAGATGTGCTCATCATCTACACAGCTATGTTGACTGTCCAACCTTGTGTTGTCTTGCGAATCTTGTTGGGAGGATGGCAGAGTAGAATCTGTAGAGACCCCCTGTTTGAGTTGCTCCGAAGGACCACCATCATCCACTGCCGGACTAATTTCCTTCAGCTGTAATGATTTTGCATTGTGAAGTCAAACCGATAAGAAAAAGGAATAAAATTCGCTCTTCAGAACTCATTCATGCATGATACTAACGAACACTACTCGGATGAAAGGCAAACACATGATGCGAGGATGGAATATGTATGAAAAACAGGATGGTGTGACATATTCACACCTATGATGTGGTAACTAAGCATAAGGCATTTCAATAGCTAGACACCATATGAAAGATGCAACCAATATCAGTCTGCCAAGTTCAAACTGTATGGCGTTTCAACAAATTAGAAGCAGTACGTGCTAGAAATCATATGCAAGACACAACCAATATCACAGTGGCGACTTAAAGGTGCCTTATCATAAGATATAGTATGTACCAAAAACAGGAAAGCGTGTCATATTCACATGTGTCATGTGTAAGCTAAGCAGATGCAGTTTACACTAATTAGGAGCAATACGAGCTAGACACCATATGCAACATGCAACCAGATATCACACTGCCAAGTTAGAGCAAGCACCTTGGATGGTGGAGTAGGGGAGTGGAGACTTGGACTTTGTAATGCACTGTCAGTACAAGGAGAATCGGTACAGATGCTTTGTTTACATTGCCGCAGAGGACCACCATCATCGCCTTCCTTACTCTTTTCCTTCCTCTTTCTTGATTTTGCCTTGTCAAGTCAAACCCACAAGAAAAAGGAATAAAATTTGCTCTTCAGAACTCATTGATGCATGATACTGACGAACACTACTTTCATGTAAGACGAACACTACATATCACACTGCCAAGTAAGAGCAAGCACTTGCGATGGTGGTGTGGGGGAATTGCGGTGATCAACTAGAGAGCTACATTGACTATCTTCATTTAGCCTTGTTGTTTCTTGAGAATCATGTGGGGAGGATGACACTGCACTCTTTAAACGAGTATGGCATCTCACAGAAACCTACCCGGGTGACTGTCTCATCATAAGTGATTGACGAGGGATACAAAAGAGCATTAGTTTGATGTACAAACATGGTTAATAGACATATGTAGTATGTATCAAAAACAGGAAGGCATGTCATTATCAAAGGTATAATGTGTAAAGTAAGCAGATGCAATCTAACCAAATTGGAAGCAATACAAGCTAGACACCATATGCAACATGCAACCACATTTGACAACGCAAAGTTAAAGCAAGCACCTGGGATGGTTGTGTGTGTCAATTGAGATCATCAACTACAGAGCTACGTTTACTATCTCCAACTGCTGACACTGCACCCGTTAGAGCGCTGGAACGCTTAGTGTTTATCTTCTAATTACACTGGAGCGACTTCTGTCTTTTCTTTTCTGCATTCATCAACACTGCGTCAGAGTCTGAAATACCCATGCATAAAAAAACAATAGTGTGAGTATGGGTGAAGTGTGTGCACAATTAGTATAGTGTAAAGGTAGCAGATAGCAGGTCGGTGAGAAATAAATGATGGGAGACATATGATAGCTCTACAACATGCATGGCACACTAAATTACTGCAGGAATCTATGAAAATAATAGTCGACTAAAAGCAAATAGGTCAGTCAATTTTTTCCGCACCATCCGATGTACAAAGAACGGGCATATCACCTTCATCTACCTCCAGCGAGTCAGTGTTGACGATCTTCCTCGAAACGCCAGCGACCACCGGCCTAGTATTCCTCCCCTGCCTGCGCCCTCCCCTCGACCTCACCGCACCGCCGTGCTTGGCACCACCCCGGCCATCCATTCAAGCCCCGCTGACCTTCAGATCGGGCGCAAGCAGCTCCTGCGCCCCACACCCCTATGATAGACACCGATGCGCCGCTTCCCTGGGGAACAGGTGGACTAGGTGCTCCGCGCGCCTAAGCGGGTGCTGCTTCTTTTAATTGCGGTTCAACTGACCCTGAATTGAAATCCAGGCGGGCTACTGACCTCTAGCAAAGGTGAAATAGTAAAAGGGAGGAAACCTTGTGCATTTAGTATCACGAAGAAGATGCAGTAAGAAGCGCTCAACTAGTTTCTTTCGTGGGATGAATACAGTGTGAGCGGAGACGTAAGATTTGCACGAATAAGAGAAGTTGTGGAGGATGGTGCAGCCTTGGACGAACCCATGGCCAAGTTGTTGAGTGTGGTGCGGTGGTCGTCTGTCGGCGGCGGGGAAGCAGGTCCAAGGCGGCGAACGACGACGTAGCGGGAACAGCTCCGTTGCGGTGGACAGTTGCGACAGTGGAGCCGCAGCAGTGAGGCGCAGGACGGTGTGGTCGGAGTGGTTCTGGTACGGCGCACGTCGGCGTCGGCGTCATGGAGGCAGCTCTGCGTCGGCTTCAGCTGCTAAGTCCTTGAGGGCGTTGCGGTTGCAGTTGCGTTGGACGACAACATCGGGGTACCGGCTCCGGCGTGATGGAGGAGGGCGGTGGTGGATTGGCCGCTATGGGGTGGAGGACGGAGGAGGCTGGGGTTTTGCGGCTGGTGGAGAGGGCATTTTCGCGCCCACGGAGTATGAATGGGGAAACGGAGGGAGGCGGGGAACTAAGGAGGAACAATGTTTCGGTTTGAGACACGCTTGTTTGAAATTTGGGGAAAGTTACAAACTTTCCCCCCATCTAAAATTTCGGACATATTGCGGGTTGGGGGTAGGATAGTCATGTCAGGTGTCCCAAATGTGGGCGGGATAGATTTCGGCCGAGCGCATGGGTAGGCGCCCATGGCGTATGAATGCTTCTCTGGCGTCTTGGTGAAATTACAAACCTACCCCGGTTTAGACCTTTGGACATCGGGCCGATAGGCTACATGGGCCAGAGTCAGGACAGTAATTTCCTACCACCAAAACATTAGTCTCGCGCGGTTTTGAGTGACCATAGGCCTATTTGGCGCTTCGTTCAATATTTGGGAGCAGAAGCATTAACGTTTTCGGTTCTCTTGAATTGAACTTTCAGGATTTGTCAAACTTCACAAATCTTTACTCTTGAAAATCCTAAAGCTACGATTATTTTGGAATGGAGGGGGTACATTTGAATATACATTGTACACGAGTATATATTAAAAAATATGCAACTTACCTCAGTTCATGCATGGTTCCAGATATAATTCCTTGGTTGCAAAAAAAGTTAGATATGCGTATGAATATATATAGCATGTTCAAACTCACAACAAAGATTGATGCCCCTTTTTACATCTGATTTACAAATGCCATTATCTCGGGTTCAAATAGATGAATGCATTTCCTATGAATTCGAATCTTCAAAACCCCCTTTATGTTGAATTCGACATGTATTCTATTTCGTAGCTAGCAATTTGGAATGTATCCATGCAAGTGACAAATGTATAAAGTGCTTCACACTAACAACATGGAGTGCACTAATTAATGTTTATATATGAATTGCAAAAGCATCCATTTCCTGTATTTCAAACCGCTCTCACTCTATGGATCGATAATATGAAATAAACACATGCACATGCTAGAATTCAATTGCAGTTGAAGAAAGAGCCTACTCCTGGTACTGTATATTAGTGATAGGGGTGTGTACAAAGTACACGTGAATACCATGCATTGTGCGTGTGTGTATACTATCGACGAACTAGCCCCAAGCTTGTATAACATACTAAGGGCCTAGGGTTACAAATCATATATAGTCGGCTTATCACCAGTGGGGATAGAGTCCTCCGCGACTCTGGTAGCTTCGTGTTGTACGCCGAGTCCTCCACATGGGTCTTCGTATAACACGTATCGATCCAACCTATATGTGGTGCAGGATGGAACCGACCCATGAGTCTTCATGTTGACCCACCACAACGAGAAATGATGTGCCCACCACACCACACACGCAATCGGCCACTAAGAAAATAAGCGTATACAATAGTACAACGGTATCTAGCTCACGATACGTCTCCATATTTTGTTGATGACACTGACGGACTTTGCATTTGATGCGTGCTCCGTATTTTGTTAACGACACTTACGGTCATTGTATTTGAAGCGAAAGCACGATATGGTCACTGGACTTCAGAACAAGCTCATCACGGTCACCACATACATTTTGTCGTGCTAACCAACATGTGGTTGGATGGTTAGAGGACAGTGGTTTCTCGAGCCCACCAAGGTTAAAGTCCTGGTGCTCGCATTTATCTTGTGTTAATTTCAGTATTTTTCGGTGACGTATGTTCAGTGGGAGAAGACGTTCCACTCGACTACGAGGCACCTATGGTGACTTCATAAAATCTCAAGATCATATATGCTGGCCCACTCTCTCGAAGGTGCTCATAGGGGTAGGGTTCGCGTGTGTGCGCTTATAGCGGTGAGTGCTTGCGCGTATATATGAGCCCTTGCGTCTGTACCGTGTTAAACAAATACATATCATGATTATACGGTCACTGGCTCACCCGTACAACTCCGTATTTTGTGGATGACACAATCAATTGACCAGTCAAATGTTCCACGCGGCGCAACTAGTGTTGCACCATCGGGGCGCGTAACCGTGGGGCCCACCTGTCAGCCTGTATATGAAAGAAAGAAATGGTAGTTTGAGTCTGTACTGTGTTAATAAAATAGGAGTACATTTTAGGGTGATCATACGGTCACTGGCTCACCATACAGCTCCGTAATTTGTTGATAACACGATCAATTGACCAGTCAAACGGTCCACATTCAGCAGCGCACATTACCATAGGGCCCACCCGTCAGCGCATATATGAAGGATAGAAATGGTAATAAATTAGTGGTCGGTGGGTATTCGAAGTCGTGAGACCTCTGGTTGGCAGTCACCGGCGGTTGGGGGGCGTTCATTGGGCGGTGGGGTGGGGATCCCC
>NC_041388.1:74201883-74218362 GCF_002162155.2 Triticum dicoccoides
TGGCGGTGGGGAGTGGTTTCGGGGAGGGCGGGCCGGCCGCGGGCGGCGGGTGCTGGCGGTTCGGCCGGTGGTGGCTGGCGGCTCAGGGGGGTGGAGTTTGATGATAAACTGGAGCCCCTTGATTTCGTATCCAACGGCTAGAAAATCTAATGACCAGAGATGAAAAAGTCAGTTGACTGGCGTGTAGCCTCACCCCGCATGTACACATGCACGCACGCAAGACATGCACGCAAGACACGCATGCATGTAGGCGTGCAACACTGACACGTACACACGCACGCATGCTGGCGTGCAACACTAACACGTACACATGCACTCACGAACACACGCACGTACGCACCCATGCATGCAACACTGAAACGTACCCTTGCACGCACACAACACTCGCACGCCTGCATGCACACAGCACACGATGCAAGACACACGTTCAACCTATACGTGCATGCACCCTTTGTTAAGGACATGGATTGTTACGGGTATTAATCACTCTTATCTGTGATAAGCAGAACATTGATGTTTGCAGCGGTCTTTATGAATCACAACGTATCGAACGGGCTATCAACATAGTAGGCTTATCTACATGAAAAAGATGACGTCACACTCAATGAACAATCATCGGTTTATGAAATGCCCACTTCTGACCGCCCTGGCCCACCAAAGGTTCCTTTGCTGTGCGCTGCCTGCGTTAGGTCACTAACATGCATGCCATGCACCCAAAGAGCCCACATGTCAGTGGAAGAATAGCGCGGTGTCCTAGGTCAGAGTCGAGGGTGCCACTCGCGGCACGCCCGGCTGAACACGCCTCTGTGCCGCATTCAAACGCCTCCATGAAACCCGCCCGTGTGGAAGCCGAGAAACCCACTCTTGACACACGTCAGTTCATGACCAGGCCCGCGTTAAACGCAACGCTGGCTGAGCTCCTCCCGTCCGCCATATATTTAATCTCCTATTTAAATGAGGCCAAACGTCGGCCAAGAATCGCACACCTCCTCCGCTCCCCTATCTCCTCCACCATTTTGTCCACTCTTACAATGGCTTACGAAGAGTAGTTATTCCGCATCCAAGCCGGCTGGGTAGCCCGCCGGATACGAGCTATGCAGTTCGCTGATCCACCTCCCTCCCCTCGCCTGACGGAGCTAGTTGCCGCCCCAAGCCGGCGTGCGGTTCAGCAACCCGCCGCTCCAGGCCAGCTCGACGAGGAGTGGCGCACGGGCGTCGTTGCTGCTGTCCACGCTACCACCTCGTACCGCGTCCCCCATTTCTGTGGCCGAGACTCCCATGCTGGCGGCCGCGCCATGCAAGCAGCGACAGAAGCCGGGTGCGTGGAGAGCGACGAGTCGGTGGCCAGCGCCTCCGCGTCCGCCGCCATCATCGAGGAGAAGTAGAACACGGGAGGCCGTCGCCGCTTGGGTCCCATGAAGGCCACCGCGGAGGCGACGCCGTCGTACATAGCAGGTGTCTTGCCGGATCCTTTTTTGTGAGGACCTTCGTCGACCCCGCATGGGCTCCACGGAAGAGGGGAATGTTAGGATGAACTCGAGCCAGTGCCAGCCATGGCGAAGTAGTGGCCGGTGATGAGCTCGAACCGGTGCCGGCCACCATCATCTTCGGCTCTAGCCAATGCTATCAGTTGGGAGTGGGGAAGCGAGTCGTCCTTTGCGCTGAAGCATATACCTCCGGGGCTCCCGGCAGTCTGGTGATCATGCTGCCAGACATGAGGAACACAAATCGATCGGCGGGCGACCATTTAGGCCAGGTATTATATACCTGTGCTGTCCAGAACTAGCACCGCGTAGTTCATTTGAATGTAATGAAATCCATCATGTTTGTATGAAAATCCAGTATTTTTATATGATTTCTGTCGTTGTTTATATGAAATATCAGTTTGTCTACGTGTTTGCGTGAATTTCGTCCAGTTGGTTGAGTTGCTGTCATAATGTGTGCGGCTACGGTTGGATGGCGTAATTTGCGGGTCACCGGTCGGTCTGCGGGCGGCTCGGGAGGCGTTGTGGGACAAAAAAACACAGCTCGTGCGAGCTCGTCTCCAACGTGCGCGCTGGAGGATGCATGCCAACATGAGCACCCGAGCCATTCCTCGTTCATCGGTGGCAAAGGCACCAGTGGACAAAAGGGTCGCCAATATTTTGGCTACCCTGGGCAAGATCCAAACAACCCCTCCCAATAGATTCAAATCCCTCGTTCGCCGTGGAATTTTGCCGTGTGTTGTTTTCATGGACTAGCAAGATGCCCGTGCATTGCACGGAACATCAAGATGCATTTTTTACAAACTCCCGCATGCATGCAGGGGATAATTAATGTCCTCCTTTGCTAGTACCACGAGGCAAACACCATTAATATTGCATCGATTAGTGTTAGTGGCCTTTTATATCTGCAAATTTTAATTTTGATAGTGGACCCTTGTATATAAAAATGGAGGGAGAAAGATGAGAGATAAGGTGAGGAGGAGTGGGACGTGGTGGTGACTGGTGGTCGGACTGGGCGGAGGCATGGGGATGGACGGCGCATTATGTCTAGGTTTGTATCTCTCTCACACACACCCACGTAGGTGGGGGACGTGCACAAAGAGAAGAGGTGCACGCATGGCGCACGTACTCCCGTCTCTTTCCCAACCACACCCACGCGGGTACATAGTGGAGCTCATTTCTATACGAAAAACACAGCCCACGTGGTAATTTGGCACGTGTACTGGTTGTCCACTTGGTGGAGGGAGGATCGTCTACCACGGGTGAACAAACAAATTGCGACTTGACGCGTTATGTTAAATTAAAAAAAGAGGAAAACCATGTGGGGCCTACCTTAGAGGCAAGGCTCTATACACTGGAGTACTTTTGATGTGTCCCGTCAACTCGCAGAATGAGGAGAAGCTTGCTTAGTACGCCGTCTCCCCCGCCCACGGGCGCGGTGGCTCGCAGGATGAGGTGAAGCTTGCTTACTATGCCTTACGCCCGCTCCCTCGCCCACGCGCGGTGGCTCACAGCACGAGGAGAAAATTTTACTACTCCCTCCGTTTACTCCTCGTCCCTACTACGTACTTTGGTTAGTAATCCCTCCATTTACTTATACAAGGCCACTATAAAAAATACATTTTGCATCTATACAAGGCCACAAATAGTAATCGAGACAAAAGTTACTACTCCCTCCTTTCCAGTTTATGGCTCAATTTCAAAATCTCTCCAACCAAGGTAGACGATGAGTGGTCGAATTAATTTTGTAGTTTGCACAAGTAATTAGTACACTCATTTTTCTCAAGAAGTTATGTTTACCGAGGCATTAATTAGAACGAATGCATGAATGACCACTAAATTTCCATGAACTTGTACATGCATTGGTTAGTTTCCTCTTGACACTGCTTGCATCAAGTGATCTAACGCACCTTGAAATCCAACATGTAATGGTACTACTACTAGTATAGTAGAATTAAGACTTATCAAACGGAAAAACGAATGTTTTTTAGATGAGCCCTATAAACCCTAGTGGGTACGTACTCTGTAAAAATAGATTTTTCCAAAACTAAGTCACTCCCTTCCAAGAATTCTGTAGTATACTCCTCCGTCGACGCTCCCTTTCATGAATTCTGTACTTCCTGTCACCGACATGTGGGACATATAGCAACCGGGTCAACGTGTCAAGCACCAAATAACAGTGCACAACAGCAGGGGGGACGCACCCCACTCGTACCGGCCCAGTAGTAGTAATGAGCAATGAGACATCAAATCACAATGCCGCACTTTCCCAGAAGGACGAAGCAACCATTATTTCACACTTTGGTTCGCCATCATCTCAAACCACGTACTAGTATTGCTTCTGCCTCAAGAGGGACACACACATCACCTTAGTACATCATGACACGTGGGACCACATGACAGGCCATGCTCCCTTGTCGATCGCTCGGTAAAATCACCTCATATTTACTATACTTCCTCCGTATCGGTTTACTACATGGCATGCACGTCGTTCTAGGTTGAGAATTTAACTGGCTATATATGTGATGAACAGTACTCTAGCCTTTTAAAAAATGTATACTTTTGTACAGTAGTACTATCGATGGATTGCGCCATGGAGCAAAAATTGAAATTAAAAAAGGTGGTACATATAGAGAGCGCTCGTCGCCAAATTATGCATATAGTACTATTGACAAAGCTAGTACGTGCTTAATTGGGGTGCTAAATTCTATTAAAGTAATACTAGTAGTATGTACATACTGAAGAGTTAAAGTAACGAGAAGAAACATAACATAGTTCTGCTGGGGGCTCAGCACAACACACCCCTCGAATTAAACTAAGCACACCTGAAATTAAACTATGCAACTAATCCGGTAGACACTGCATTAGAAGTTTAGAACCACCATGAGCAACGACACTTCCACCTTACTCGGAGTCCTCGTCCACGTCCTCAACTTCGTCCTTGTCCCTATTCCTCTTGGCCGATACTTCTTTGCTTGAACCGCACACTTGGCTATTGATCTTCATCCAACCCTTGTAGATATTGAAACAAAGGTAGCCATCCATTGCAGCGTAGTGGATGTGGTCTATATCTAGTACATTCCGCTGCCATGCATGACGATGAAACGTGTATGGAGGTTTCTCCAGTTTACTGTACAAAGGATGAACCATGGCTCCTGCCAGGGTCAGCATTGAAGGCTGACGAGAGGGCACCAGCCGATTCTTCTGGAGGTCGAAGGGGTTGCCTACAACGAGGCCTATCCGACCCAGGACTTCTTCGTCGTTCCTAAAGTCTACATTAATGAATTTCACTGTTTTGTCCTTGAGGAAGTTCTTAAAATCCTGGCACTCAACGTCGGCGTGGCATATGTGGTAGACCAAGCAAACGTTATGTACGCAAACCTAGATCACGGCGGGCTTCTTCCTCTGTTCGTCCTTTAGATCCTTCTCTCGTCCCAGGACTGTGGTGTACTCAATATCTAGCCCAGCGACCCACTCATCATCTGAGTTTTCGAACATGCGTCTGAAGCGAGAAAGGCATCCTTTCACTGTCGCGGAAGAACGGGTGTAGATGACGTCGAACTCATCGCCGGTGATGGTTCTAACCTTGTACTCACCGCCGATCGTGGAGATTTGGGACGCCATGGATTTGGGAGGAGGGTTAGGATTAGTGGAACTGCCGTAATGTGAATGGACGGGACGACTAGGAGCGAACCGCCATAGTATTGAAGGACGTGCAGGGACGAGTAGGAGGGAACTGCCAACGTGCGAATGACAGGGTAGTGGCTTTCCATTCTCCCATGATACGGGCTTCCGAGAGCCCTTGGATCTAAGATCGAACGGTTGCATGGCGTGATTCTAGACCTATGGGTGAATATCCTATCCTGGAGGGTTATTCTGCAAATTTTCAGCAACTTAGCATGCGACCGTTTGATCTCAAATCCAAGGGTTGCCAGCAGCCCGTATCATGGTCGCGCCTACCACGACCGTAGCATCGCTCGCGCAGTCGCGCCCTTGGAGATTTAACACGGTGCATTAGGCTATCTGATGTTGGCATGTCATACATAGTCATCACTTAGTCACTCATACCACAACAAGGTTGGTTGTAAGTGTATTTTTTTACTCCCTCTCTATCTCTTTCTTCGTACTCAAGGAAGAAATGGTGCTAAGCGCGTGTATTTATTGCATTTGCCAAGGAGTGACCTCTTCCAATGAAATGGTGTTGCTAAGTTTGCTTCATTTAATTAGCTATAGACTCAAAATTTTCTTTTCACCTAGGTACACGCGCTTAGCACCGTTTCTTCCTTGGGTCACCAAACTAGTCTCTCTCTTCTTGATTAACTTGCCACATCAGACTTTATGCCTATGTGGCAAGCTTAAGCACCTGTAGGAGCAAGTAAAAGTAAGTACAATAGTGCGCTTTACATGGCATTTTTGCATATGTGGAGGAAAGAGAGGCAAGGAAAAAGTGGAGAAGTGGGCTCTCATGCAAGAGCCAGCCTCTACTACATGGTGGAGCATTGGGAGAGGCACCTATATGGAGGTGGTCAGGAATCTGGGAGACTCACGCCGGTCGTAGCGCCGCAGTTAAAATGATAATGCCAAGTCAAATCACGGGGTCCCACCTGTCCAGTAGTAACTCATTGTCAAATCACACAGCCCTACGTTTACAGTAGCCTACTCCCTCATCTTCTCGCGTCTCTATCGAACCGACTAGGCGGAACTGCCTCGTCGCCTACCGCGCAGGAAAAGCCCCGTCCTCGACTTTTAAATACAATTACATCCGCTTAAGAATCCAATGATATACTTTTTGTGACATAGTAACTCATAGTTAATTAGTTAAATGGATGACCTAGAACTACGTGCAGGCCCTATAAACCGAGACGCCTAAAAATAAAAAAACCGAGACGGAGAGGGTAGTTCAGCACGTATCTTTTTAGATCAATATAGTCGGGATTTACCAAGGAGCAAAACCAAGTGGTAGGCTGCTCCTGTCGTGTTGGCGTAGCAACTCAAGCAGGGTCAGTCCGCACACGAAATGGCGCACACTTAGCAGGACCCCTTTGGCTGACATGTGGCTCATCCACCATCTTGTTCCACGTGCGATGCACCAAATTACAGTTCGGAGCAGCGGTTGGAATTGGAGGCACCCTGGTCGTAGCGCCGCAGTAGTAGAAAATGAGCGACGAGGGGTCAAATCACAAAGCCCCACCTTTCCCGCATTAAGCTGGACGGACGAAACAACCATCATTTCACTCTAGGGAGCAAGAGCATAAAGAAAAGAGAAAACAAAGATGCGTGCGACAGCTACCTAGGGCACCCTAGGGTAGGGGTCTCCACTACAGATCCTTTTTTTGAAAGCGCCTCCACTACAAATCGGCTTCTCCCTCATCCTCTTGAAGAAAACCGATGATGAGTGCGGCAGTAGGGTTTGTAGGAGTACTACGGCGTGCGTGGCCACGTCGTAGTAAACGGGTTCGAGCCGACGCCTTAAATATGTGTGGGCCGCTTGGTTTTATGGGAACGAGGCAGCATTTTGGTTTCGGGGACCAGTGGAGATATAGTATGTACAAAAAATTGTGGACGTAGGTTCGACCGAGAGGCAATGATGCATGGGTCCTGCATTTTTATATACCCGGGGCCGCGTGAAATTTGCTACTCAACTCAAAACAAGTAAGGTACACATGTATTGAACGCATGAGATTTCGAAACCAAATTATGAATAAATACACACTATAGCATGTAAAGCTTTGAGTCATATATGCATGATGTAGATGTTCGTTTAGTTCTTATAGTTCATCTCATTCAAAATCAATAAGTTTTATAAAAATGTTAAGATTCATGGGGTTGTGCATTGTACTCCCTCCGTTCCAAAATAGATGACCCAACTTTGCACTAACTTTGTACAAAGTTAGTGCAAAGTTGGGTCATCTATTTTGGAATGGAGGGAGTAAATCATAAAGTAAAAAACAAATAATGGCAATTCATTTAGAAAAAAATAATCAATTATGATACAGAAGATTCTAGAACAAAGGAGAAGTGCTTGTGTTTTGAGGTTTGTGCATTATGCTTAAGTTCAACCATGGAGTCTTCTAAATTGTACATGTGGCAGATCTGGTGGAATGTTGATGATATCCAATGGCCAGTAGTGCTCGGATTTGCCTATCTCTGCACTGTCGGGTTAGCTTCATCCATCGACCATCTTTCAAAGTTATTGGCACACTATATATTTCTTGTGCCATAGTTGCATGTTTTGGAAAAAAGCTACTAGTGAGTTGTACTATCTATTTAGGAATAGAAGATGTATACATGGAAGTTGTAGGGAAAGAGATGACATGGAGCATCTCAATTCCTATGAGTAGGGATTGGAAAAGAGATGTCATTTGGTTCACATCATAGGAACTTTTCTATTGAATCTAGAGATGACATGTTTCTCAATTCCTATGAGGAGGGATTAGAAAAGAGATGTAATTTGGTTCATATCATAGGAACTTTTCTATTGAATATACGCTAATGTTTATTTTCCTTTGAAATTAAGGGAGGATAGGAATCCATTCATATGAACCAAGTGGCTCTAAAGCTATAGAAATGATATCATGTTTATTTCCTTTGAAATGTGGAGTATATGAATCTATTCCTATGAACCAATTGGCTCTAAAGGAAAAAATCCTATAAAAATCATATCATATAGAGTTCCTATGATATTCCTCGACACTAAAGGATGCTTGAAATTGCTGTGGGTGATACGATGGTCTTTCTTTGTAGACTCCTCACCCAACTTTATAGTTACCTCTCGAAGATAAATGAAATGATATATACATGGTATTCTACATGTGCAATTTGGTACACGAAAACTCGGTAAAAGTTTGCGAGGTTTGAATTTTCAATAAAGCTATATGCACTGCATTTCAGAACGGAGGGAGCATACGGCAGTTGCTAACACTCACGTGGAAGATTTGTGTGTAGGAGGAGTGGCTATTCTATTAAATGACATAGTAAAACTGACACTGTCGGATGCCGATCTAACGGTCCTTACGGCGTTCGTCAAGAAAAGGCTTCTGGCGAACGTTTGTCGGATAATGATTTACGGACACATGCATTGCATTGATACGTGCCCCCCTCTCTCTCACGCACACGCACGCTCACGAGTCATGACTCTCCCGAGTCCTCTCTCAGACTCGCACGTCGCACCCACCGTCTATCTGCAGGTAGATGTCACGCACATATGTGCTCTTCACACCCTACCCTCAGAACTACTAAAAAACAAAAGATGGCGCGCACATTTTATTTTAGCTCACACGTCACACACTTGTACTATTACTCTTGCGGCGAACGTTCTTTGGGCATAGTATATTGTACTCTCACGAAGAGAAGCGGTGCACGCATGCACTAGTTCTCTCACACCTACTCGTGGGTACACGTAGGAGCGCATTTTTTTGAAGCTGGTACAACAAAATCAATCCACTATATATAAAAGCAGGAGCCTTAGCGCTTGCTTTACTAGGGTTCCTCTCGTTCACTCTCTCATGCTCTCCAGATCTAAGCAACACATAGGTGGCCACACTCTCTCTCAGCTCACAACTGGTCACAAATCTGGCCGGACAACCTCGACCGGGGCAGGGGTGTAGGTGCATCGTTCACGCTTTCGTCGGCGGCAAGGGAGGAGACCAACGGCTGCCTGCGCGTCCCGATCGGCGGCCGTGTCATTCTCTCCGAGAGAGCGCCGGCTCGGGAGGGCCTCCGACCCCTTCTTCCTCCCCGCGGTATTGTGGCCAAGATGCGGCCTCCCGACGCCGTCTTTGCGACATGCCGATGACCCTGAGGTATATATTCCTTCGAAACCTGCCTTGCTCTACTGCCCCAGCTCCCTTTGTGTGGATCCTTTTCTACTTCCGTCCGCTGTTCCAAAGACACCTAGACTTCTACTAAGGCACGTGCTTTGCACGTATGTTCTGTATGATAGATACTCATATACCTTCTTTTTAGAGAGAGAAATGGGTACTCGTATCTTGAGTAGATATCATAGTGTGTTTGTTTGCATGATCTAAGGACTATTCTGAAATAAGAAGCAAATCCCTTGCACAAATCAAACTGTGTTCCAAGTAAGGATTTGATTACAAGATAAAAGTTGTAGTTTTATTATGTGTTGTTTCCTGGGTTCCATTGATGTATGGTTCCAGAGTTGTTTGACGGTTTACATGCATGTTTATGGACTATTTTGTGCAACTAAATAAGTCATTTAGGTCTGACAGATACTCATGTCCTGTATTAGCTTGAGGTATAGCTTATGTATGACTGAAATAAAATATTACACTTTTTTGTGAATAATAAAAATATTACATTTCTCGATGAAGCAGAATAAAACTTTAGCTAGCATCAGCCATGCAATGTTATGTTATGTGAACAGTGTAAACTTTGCAGTATAGCGGCATCTAAAAAATCCATTTTTACAGTAATCTAAAAAAATAAGTTACTAGTAGAGTGTTTATTTCCCAGGTGACAACGGGGAACCAAAATGTGCTAGCTATTTGCCAACTTGTCGTACTTGCATGTGAGGAGGTGGCAGCAGTTTCTAGACATTTCTCAACTTCAGTAGGTGCAATCCAGATTCAACGGGGACTTCTTTATTTGTTTACTTGGAGAGCAGAGTCGGGCAAGTGCACAAGGAGCGGGAGCGAATCCGGCAGCTCTTAGCCGTCAGATCATGTCATCCTTTGTTTGATGGATGGCAGTGATATGCATGAGAGGGGAAATGAACGGTGGATTTTGAGCCAATGCTTGTTTGGGCGGGAGAACCGAAGATGGAGTGGTAAATCCAATTTCAAAACTGCCGCATTATAGTAGTAGTAGATTAGAAGTAAAGCTATTTCATACAGTCGACTCAAAGCGTTGGTTCAAACAGGGAAGAAAGTGGGAAAGATGTAGAATGAATCTAGTACTTGGTTCTAAGAGGAAACAGGGAAAAGTAGTAATATTTGTCACATTCTTCTTGCTGAATGCGAGATTACTATTGTCCATCAGGCTTAAGTTTATCAGCAGCATGGTTTTGATGGATGGGTATGTCGAAGAGCAAAAAAAGGAGTTTTAGGTGGGCAAAAGAGCTTCTGAACGTGACGGGCTTCTATTTACAACATATTGTGGTCATAATCCAGTAAATTTTACGACACAGGATGTTCATTCTATGGACCTGACCAATCCATTTGACTGTGACTGCCGAAAACAGTGCTGGAGTTAGATGTTGTTGCCCTTTTCAATCTGGTTTTTTTGTAAACCTGATGAACAATTAACCCTCGTGCTTTTGTACAGTTTGTAAGCTGGAGTTAGATGTTCCTGCCCTTTTCAACTCGGCTGTGACTGTCATATTTTGTTTGAAACAAGGAAAATGGCTTGCCATTCGTTTAATTTAGAGTGAAATATTGTAACAAATCCAAACCAAGGGAAATAACGTCACTCTCGCCGGCTGCTTGAGCTCACTATGCATTACAGAAGCCAAGTGATTAGCCCCCACCAGCACCCACAAACATATTTCGAACTAGCACATCAAATGGGCTGTAAATTTTCATAGGAAAGGTTGCATGACCGTGACAGATTTGGATTCTGACATTTGGGACCCGCGAGGAAATAGCCTATCCAAGGTGGTGTCGACTTACTAGCCAGTCAACAAACGATTCTGCCTACCAGCCGTTGGAATGACATCCAACATCTGTCGTGTATCTTCTATCTCTTGTCTTCTTCTTCCTCTAATCGCCCAAACCAAACCACCCCATCAGCTCCGCCTGCTCCCGCCTCCCATGGCTGGCTGCGCCTCAGCCGCCCTACCGTATGTACCCTCCAACGTTGGCCAGTCCCTCCCTCTATTCGCCCACACGTCCTGTTATTCTTTGGCGACGTCAGCCCCAACACGCACCCGCATCCGAACCAGTCAACCCTCGTACTCCCCTCTGCCTGCGACTGGACTGGCGCATCTTCAACGGCTCCAGTTCGTTCCGTCTGAGGCCTTGTCATTGTCCTCCGCCTTGCGGCCTTGGTTCGCTCGCCGTGCGCGGTGCGCCGCCCTCTTGCATTGTCAATGTCGTCAACAACCGAGTGGAACAAGGAGATGATTGTATGTGGAGAGGATGACAGTAGGGACCCACCAGCGTCATGGCAGTACGCAAGCAAGTGCCTCTATAGTACATGCCCAAAAATATGGTTCCTCCTAATGGTTGGACATCTGGGGCTCACGCCATTGTCAACGTAGTCAATAAACGAGAGAATTACACTACGAGCGGCTGACACCAGGGACCCAGCAAGTCACGCAGTTTTTTTGAGGAACAAGCAGTTGTTATTTATACTAGTTTTAGCGACGGATCAGGGTAACAACGGGGTTGTGCGGGGGCTGTGGCCCGTCTAGCCAAGGTTTTATTTATGTTTACCACATCATGAGCCCAGTTGTGTTTTTTTCTTACTGAAAATGGCTAGCTTAGTTCTATTTTCTAAAAGAAATACCCAAACAAGGCCTACTTGCTTTATCGGCCTGCTGGGCTGCAAATCTTTCAAGACGAGGATAGTTTCATTCGGTTTGCCCAGAAATGGGCTATACATTTTTAAAACACATCAAACCGGGAATAAATTTCAAATTTTTTTCATTACAAGATCTTAAATTCCATTGATTTTTATGCGTGGACAATTATTTGGATTTTATATTTATATAAATTATTTTTCAAAATAGTTTGAATGTGAATCGATATTTCTGGATTAAAAACAGTTGACCGCACCGAAATATGCAAAATTTCGTATACGTTTTAACCGTGGCCACAATATGGGGTGTGATGCTAACAGATTTGAGGCTGACTTGTGCGCCTACTACAGGTTGACGCGTATGCTTTCATAAAAAAAGGTTGACGCACACGCAACGCCCTGTCAACTTAGTCGAGCAGTGACTGTTGGATGTCCATCCAACGGCTGTCGTGCTTCTTCAATCTCTGCTCTTCATGCTCAAGCCGCTCAAACAAGCGCCAGCGAGACTGCTTGCTCCCTCCTCCCGTGGCCGGCTATGCTGCCGCGCAGGCCTCACGGCCCCACCGTACTCCCATCGCTGGCCTAGCCATCCCTCTACTCACCCACACATGCTGTTATTCTCCGGCGATGGCAGACGAACCAGTAAACCCTCGTACTCCTCCGCGTGGGAAACAACTGCCGAGTATTCCCTGGCTCCGTGTCGTTCCCTTCCTAGGCCTCGCCGTCGTCCACCGCCCTGGTGCTCTCGGCGCGGCCTAGTCAATGTGGTCAATGAACGACATCCATCGGAAGTGGACTGTACGTGGAGAGGCTGACAGCTGGGTCCACGGCCGCATGCAAGGAAATGCCTCCTTATTACGTGCAAAATAATGATTCCTCCACCTGACAGCTAGGACCCATAGGAAGGGCCTTTGTATTTCGCAAAAAAACGTCCCCCCCCCCCCCGCTGACAGGTCGGACCCACCAGCTATATCTTTGCACGCAACGAAGTGCCTCCTTATTACGCCCAAAAATATGAATACCCCCCTGCTAGCTGGGACCCACCATATTGTTGGGCTGACTTGTGGGCCTACTAAGTTAACAGGGACGGAGAGCTTTGTCAACTTAGTCAATACTCAAGTGACCGTATGATGTCCATCCAACGGCCATAGTGCTTCTTCAACCTTTGGTCTGCTTGCTCCAGCCGCCCAAAGCAGCGCCGGTCGTGCCGCCTACTCCTGCCTCCCGTGGCCGGCTGTGCTACCGCGGAGGCCTCACCACACCCATACTACTACCACCACTGGCCAGGCCATCCCTCCACTCACCCACACCCCCTGTTATTCTGCGGCGACGGCAGCCGAACCAGTGAACGCTCATACTCCTCTCCGCGTGGGCATCCACTGCCGCGTCTTGCACGGCTCCGTGTCGTCCCCTTTCTAGGCCTCGCCGTCGTCCACCTCCTGGTGCTCTCGGCGCGGCGTGGTTAATGTGGTCAACGACCGACATCCATCGGAAGAGTACTGTACGTGGAGAGGCTGACAGCTGGGTCCACGACAGCCACAAGGAAGTGCCTCCTTATTACGCGGAAAATAATTATTCCTCCACCTGACAGCGGGGACCCACCGGACGGGCCACCAGTATTTTGCGAAAAAAAAATCGTTTCCCCCTGACTGCTGGGACCCACCGGACGGGCCACCGTATTTCACGAAAAAAACGTTCCGCCCGCTGTCAGCTCGGACCCACCGGAAGTGCCTCCTTATTACGCACACAAAAATGAATACTCCCCTGGCTAGCTGGGACCCACCTTGTTGGGAGGCTGACTTGTGGGCCTACTAAGTTGACCGGGATGAAAGGCTTTGTCAACTTAGTCAATATGAACGATTCTAGCTCCAGTGACCGTACGATGTCCATCCAACGGCCATAGTGCTTCTTCAACCTCTGGTCTTCTTGCTCCAGCCGCCCAAAGCAGCGCCGGTCGTGCCGCATGCTCCTGCCTCCCATGGCCGGCTGTGCTGCCGCAGAGGCCTCACCGCCCCCTACTATTCCCACCGCTGGCTAGGCCCTGCGGCGACGACAGCCTCACACCGCAGCCGAACCAGTGAACCCTCGTAGTCCTAGGCCTCGCCGTCGTCCACCGCCATGGTGCTCTCCGCACGGCATGGTCAACGTGGTCAAGGAACGACTTCCATCGAAAGAGCACTGTACGTGGAGAGGCTGACAGCTGGGTCCACGGCCATAGCCTAGTTTTTTTGTGATTTGCAATTAAGTCGCTTTGTGAGGCCTGTTGGGCTGCAAATCTTTCAAGACGAGGAGAGCTTTCATTCGGCTGGCCGAGAAAAATGGCCCATCAATAATGAGAAATGGGTTGTACATTTTTAAAACACATCAAACCGGCAATTAGTTTCAAATATCTTTTTTTTCATTTCAAGATTTTAAATTACATTAATTTTTATGCGTGGAGAATTTGTTGGATTTTATATTGATATACATTTATTTTTAAAATCAGTTTGAATGCGAGTCGAAATTTCGGGATTAAAAACAGTTCGGACCGCACCAAAATATGCAAAATTTCGTATAATTTTTTAACCGTTGCCACAATATGGGATGTAATGCTAACAAAAAGAATACGGGCTCCAAAAAACCTAATAATTAGCAAATGGGTTGTAAATTATTAGAAATAATGGCAGATGGGCTGTATGCTGTTTTCCACAGATTTGAGGCTTTCCTAAAAAAAGGTTGACGCACAAGCACTGGCTGTTGGATGTCCATCCAACGGCCGTCGTGCTTCTTCAATCTCTGCTCTTCCTGCTCCAGCCGCTCAAACAAGTGTCGGCGGGACTGCCTGCTCCCTCCTCCTCGCGGCCGGCTGTGCTCCCGCGCAGGACTCACTGCCGGACCGTACTCCCATCGCTGGCCTAGCCATCCCTCTACTCACCCACACCTGCTGTTATTCTCCGGCGACGGCAGACGAACCAGTAAACCCTCGTACAGTCATACTCCCCTCCGCATGGGAAACAACTGCCGAGTCTTCCCTGCCTCCGTGTCGTCCCCTTCCTAGGCCTCGCCATCGTCCACCGCCCTGGTGCTCTCAGCACGGCGTGGTTAACGTGGTCAAGGAACGACTTCCATCGGACGTGGACTGTACGTGGAGAGGCTGACAGCTGGGTCCACGCCCGCAGCATGGAAGTGCCTCCTTATTATGTGGAAAATAATGATTCCTCCACCTGACAGCTGGGACCCATCGGACGAGCCACTGTATTTCACGAAAAAATGTTTCCCCCTGACTGCTGGGACCCACCAGCTACATCTTTGCACACAAGGAAGTGCATCCGGGCAAAAAAAACGATTCGCCCCCTGACTGCTGGGACCCACCAGCTACATCTTCGCAGGCAAGGAAGTGCCTGACAGTCGGGACCCACCTGGTCGAAGTGTACGTAGCGTTGTCATTCTGGTCGCGAATGTGTACGTACATACTGGTCGATGTAGAGGCGCGCACGTGTCGTAGTAGAGGCGCGCACGTGTCGTAGTAGAGGCACGCACGTAGCATGTACACGTACGTACAGCGGCCAGGGTGCAAGAAAGAAAATACGGCCACGTATGTGTACATACGGGCGGGGTCTCGAACGCCTACTCGCGCATATGTACGGCCAGGGCTCGTGTACATGGCTGGGTCGGAACGGAGAAACAGCGTCGTCGTCGTATTCATGGGGAGGCAACGGAATGCGTCGTGTTCTGGGGAAGCAACGGAATGCGTCGTGTTCATGGGGAGGCAACGGAACGCGTGAGAGCCAACCGGCTGGGTCGGAACGGAATGTGTGGTCGTGTTCATCGGGAGGGCTTGGACGGAACAGGCGATGGAAACGAGGCCTAGCGTACCGCACAACGGAGGAAACGGACCTCCTACGTTTGGAACGGGGTCCTGTTGATCGTGAGGGGTCTGGCGTACCGCAAAACGGAGGAAACGGACCTCCTATGGTCGAAACGGGGGTCCTGTTCATCGGGAGCGGTGTGGCGTACCACAAAACGGATGAAACGGACCTCCTACGGTCGAAACGGGGGTCCTGTTCATCAGGAGGGGTGTGGCGTACCGCAAAACGGAGGAAACGGACTTGTGTTGGAGCGCTACGGTCGAAACAGGGGTCCTGTTCATCGGGAGGGGTGTGGCGTACCGCAAAATGCGACTCCACGGGATATTGTTCATGTCCACCGTCGACCCCCTCCAGCCTCCACGAGCTACTGTTCATCCACCATCGACCTCCTCCAGCCTCCACCTGCGACTGTTCATCCACGGGCTCCTTTTCATCCAGCCTCCACCGCGCCCTACTCCACCAGCTATTGTTCAACCAGCCCTCTCCACGGGCTCCTGTTCAACCACCCCTCCACGGGCTACTATTCATCCTGCCCTCCACCATCTACTGTTCATCCTGCACTCCACGGGGTGGTCCTGTTCATCCAAGCCTCCACGGGGTCCTGTTCATCCAGCCCCAACCGGCTCGATCGATCGGGGTCCTGTTCATCCAGAGGCAACACCACGGGG
>NC_041388.1:74218617-74231773 GCF_002162155.2 Triticum dicoccoides
AATGCTCACTGTTCATCCAGAGGCAGCATCGATCGGCTTCAGTTAGCAGCAGTAGCGAAGGAATCGCTTGATCGGGTTCAGTTAACAGCCATCGATCGATCGCTCGAGTTCAGTAACGCGTAGCCTGTAGTGCAATCGCTCGGGTTCATTTAGAGCCAACGCCTCGCACACACGCGCGTACGTGTACGAGATAAACGCGCATCGCTCAGCCCCCGACATCCCACCGCAACCGGGAACTTCCCGAAATTTTCCTCGCCCTCGCTTCTACCACGGTTTTTTCCGTCATGGACGGCCCAAAGAATGTCATGCATCTGCGTCTCCAGCCCGCCCAGGATGAAAAGCCCATTTTCTGTCATGATTTTTTGTCATAGAAGTAGGAGCCCACCACATCTATAATGATACCGGGTTTTGTCACAATTATCGTCATAGAAGTGTCATATGTATGACAGAAAAAAAAATTGTTCGGCCCAAAATGTCACGGATGTTTCCTTTTCTTTTGTAGTGACTGTTTTTCACGGTGTGGTACCTGGCAAGTCGGCATACACAGTTGGTAAGATTGAACTGGAAGTAGTCTTTGGGGATGAGTATGATTCCAGAGCGGAGAAATTAACCTTTGAGGTGGTTAAGATCAAAAGCCCATATCATGCTTTGTTTGGATGGCGGGCTTACGCCAAGTTCATGGCTCGGCCGTGTTATGTGTATCTGTAGCTCAAGATGCCGGGTTATAAGGGCACCATTACAGTACATGGAAGCCGGAAAATAGCCCTGGAGTGTGAAGAAGGAGATGCTGCATATGCCGAGTCTTCTTGTGCAACAGAGGAGCTAAAGTTTTATAAATATAATGTTGACCCAACAGACATGACGTCTTTAAAGAAGCCAACAACAGAGCATGAACCGGTGTTGAAATTTAAGTCAGCTGATGACACCAAGAAGGTTGATTTTGTGCCCGGTGACTCATCCAAGCAGTTCATCATCAGTGCCAACTTGGATCCAAAATAGGAAAGCACGCTCATCGAGTTCATCCATGAGAACCGGGACATCTTTCCATGGAAACCTTCTAACATGTCGGGTGTCCCGAGAGAACTCGCTGAGCACACTCTAAATATTGATCCAAAGTTTAAGCCAGTCAGACAATTTCTCCGATGGTTCAACGAGGAAAGGCATAAAGCCATTGGAGAAGAGGTGGCCCGGCTCTTGGCGGCCGGGTTCATTGTGGAAGTCTTTCACCCAGAGTGGTTGGCCAACCCGGTGCTTGTACTAAAAAATAACGGCGCCTGGCGTATGTGTGTGGATTACACTGATTTAAACAAGGCTTGTCCAGCTGACCCTTTTGCTCTCCCCCGTATTGATCAGATCATCGATGCTATGGCGGGTTGCGCACATTTGAGTTTTATGGATGCTTATCCAGGTTATCATCAGATCAAGATGGCAATCAAGGACCAAGAGAAGACAGCTTTCATCACTCCGTTTGGAGCCTTTTGCTATGTGTCTATGCCCTTCGGGCTTAAGAGTGCCCAGGCAACTTATCAACGGTGTATGCAGAATTGCCTTCACAATCAGATTGGGCATAATGTTCATGCTTATGTGGATGATATAGTGGTAAAGTCCAGGAAAGAGGAAACCTTGGTCACAGATTTGAAAGAGACCTTTGATAACCTCAGGGTCTACAGAATGATGCTTAACCCGGCCAAGTGTGTTTTTGGAGTCCCAGCTGGCAAGATCTTGGTTTTCTTGGTGTCCAACCGAGGTATTGAAGCTAACCTAGAGAAAATTAAGGCAATCACATCCCTGGCCAAGCCAACATGCATCAATGACGTTCAACGGCTGGCGGGTCGTGTTGCTGCTTTGAGCCGGTTCATAAGCCGGTTAGGGGAGAAGGCGATGCCTTTGTATCAGATGATGAAGAAAACGGATGATTTCGTTTGGAGCGATGCTGCGAACTCTGCTTTTGAGGATCTAAAGAAACAGCTTGCTGAGCCACCGGTCCTTGCAACTCCAGTTGAGAAAGAGCCGCTATTGTTATACGTAGCCGCTAACTCATGAGCTGTTATTGTGGAAATTGTGGTGGAGCGCTAGGAGGTTGGCAAGGAACATCCAGTTCAACGGCCAGTTCACTATGTCAGCGAGGTGTTGATTGAATCTAAACAAAGATATCCACATTGGCAGAAGCTCGTGTACGGGGTGTTCATGGCAAGCCGGAAACTCAAGCATTACTTTCAGGGTCACCCAATCACTATGGTTAGCTCTGCTCCTTTGGGAGACATCATTCAAAATAGAGAAGCCACTGGACGAGTCGCCAAGTGGGCCATTGAACTTGGGTCTCATGGGTTGAAATATGTACCACGTACTACAATCAAATCTCAAGCACTGGTTGACTTTATAAATGACTGGACAGAGATGCAGATGCCAGAGGAGAAACCAGACAACACATATTGGATGATTCACTTTGATGGGTCCAGACAGTTGGAGGGCTCGGGGGCTGGAGTGGTGTTAACTTCCCCTCGAGGTGATAAATTTTCTTATGTGTTGCGACTGATGTTTCCTTGTACTAACAACGCAGCAGAATATGAAGCCTTGCTCCATGGTCTTCGAATGGCTAAAGAGATGAGCCTGAGCCGGGTCTGGTGTCTTGGCGATTCAGATTTGGTGGCCCAACAAGTATCAGGCAAGTGGGATTCCAAGGACCCTCTCATGGCGGCTTATCGCCGTTAAGTTGATGCTGTTGCAGGACATTTTAAGGGTTATCAGGTGGAACACATTGACCGTAGGAAGAACGAAGCGGCTGATGCTTTAAGCCGGTTGGGATCTCAGCGTAAGCCGGTGCCACCTAACACCTTTTTGGATGTTTTGCATAACCCGTCTATTAAGATACCTACATAAGAAGATCTAGCCATTCCTGACCCGGAGGCACAGCTGGTGGCGGCTCTTCACATTATCCCAGATTGGACATTGCCGTTCTTGGCTTACATGACCCGGGGCGAGTTGCCAGCAGATGAGACCCTGGCCCAACAGATAACCCGGCGGTCTAAGTCAATGATGATTTCTGACAGGGAATTATACCATCGCAGCGTCTCCGGAGCGTTTCAGCGGTATGTTTCTCATGAAGAAGGCCAAGAAATACTTCGTGAGATCCGTGAAGGTGATTGTGGTCATCACGCCAGGTCAAAATCTCTTATGGCCAAAGCTTTTCGTCATGGTTTTTACTGGTTAACGGCTCATACTGATGCAGAAGATCTGGTTAGTAGGTGTGATGGATGTCAAAAATTCGCACGGCGAGCACATGTGTCGACTCAATAGTTGCGGATGATTCCAATGACCTGGCCATTTGCGGTCTGGGGGCTTGACATGGTCGGACCTTTCAAAAGGTCTAAGGATAAAAAGACACATCTTTTAGTGGCCGTTGACAAATTCACAAAGTGGGTTGAGGTAGAGCCAGTGAGTAAGTGTGATGCAGCCATGGCGGTTCAGTTCATGAAAAAGGTGATTTTTCGTTTGGTTTTCCACACAGCATTATCACTAACAATGGCACTAATCTATCCCAAGGGGCTATGGAGGAGTTTTTTCAACGTGAGCATATCCGACTTGATGTTTCTTCTGTAGCCCATCCTCAATCCAATGGTCAAGCGGAGAGAGCAAATCAGGAAATCTTAAAAGGTCTCAAGCCCCGGCTTATGGTTCCTTTGCAGCGAACGCCGGGTTGTTGGGTAGAGGAGTTACCCTCGGTGCTGTGGAGTATCAACACTACTCCTAACAGGTCTACAGGTTATACACCTTTCTTCATGGTTTATGGAGCGGAAGCAGTGTTGCCTAGTGACATCCATCATGACTCACCCCGTGTGGCAGCTTATGTTGAAGCTAGTAACGAGCAAGCCAGACAGGATGCACTTAACTTGTTGGATGAGGAAAGAGACTTAGCAGTCGCTCGATCAGCGATTTATCAATAGGACCTGCGCCATTATCACATCCGCCAGGTTAAATCCAAGACTCTTCAAGAAGGTGACCTGGTGCTCCGGCTCATCCAGGATCTGTCAGATGCACACAAACTATCCCCGCCTTGGGAAGGACCCTTTGTGGTTAGCAAGAACTTAAACAACGGGTCATATTACCTCATTGACGTTCGAGAGCACAAAGACTCACGTAAGTCGGAGGAGGAGACCCGCCGGCCGTGGAACATTGCCCAACTTCGGCCATACTACACCTAAGCCACCGGCTCTCATCATGTACATACTTTGACGTTGTATATACTATGATAAGTAATAAAGCAGGACCTCGGTCTTTTTCCTTTTCAAAGATTACATATCTTTACTATCTTTATTTAATATGACTATTAAGGAGCTGATCATATCTGAATCAAGTCTAACCTTTTTGGTACGCCTTATGATCGTATTCGAATCTAGCTGTAAACGATCATGGTCACTTGGGGGCTTCCTGTTAAAACATAGGTTGTATTCGAACCAAAGAGAACATAGCTGTCGTAACCCTCTTGATCGGCTCAAAAGCCAAACTCACTAGGGGGCTTCTTGATCGTATTCGAATCATAGCTTAACCCCTTTTGGGTCCGACTTGGATCGTATTCGAATCAGGGTCATTAAAAACCTCTCAAGGTCATTTGGGGGCTTCCTTTTCAAACATAGGTCGTATTCGAACCAAAGAGAACATAGCTGTCGGTACCCTCTTGATCAGCACAACGCCAAAGCCACTGGGGGCTATATGGTCATATTCGAATCTTAGCTTAACCCCTTTGGTCCGGTTTACTAATCGTATTCGAATAAGGAACCCCCAACTTTTAACTACAAGGTTAATTTGTATTGATTACCAACTGTTATTCGTCTTATTTGTCTTATTGATCTTGTATTATCTCAATTTTCAACAAATCGGCACAGTCTTTTCACCGGCTTAACCACTTGACAATAAGCTGCTAAGGAATTAAAGTCATCAATCATACAGAAACATTGACTTCTCAAAAGGTTTGGATCATCAACCTCATCACCCAGATGACATAAACCAGTGGTCTAGAGGTAAGAAATACAGTTTTGACTGTTATTTGAAGAACAATTGTTTTCTACATTAATCAAAGGCTGTTTCAACCTTGGATATTTTCACATCTGTTTTTCTGTTTTTCCTCTATTATAATAAAATATTTATTATAAACCGGGTGTTCTGACCCGTTCGGTACTAAACCGCCAAGCCAGTTTTTCCCTTTTATCTATAGGAACAGAGCAGAAGTATTGCAGAGATAACCATAAATATGATGCATATATTAACATCAGAAAGCACAGTGTAACACACGGTGTATTATGCGCGATGGCATAGGCAAAATAGGCAGTGTTTTCAAAACTAATCTATTACAAGGCTTTTAAAAGCCCATGAAGATGGTCCTCATTCCTCCCTCGCCGGTTCACCACCTTCTGCTGATTGGAAGCTTGGTTTTGACCAGTCAAAACCGTTCACAGCAATAAATTCTGCTTCTTCGTCAATCAAGCCGACTGGATCAACATCCAGAGCAACTGTATGTTGGCGAACCGATGGGATAAGGTCGGTCACCTTGTAGGAGGGAGTCACCATCTTCTTATTGTCCAAATCAAAACCCGGTCGGTATTTATCGATATTTGTTTCATCTCCGAGAATGGTGGCCTGAGATTGCACCTCCCTCACGCAAGCAACGAAGTCATCCTGTTCAAACAGAGACCCGTCTTCCTTTACCGTGGGGTACCCTCTGGCTACATCTGCCGGGTCTAGATCTGGCACCCAAGCCTTGGAGTGGCTCAGGGCAGTCAAAGCTCCGGCTCTGGCACAGGATCGCTTGACTTCTTGGAACCGAGCGGGTAAGATTGACAGCTTTTTAAGACATCACTGAGCCGGTTGGGTCCTTGATTGGCAGGAGAGATAGCGGCAAGTGCCCGTTGTGCGACAATGTACAACTGCTCCACTAAGGTATACACTGCCTTTAGTTTGGTCACGTTATCTTCGCTCAGATTCTTGCTTCGTGGGCCTGCACATGTTTTGTAAACAAAGGGTCAGCTAGCGGTTTGTATTCCGGGTCAAAAGAAGGTAAAAAAGGTCAGTACAGATGGCTTACCAAAGATGGAGGACACCATTTGAGGTACCCGGTTCTTTAAACCGGTCAGCTCGGTAGTAACCTCCTCAAGAGCTGCTTCCGCTTTTTCGGCGCGTTGTGTCAGCAGTGTTTTCTCTTCAGCCCAGGTTTTCTTCTTGGCAGTCAAGCTATTTTTCAGTTTTTCCGTCTCAGCAAGACTTAATTGAAGCTTGGAGTCAGCAGCCTTGATTTTTGATCCGCCAGCTGGGTCTTGGCGTCAGTCAATTGCGAACCCCATTCAGATAGGGCGTTCTGCAAAACATATACATGTGTATCAAAGCTCAAGATTCAAGTCTCAAGTGCCTTTGCACTTCAAAACCACTTGACACTTGGGGGCTAATGTATGCCAAAACAAATTCTTATGATTCTACTATACTTCAAGTCCCAAGCACTTTACAAAGTAACATCACTTGGCACTTGGGGGATAATGTATGATATTCAGCAAGTATCTCAAGGTTAAGCCAAACTACAATATTTGTTGAGTTCGGCACAAGACAGTTATGAAATTCAAAGTACCGGCTCATTTTATGGTCAAGTGAACCGGCCCTTGGGGACTACAGGTGAAGTTTATTCTAATTTATTTGACTTCAGAAAAATCTAAAGGTACAGTTTTAGCCTATATCATAAGTCTACAGATCATTTAGGTTTTATCATAATATACAGACTTGGGAGTTGGCAGAATATAAGTAAGCCGGAAAAACATACCTCATAATTCAGCTGCAACTGCTTGACCGTTTCGATTTCTGAGTCATGGCTGGAGCGCACGTGGCTGAGATAGCCAGACAATATGTCGTTGGCATTCAGATGGTCATAATGTGAAACATCAAAACACACTTTTTGTCTCTCCAAAGCCTCTTGTTTAGCCGTGTGATGAGCCAACACGGTGGGATTCCCCGGCTCAACAAAGCGGCTTCCAGTGATCAGAACATCCTGGGCTGACGGCGATGGCGGGTTGGCTGAACTAGATGGACCGGTAGCAGAAGGGTTAACGATAGTATTGTCAACTGATGGCTCAGGAGGAGCTACTTCAGCATTGGCAACCGGGTCTTCTGGTGCTTCAGTTAACAGAGGAGAAGGTGGCATGGCCGATTCGGGTGCAAGGACTGGCTGGTCTTCCGCTGGCCTAGTCACTTTAGCCTTCTTAGACTTGGCTTTGCCACTAAGAGAGATATTATCAAACAATTAGTACAAAAAGCATTTTTGAAAGACATGGAGGAAAGATAATTTATTCCTTACCCAGGGGCAGTCTTAAAGGCCGGGAATTGAGTTTGAGATGAGTCGCCAGAAGAGCAAGACACCTCCTGCAAAGATAGAATAAAGTTAGTAATGCAAGGGAGAAGATCTATCAGTGGAAAATAAAAGGTGAAGAAATAAACCTCATTCCGGCGTTTTTGAAGAACAACAGGCGGTTCATCATCGTTCCGGGTCTGACGGCGGCTCTCATGTTGCTGTTTTTTCAAAAGAAAATGAGGGTCCAGATAAGCCAAAGGGTGTGAAAACCTTACTTTCCGGGTTACAACTCGAAGTTTCTGTCTTGGCAAATGGGCTGAGTCGGAGGAAATAGTTACCTCTTCTTCCACGGCCTAACTGGCCCCTGTGTCGTCCTGGCAATGATCAGTGTTAATAAGATTATTAAAAAGTTGGCCAAGGGAGTCAAGGGCTACCTCCGACTCAGAAGTATTATCAAGCTTCAACAGATCCTCAGCGGTGCTTTTCTTCTTCTTCTTAGATCTCCGGGTTGTCTTCTTGGTGGTTATGACGGCCGCTCTAGCTTTCTTGGCGGCTTCGTGGTCGTACTTGGCTTTCCAGAAATCAGATTTAGCCTATAAACAAATAAGCAAGATGAAAGATCATGCATGTATTTAAAACGGTTGAGAAAAATACAAAGAGGAGGAGATCAGAGTTTCTTTACCTCTGGCACCGGGTTAAGCTTGCAGAAGGGGTTTAACCCGACTTTACTGCAGTCTTCGTATTTTCCGTTCACCAGAAGGGTTGACATTGAAACAATATCTTCTTCAGTTAATTGAACGGAGCTGTGACGAAGAGAGTCATCTGCGCCTCCACCATATTCGTACATCAATTTTGATTGGAGGCTTAGAGGGATGACCCGCCATGCAACCCAACAACAGGCCAGGTCAACACCAGTTAAACCGTTCCCCAATAAAGCATTAATCCTTTTAATGGATGGTATCAGCTTCTTGCGTTCAGCGGCAGTGAGTTTGTCAGGGAGTGCAAACTTGGAGTCAAGACGCTCTAAGCGATAACCCGACAGTGGATGCTCATTTGCTGGTGAAGTGTCTTGACAATAGAACCAAGTCTGATTCCAGTCCTTTGGATGACTTGGCAAGATTATTAGGGGGAAGACGGCGCCTTGTCGACGCTGAATTGAAATACCTCCAAGTTCCAGGATAGGACCATTGGTGCACTCATTCTGGTGGTTCAGATAGAAATACTCTCTAAACAGTTCTACAGTCGGTTCTTCTTGAAGGTACACCTCGCAGAGAACTTGGAAGTTGCAGATATTGGATATGGAATTAGGCCCGAGGTCTTGAGGGTGGAGTTTGACAAAATGGAGGACATCTCTGAAGAACTTTGAGCCGGGTGGGGAAAAGCCACAGTTCATATGATCAGAAAAGACGATAACTTCACCATCTTTTGGATTGGGTCGTTTCTCCTCCGGGTCAGGCGCAGGGTAGGACATAACATTCTTCCCTGGCAAAAAAACCTATGGTAAAGAATTCCTTTAGATTGTCCTCAATGACTGTTGAGGGAACCCAGTTGCAGACAGTCGGCGCATTGGACGGCATGATGTTCAAAAACGAACTGAAAGGAAAGCAACATGCCGATTCAATTCAATGGTAATGGTTAAATTAAGTGATAATGGTACATGGGAGTAATGGTGGCTTAAGTAAGGGCTAATGTCATATAAGGAAAAGTAAGTTGGCGCCGCAAGCCGCCATGACTATAAACATTTGAGAATACCAGCAACAGAATTGATTAAGTGTGGAGACAAACAGATTTCTTAACTTCTGGATATTATTATGGATCAAATGGCCGTTCAAAATGAAAAAATTTCTAGACCTAAAAATATAGCACAGATGAATGCATCAGTCCTAATGGGGCCTTTGTACCAGAAAAAGGGATCTACTAATGTCAAGAGTAGGCACCAAACAGCTACTGCACAAGCATATATCTCTTTTTGGATCAAGAAGAGGTGGCAGTGGAAGAACTGCGAAGAACCGCGAAGAACTATGAAGAACATGTGGAAAACCTAGAAGCCCTAAATGCGGATATGATGAATAGGAGGGAGAATACATACGGCGACGAATCCTCCACGGAAGGTCTCCGCCATTTTCTGAACCAATTCTGGTTGATGCAGCGGCCAAGGTCGACGACGATGAGATGCTCTGCAACGGAGGCGAGGCTCGATCAACAGCGGGGATTGCGAGAGGAAGAAGATGAAGAAGAGAGAAGAATGAGAGGACCGGGGTGTGCCTATTTATAAGGAGAGAAGTGAACAGGCGGGCGTGAAAAACGAGGAAGACCCATATAATGATTATCCAACCAAACGGGCGCCTCGATTCTCGGAAAGCATTAAAGATGAAGATCCATTGAGAAGATGACGTCATGATAGTTTTTTGTGTTTTCAAAAGATGACGTCATGGCGGGTTACAAAATTTCTGTAAAGAGAAGAAGACGGATTTTTTCTAAGCATTGAAGATTGACAAAGAACAAAGTTCAAAGTCAACCTGGGGCCTAATGTTGGGGATATAGGTATCAGTTATGACCCGCCCAGGAGGGGCCGGGTCAGTCCCAATGACGGATCACAAAGGAAGCCCAGAAAACAGTCAAGACGATAGTTTATTAAAGCTTATAGAAGGCTTAAGCCCAGAGGCGGCTTAAGGCCCAATATTGTAAACCGCCGTATGTAAGGAAAGACTTGTAAGAAAAGGCATGTAAAAGAAGTCACCGAGCCGGACACGATTTATGAGCCGGCCGGGACTCTGTAGGCCGCCAGGCATCAACCCGTGTATATAAGGGGACGACCCGGTGCCGGCTTAGGGCAAGAAACAAGAGATCGATAACCAAGCCAGTGAACTAGCCTCTTTGTGATCGAAACCCCAGCAATATCAACACAACTAGACGTAGGCTTTTACCTTCATCGTAAGGGGCCAAACTAGTATAAAACCTCTCGTGTCCTTTGTCCCGATTAACCCCTTTAAGCTTCCTAGTTGCGATGGCCCTACGACTAAGTCCTTTTGCTAGGACATCTGCCGTGACAATTCCACGACACATGGGGCTTACTCCCTCCCATTGACATGTTCATATTGCAAGCTTCCTCTGTTCCCTCCATATGGTGATACTCCCTCTGTTCCCAAATACGGAGTAAAATCCTCCCTCTGTTCCCAAATACGGAGTAAAATCCTCCCTCTGTTCCCAAATACGGATTATTTGTCTTTCTAGAGATTTCAACAAGTGACTACATACAGAGCAAAATGAGTGAAGTGAGCGTAGAGGCATAGGGATAATGTAGAAAGGAAGTCTTCGCGATCCATTATTTCCCATCTCGGTCAGAGAGAACTATTCAACTAATCTTCGCAGTGAAGTGCTAATACACACTGCAGAAGATGGGGCACTTAATTAATAAGTTGAACCAGCGTGTTGGTGTTACTAAATCAGCCTTACCCAGTACTGCCATCATGTTTGCCAGTAGAGCCCGCTTCTGTCCTCCATTAACTGACATATGGGCCCTCTTGTGGTAGACACATATGTCATCGGTGTAACTATTTACACTCCGAATGATGGTATATCCTGGTAGTAGTAGTAGTAGTAGAATTGAGATTTAATGCACTTTCTTTCCTGTCTTCCACTCTTCTTCCTCCTCTCTTCCCCATCGTCGGCCGCACACCATTTCCCCCCGCTCTCTACTCGCCCACCCATGCTATCTTCCTTGGTAGCTCGCACATACCATATCCCCCCGCTCACTGCTCGGCCACACGAGGAGAAGCTTCTTCGCTCGCTTGCCCGAATCCACTTCCCCGCTGGCTCGCAGGCACCGAAAACCCCAATGGCAGAATCGACTAACACGTAGAGCTGCGATTGGAATTCCCTCCCCGATGTTCTCTTGGAGCAGGTCTGTAATCGTATGGACCTACTCATCACCGTCCATCTGCCGCATGCTCGGTGTCTTTGTACCGTCTACTCGTCTGCAACCGGCCAACTCTTTTCAAGACACCCTGCTTGCTGATGCCCGATCCTCGTAGGTGGCCCAGACACCGACTTGACGATCCGACGGAGGTTGCTGTGGTGCCCCTCGACATGCTACCACTACCCGTCCACATGTCCTTCATGCGCGGCCACTACTGGGCGGGCATGAAGGCCAACTAGATCGTCCTCATCCACCAATCCGGTAGTCCGTGGCGTCTCGTGGATATCTACACCCAGCGAGAGATCACCCTTCCATCTTTGGATACATCCGCCATCGAGCCTCGTGGCCCACCGGACACTCCTGCCTACTACGCACAAGACGCGTCGAGCTTTTGGCTCGACCTCTGTTTGCTGAAGGTTGTAATCTGCAAAGTGCCCACACCATCAGAAGACTACATGGATTACAAGCTCATTGACGTGTTCAACATGGGATTAGTCTATCTGGAATCTGGTCGCCGTACATGGTTATGGCTCATCGTCGATCCTCTTTACCCAACACTTCTGTCTGATGCTATAGTGCACGATGGCATCGTTTATGCGGTCAACACACAGATTGGCTGCCTATACTGGTGGAATCTATCATCGTGTAATTGTTCTATCTCATCTCATCTTTACCTTAAGAATACGACTGCCAGTTCATTGTTAAAAATTTAGAATATATAGCATGTCTATAACCACATCATTGCTATATGTTCCTCTCATTTGCAAGATTTTTATGACCTCACATGTTATTGTTAGAGTTGATATGCGAACAATTTGTATCTAATGATTGTTAGAATAGATATTATGAGTATAACCTCATGATTGCTATATGTTACTCTCATTTCCAGGATTTTTATAACAACGCATGTTATTGCTTAGAGTTGATATGATAACTGTAGTAAGTGCTATGGTAGAATATGAGTAGGCCCTGTCATATCTATTTTCCTCTCATTGTTACATGATGTTTGAACCATGATATATTGCTAGCATATGAAAGCTATTGGCTTATTTTTTTAACTTGGGGTATGATTATGACCACGACATTGCAATTCTCTGTCTATGATATGTGTCACTGTTATAATAATCTTAATTACACACATACTCTGAACATGATTGTTTATTTTTGTCCTTTTGGTCTCCAATTTTAATTGTTGCAGCAGATGCAAATGCGCTGGCCTTCATGATTCCAGGACCTGGAATCATACCAGCCGATAGGTGGTGGTTTATCGCTTGTTTAGCTGATAGTGGTCATTTGATGCTCATTTGCACGTACCAAATTGACCAAACCATTTCATCAAACCACATGCAGTACAATGCCTGGGGCGTTCGTGACATTGATGGCTATGGCTGCTTCGTGTTCGAGAAAGATCCCAGCTTCGTTGGGCCAGGCATATTCAACTAGAGGCGGGTTTACAACCTCGGCAACCACTCCATGTTCCTCGGGCTCAATTATCCGATCATCCAACCAATGATCGATCATATCACCGACGATGATTACCATGCTATGCAACTTCCATTCGCCAGGGGGACTATGCTTACACATCATACCATGGGTTTCATGAATCACCATATCCATAGATTCGTCGACACAGCTTGTTGCCAGATAATCTTCAGTGTGTGAATGGCATCAAGCTTCCATGCGATGGATGGATTTTGCAAACCCGACATGCGGCGATGTGGTTCATGCCAACAACAAATATGCACAACTTGATTCGTACTGATATGTAGACTGAGCCATGTATTCTGCTGATGTAGCACGAGCCTCTTTTGTTGGATATTATGTACTGTTGTTAGTTTGAAGCACTCCTCTGGTTTGAAGGATAGATACCTTTCTGGGATCAAGTGCATCCTAACTCACCTGCGCAGGAT